>NC_137457.1:217097012-217697012 GCF_964235325.1 Thermobia domestica
CTCAAGCTGGTAGGTGGCTGCAGACGCTCAAACACGAGGGGCTATACTCTGAATGTTAACCTGCTTTCATTGAACTGTAATAAAGGAATGTTGTGTATCAGACTATTGTAAAACTTACGATTCACACTTGTAGAATACACAATAAACCTTACTTTCCCGAAAACACTGAAGAATCTCAAAACTACACATATGTAGAACGAAATTTATGTTAGATTTCCGTTACCGTACGTTATGTTAAATAGCGTACTTTTACTGTATTATATAAGTTAACATTATTTTCTTACTGGACTAAGATTATTAGTATGTAATGATGTAAAGCAAACCCTGACAACTGCAACCAAAATATACTGAGATGGAAACAAAGTGTTGTTATCCGTCAAACGTCATATACATATAATGTACACGATGTTTTTGTGTAATGTTCATCGTTGTTTGTGTATCTCTAATGCTTAATGGGCATTTTCCTATGTTTCAGGTATAAAATATTAAAATAATTGACACATATGACTACACCATCGTAGAACATTATGGTGAGCAGTGGGTTCATAAAGGGAACGAACTGGCAAATGAAGTGAATCAATACTTATATGTTGATCAGTCAATATATTGAAGGAGTGAATCAATACTTTTATGAACAAGTCTAGCATGCATGACTTCACAAGTTATGCTATGGGCTGGTATGGACAGCAGGTTACTTTATTGTATGTATTTCTTTGATGAACGTGTTAATCAAAATCGCTATCTTCGCATGTTGAAAACGTGGTCCATATACCACTTGGAACGTTGCAGCAAAATGAGGCACCTACTCATTATACTGTTTCTCTTAGCTTATATCAATGAGAGTTGTTCCTATAAGGCGGAATTGGCTGTGGATGGTGCCCGTTCTTCTCAACTGGCCAGCTCAAAATAATGGTATCGCAATTATAACTATACACTAGGAGTTTTATCGAAAATTGTTGTGGCACCGTAGTATTCATGTGCACTGTACTTTCAAGTTTACATCAGCAATGTTGTGATAGAACCTGGTGCGACTATTGTCTTGTGTTATGAACATGATTTGTAACATATGGATCCTTTAAACACTTATCGATACCCAATGTAACTTGCTTGTTGTTCTGATGTTTATATGTTGATTTTTGTTGTTCTAACAAAAAGGCCTTCGTTGGTGTGCATATTGAAGTTCAGTATGGGGAGGAGAGTAACAGAGCCTTATCTCCACATTATAGAACAGTAATAAATAGTGATAAGTTGTTTTATTTATGTTTAACTGTCTCATAAACTACTTGTGGGTACATTACAGCCAGTATTGTGAACATTTAAAACTTGATTAGCGATATTTAAATCATAATACTTTAAATTACTATGCACTTAGATAAGTGACGCTAACAGTGCTTAAATTACTTTAAATGGTACTTACATAGTTCCATAAATTGTTTCCGCAACTTCTATATGTAGAAATGTTTATATGTTAAATATGGAGAAATTTGTTTCAATCGCATAGTACTACAACGGCACTTCATTTGTTTCTCCATTCTAACTGCGTGTGTGTATTTCATCAGTTCCACACCAATCTTCCCTATTACATTACCCATTACAGAAGTAATCTTTAGGTTGCATAATAAATATTTGCTTTATAGCTTAATACATTACGATCGAAAAGAAGATTAATCTGTTGTCCATATGTTTTTCTTCTAACTTCTACGGGGAAAAATATGTAAATATAATAGTAAAAATGCCAGGTAAATACATTAGAAATATTATTTCTTTCTCTATAATCAAAGTATGTCAAATAAAAGTAGCAGATGAATCAATTCCTGAATAGCTATGTGATATTTTTTTTTTTTTTTTTTGCAATGTATCACTTAATAATTGATTATTCGAATGTTGCGTCATTCTCCAAGATTTAATACGTGTATTAATATAGTTTCTTGTTTTATCTTCCGATGAACGAAATTGAGTTCCTAACAATCCTATAATTTTAGATATACCGTACTTCCATTTCTAAATTTCAAATTAATATTGTAATGTTACAATATTGTAATTTTGGTACATGTATGGCTATTTTAATTCAACTCAGTGGCTCTCTGTTACCCAAGAGCTCCCCCTAACTGTATCTTCCGGCCCCCTGACTGCCCCCAGACAAGGTCTGTAGTTAGGATTATTTCATTGAGGAACAATATCTTGTTGCGAGTCTATTAAAAGTTAATTTCATGATATCCAGTAATACATGCTCGTATTATTGTCAAATACGATATATATATATATATATATATATATATATATATATATATATATATATATATATATATATATATATATAGGGCTATATATATATAGCTATATATATATATATATATATATATATATATATATATATATATATATATATATATATGTGTGTGTGTGTGTGTGTGTGTCTGTGTGTGTGTGTTTATTTGGCTTTTCTTTCTTGCTCATCAATCTGAGAATCCAATTAAAATTTGGGTCGTAATTTATAGTTTTTGTATTACATTTTCTGAAGCAAAGGAAATTATTATATATACCTATTTTTCTGTTTTAAGTGGACATGAAACAACAAATATAAAGTTTTGTATGTAAAAATCATATATATTGTTATTTTACAGATTACCAAAGTTGGTAGCTATCTACAGGGTGCTCATACGGAAGTTTTTTTTTTCTGAATCCGTAAACCCACGTAGTGAAGTGATACGCACAATATGGCGAAACGGATCAAGTTCATTCTTCCACTGTTTAAAAGTTATAAACGTATACTACTTTCTTTAACTATTTCAATGAAAAACAAGACAAAATAGCAAAAGAACATTTCTGGTCAACGCTGGGAAATAATTATATATTCTATAGGTGTGTCATTTATTAAGTACTTACCAAAGCTTAAAACAACAGTGGAGAGAAAATGAGGCTACTGCCAAAGTTACCTATTTTTGCTAATTTCCAAAAAAAGTAATCTGTGGTTTTGCATTACGAAAGACTATTGAGGCGCATTATTTTCATTGTTATGAAATATCGAAGGGCACATTATTTCTCCGTAGTCAATTCTACAGCCAGTCTCAAGCAATATAGTCTTTAACCCATAGTGCATCGGTATGCGTTAGTGACAACCAAAGAGTAACCTAACGCAAAACGTATCTTCGAGCGAAAAACTATCATAACTATATTAATGTTTACAATGTTAAGAAACACTATTTCTAATTTCAATTACTGTTCAATTTAATCCTGTATTACTTGAACACCTGAGAAAAGCAGTTCTCGGTTGATCAGGAACACTATCTCGCTAATCACACACTTCAAGAATGTATGACATCATAAACACTTTAGAACAAGATGTATACATGATTAGCGATTAGCATAGTTGAGAACTTCGTCTTTTGAATACCTATTGAAGTAGGATTAGATTATTTTATTTCAAATTAAGTAATTGAAAATACACATATTTATCCAACAAGCTACTATGACAAATCAATAAACAAGCACTTATTTTTGAGCATAAGAAGTAATAGAAGCCATGTTCATTAATAGGTTTCTATATATACTTGATTTACAAAACACTTAAAAGATTTGTGAGTTTTATTTCATTTCCCACAAACCTTTTACAGTTGCAATTGTCGAGAGCGTCTTCGAAATTTATGAACAAAGAGCTCCATATCTAAAATGCTCGAGTATTGTTTTTCAAATGCTAATATAACAAGGTTGGATTTTCTATCGTGAAGCTTTAATTCTCTTTGTGACGTAAGAACCCTTTTAAGGCAAGAAAATATGCTCCCACATGTTGGTGTTGAAACACAATTACTACAGCTTCTGCATATAATTTATACATATTGAGAAAAGCATTTTTATACGGATATAACACATCTAAAGTCATTAAAATATTACTGTCGCTCTTGTTGGTGGGTAAAATATTTAACAAATTCAACTTCTAATTCGAAATCTTGTTTCTGCAGCTTAGCAGATTCAATGGTAGCAATATTTTGCACTGTTCAAAAGTGTTACTTATATGGCAATAAACAATTGAAGTATTTCAAACACCGTTTATTATTCCCTGCAAATCTCTTTTCAGCTTCTACGTAATATTGTATGGTTGAATGCCTCATTAAAAATTTGCTTTAGGTGAATTGCCTCATCTTGAGTCATATTTAGAGATTCTCCAATAACAAAATCTTTTGAAAACGGAAGAATCTTCCGAATTCGCTTTAACGGAGATAACTCATGATCTGATACTTTAGTGGAAATCTTGTATAGTTTGTCTTTGGCTCTTAGTAGTCATATTGTCAACTCCAAACTGTCTTTTCTTTCTCCAAAACTGACAGACAAGATCCCAGAACTTGATATACTTTTCCGATGTGTATTTCTTTGCCTTATAATGCAATGTTAGCTGGCTGAAATGTTGATAGGATTTGTAACATTAGAGCGGAAATGAAACAGAATTCTAATGTGCCATACTTTGTTAAAAGTCCTGTAACTTATAGATAACTCAGTGTCTAAATGACCCAATTCCCTTTGAGAAAAATACTCCAGCACAGATATTATATCTTCAAAAATCTCTTGAATAGCTTCACTATTTCCAAGTGCTCAGTCCATTGTTGATTCATCAATCTCTTAAACTTTCTGTGACACTCGATATATTCTCAAAAACTTGTACGGCTACTTGACTAATAAAATCTCTTTCACATTAGGGATCGCTAGCAAGAACAAATTATTACATTATGAAGTTGATGATTATAGCAATGAATATATGGACTAGTCTTTGAAATTCATTTTGCAGTAGCTTCTATAACATATCCCTTACATCCTGCCATCACTACCACTATCATAATACTGAAATTATTTGTTCTTTTTGAAATCCTGCTTTAGAAATAGCTTCAAAGACTTTTTCTTCTATATCTTTTGATGATAAGTATAATTGAAAAAGACCCAATAGATGTTCGTGCATCTTTCTTTATCTCACAAATGCCACAACCGCTGACAAATTTTCCACTCCAAAAGAGTTGTGTTTTCAAGCAAAGACATTGTGATCCACTTTCATTATATTATTTTCTTATTTTGTCCAGTCTATGCAAACACATTTATGATTTTTTTCTGAACTTTGTGACGTGTATTGAGTGATCTGAGGAATATGTATTGCTATGGACTTCAGTTTCGATTTTTTTTTCACTGTGTGCTTGAAGAGTGCTGTAAAAAAAAATCCAGTAGAACTTAATTTATAAGGATTACTGCAAGAAACTTCACCACCTCAGCTGCACACTTCCGATTAGATTTCCAACTAAAATTTTGAAAGTTTTCTAACTTTCTTTCATTCTTGCTTCATGGCTCGGCCACCTGAGCTTCCTAGACTTAATGACCCTAACAATGTTTGTCAAGCAGTATAAATTATGCAGTTCCTTGTTATAAAGTTTCCGCCATTCATTCCCGTCCTTCTTGGATCTGAATATTTATCTCAGGATTTCTAACACTTTCAATTTGTGTTCTTCTCTCACAAGTAAACCTTACGTTTGGGTGAATCGAGTTGCTGACTGAGACACATATGAGAAAGTAGTACTAAATGTGGTCAGTATTTCAGTAAAGTTGTAGGTACGAAGCTCCAGGGGTTTAGGAGATACAGCTACAAGAACATCACATGGAAGTACATAATAGTCTTCATACAGTTGGAGGTAAAAGCTCTGTAAGACCTCTTGTAACGACCAAAGGTGAATAACAAATATATGGGTACATATTAGGACTAGGGGGAAGTCATATAGTAAGGGTATACCTGACGGCGGTCATCTTGAAATCCGCCATTTTAAATTAAGGTTAAATTTTTAAAACAGGAGTAGGGTCATGTGATACATGATTTAAGGCGCAAATTTATTCAGAAGAACAATAGTGACGTTAATTTTGATTTACGCGCAATTGGTAAAATGTTACAGGGAAATTAAATATTGTTGCAGCATATGTATTAGTCCTTTGCCCCACGTGGTAAATTGTGTGTTAATGATAATAATTAAATAAAAAGCAGGTGGATAAATGTTAGGTCTATGGTAAGAGTTGCCTTGATGGCGGCTATGTTCAAATCCGCCATTTTGAATAAGACAAAAGTTTCAAACAAAATGCATAACATTGACACCTTATTAATAGCAAATTTTACCATAAATCCAACGTATAACCATTTTTGCTTTATCATTATCCAGCACATAATTAAATGGTAATAGAGTAATGCAATAGATGACTTCGGGTTAGAAGTTGATGAGAAATACAATGGTGGCGTTAAAGCAAAAATGGTTATACCGTTGGATTTATGGTAAAATTTGCTATTAATAAGGTGTCAATGTTATGCGTTTTGTTTAAAACTTTTGTCTGATTCAAAATGGCGGATTTGAACATGGCCGCCATCAAGGCAACTCTTACCATAGACCTAATATTTATCCACCTGCTTTTTATTTAATTATTATCATCAACACAAAATTTACCACGTGGGGTAAAGGACTAATACATATGCTGCAACAATATTTAATTTCCCTGTAACATTTTACCAATTGCGCGTAAATCAAAATTAACGTCACCATTGTTCTTCTGATTAAATTTGCGCCTTAAATCATGTATCACATGACCCTATTCCTATTTTAAAAACTTAAACCTTAATTCAGAATGGCGGATTTCAAGATGACCGCCGTCAGGTATACCCTTACTATATGACTTCCGCCTAGTCCTAATATGTACCCATATATTTGTTATTCACCTTTGGTCGTTACAAGAGGTCTTACAGAGCTTTAACCTCCAACTGTATGAAGACTATTCTGTACTTCCATGTGATGTTCTGGTAGCTGTATCTCCTAAACCCCTGGAGCTTCGCACCTACTTCATTGAAATACTGACCACATTCAGTACTACTTTCTCATATGTGTCTCAGTCAGCAACTCGATTCACCCAAACGTAAGGTTTACTAGTCAGAGTAAAAGACCATATTTCGCAACCGCACAGCACAACAGGCATAACTATCGATTTATATACAAGTATCTTAAGCTTCAAATTCTTTGACAGAATTCGCGAAGACAAAGCATTTTGCACTCAATAACGGCATGAGTTCCCTGCTTTCAGTCGTTATTTAATTACTTCGTGGAGACGGTTTTTGTCTGTTAATATTGATCCTAGATATTTGAAAGTATCCACTTTGTTGAAATTACTAAACTAATAAATCTGTTAAAAAATACATCAAGCGACTTGTGTTCATCTTCCATTAGGGGAACATGATTAAATTTTGGATGATTGCCCGACCAGCCCCAGTGTGCCCTCCTTCCTAGGGTCTATTCCAGACATTTTGTATTGTAATGTAGGTTAAGTAATACCTAGGTATATAATTAATATTTTCGTTTTAACAAAAAGCTGCCCCCAAAAAATGTCTACGCCCCTCCCTTCCCTCCCAAGAAATAAAGGCTGGTATCGTCACTGGTGCTTCTTCAACTTTATCAAATTTTAGAATAAATTCTTAAAATGGTAGTGGTTAACCTTTATAACGCTCAATGACGCAACTGCTGCATTCAGGCTTTAAACCTCAATAGCTCACCCCCTTATTTAACTAGAAAGATAATTTAGATGTCAATGTACTCCTGAAGGATTAAGCTTTCCGCTGATATACATTTTATGTATGTAAGGCTTCCACGACGGAGGAGGAGGGTAAAATTCGTGTTCTTTTTTCATCATATTTTTAGGAGTTCTTCCCCCACCTTGGGGATACGCTCATAAAAGTTGATATGTAAAGTACTGAAGTAGTCTACTACTTGGTGTATCTGTATTTTTTGCTTATATGGGACGAGGAGGGGAGCAAAGTTGGTCAACTTTTTGAGTCTGAGATTTTTGACATATTTACATTTATTTCCATAAGCTTTCCAACTTATGTATCAATCATGACTCTGTGATAACTGCATAATTTTCTCTGTGTAAGGTGACTGCAAGGGTTGCCATGATCCCGCACCCCGATTCTTTTTTTAATTTTTTTTTAGGACTTTCTTGTTTCTTCTTCTACGAATAGGGCGGGGATTTCACAAATATTACCTCGTTAAAATCTTTGTTCTATACACTGAGAAAAATTCGTTCTCCGGACAGCGGTATATTGTACAAACATACGGTATCCTCTTGCTTATTATAGAAATCACGTTATCCGTATGCTACATAGGCACTGCCCTTAGATGTTACATCATGCCGTTGCAGGATGTCTGACATCTAACAGTTTTTCGTATATGACATACATATATTTATGATACATTCCTCAGCTGTATGTTATATACGTCCATTTGTATGTGAGAAACTGACCGCCTATATTGTTTCATACGGAAAGTACGTACAGATGGAACACTTATACAGAAAGTATTATAAAACATGCGTTTTCAGTTATACGTCTGCTGTACGTTAAGTCCAAAAACTACAGGAATTACTCATGTAACCTATCTTTTTAAGTACGCCACCTACAATCTTTTTTTCTTAGCGTAAGCTTTCCAACGATGTATCAATCATGACAAAGGTAATTATGGGGATCACCAGGGCCCCCAACGTGAGAGTCTACTATTTCGTTCAAATCCCTGGCGGAAGTTTAAAGGTTTTAAACCAATTTCTAAAATGATGACTGGCAAATAGACTCAATTTTAGCAACAAACCATTATTAATATTGTTTTTATACACGATTCCAAAAGTGCATTACCACCTGCAATTCTCCTTTTCCTGCAATAGCAGGCAACACAAAAAGCTCGACGGTTGGGTTGGTTGCAAATTCGAAAGGCGTCGGACTAAACCTCAATTTTGTCACAAATATATCACAGTGGCAAACTGCAAATAAGAGAATAAAACACATTGTTAAGAATGATAACTTTATTATTGTGACGGAGTTGGATGACATCAAAAGTTACAAAATAACTTACTTACGCAGTTCAAACAAGATCAATAGTAAGAAAGAGATATAAGAAGAAAGCATTTCTCCCTTTCCCTCACTCCACCCAAAACAAAAGAAACTCATAAAAAGAAAAAGTTATATAATAAAAAGGTTTCATATAAAAGCCGAACAGCACAAAAACAAATAGCTAAACGAAACGAAAAAGAGACAAACACAGAATAGGGGACACCAGTGGCGTAGCAGACTTGCGGCCCTCCCATGCAAAATAAGGAGTTGGGATCCAAGATGTAAACCCCATTGTTATAATAATAATAAAAATAATAATAATAATAATAATACTAATAATAATAATAATAATAATAAATATAATAATAATAATAATAAGTATTATTATTATTATTATTATTATTATTATTATTATTATTAAAAAGTGGTTTAATTTTCAAAATATCTGACTCTGCCTAAGAGCATGAATGCATATAGCGATCATGTGTGCACGTTTTGTCAATGAGCGGTCCCAAAGGCCAAAAGAGTGGAAATCCCCAAGAGACAGAAATAAAAGACGTTCTTATGATAGTTCAAAGTCTAGTTCAAAGTTCGAAGCACTTGCTTTTGCACGTGATTTTTTGTTTCTTTTTTCAGGGAACAGAAAAGTTTTGGCGCCTAAGAAATTATATCATATAATATTGCAAATTTGCAAGTGGATGTATTTACATTGCAATTCGTGGTAATAAAGATATTATGATTAGAAAACAACATTGTAAAAGGTGAGTTTAATTTCTTCATTCATCGCAAGTCTTAGGCGTCCCTTATACCTCGCCGCCCCTCCCCGAATATCGATATCGAAAATTTAGAATGATATATTCATGTCCATATATTCGTGATATCGAATGTTGATATATGATAATATAGATATCGACAATAGCGATATATCGACATATCACAGGCCGAGGTCCGGAAAGTGATGCTTGAAATATACTGGAATCAACAATCAAATTCTAAATAAGTTCTCCATTTCCGTATTCAATGTTGAGGGGGAAGGATGTGAAAACGAATAAAAATTTTAAGAAAAAAATTGTTAAGATAAAAGTAGATTTTCCGTTTCCCCTTGAATACAAAACTATTAACAGAAAACTATTATTGTAATTTACATTTTACTTCTGTTTCTGATTGTTATCACAAATCAGCGACAGTAAACATACTTTACATAGTATACCAATACACTCTATATAACTTTTCACAACCAAGCAGGCCGGAAGATGAATTTCCTGTGATATAAAAGTGGAATGTTCTACAAAATAGTCATAATTCACTGGCCATATTTCTATCAGTACTTTGGTACGGAATAAGAGCTACAAGACAAACAGAACTAGAAATTAGAGATTTCATTCCTTTCTTCTCTCAGACTAAAAGACTTCTGCATTTTCCTGAGATTTTCATTTTCTTAATATAAGTCTCCTAGCCTGGGCTAATTCTGGCTACCGCGGTTTCGAGGTAATTGGTAAACGAGAGAGAAAAGTTTGTCGACTCTCAACCCTCGATAGTTTGTGAAAAGATATTTCACAGTTCGTGTTATTTCTACGTTACAAAAACACTTCTAGTTGACTCTATTCATGGCGAATTACTGAACTTATCAACATTTACAATTATTGAAAAATGAATAATTATTTCTAAACATAAAAAGTCGTTAAAGTTCAGTAGAATGCAGTAATAGTTGAAGTGAATGAAAATATTGTTTATTTGTTGAGATGTGCAAACAATAATAGGTGTTTCCCATACTCTTGTCCAAAGGCGGATCTACGATGGATTTCTCGAGTCTCCGCGCTTTAAAATACTCCTACTTAGAGCTACTTTTAAGAGCTCCAAACTCTGGAATGGGTTTCATTTATATATAAAATAAGAAAGATTTCCTTTCTGGGGGGCAATCGCCTTGATCACTCCCCGGATCCGCACCTGTTCTTGTGTAGCAGACTTTGAAGACATTTAGTTCGTGTCTGCTCCTGACGATGCTGATTAAGGATGGCCACATCTGGATATTTTTTTATTCTGATATCGGATATAAAACTTATCTGAATATGCAATATGCGGATGACGGATAACAAAACAGCTGACGGATAAGATCCGAATAAGGGATGGTATCTCGATGTCGAATAATGAATAATATCACGATATCAATATATCCGGATGTCGGATAATATCCGGATAATGGATTTATCCGGATAATTTATAAAATTAAGATAACGGATAATATCCGGATATTAGAACATTCGGATAACTGATTACATCCGGATGACGAATAAAAGATAATATCCGGATAACGTATTTAGTTTTAAAAAGACCATATAGAAGAGGGACATATCAGTCTTTTCTGCTTACTGAGTTACTAAAACACGATCATCGGGCAGTGGTCTTTACCTTTGAAAGATATTGCTTCTTAAAATGTTTCCTAGTAACTTCCCATTTTCTTGTTCTTGTTGTGGACCGCGGTGCCTCAATGGTAGACCGTTTTTTCTGGTGCGTGTGGTCCCTCTTGTTTCGATCCCCGGCCAACTAAGTTTTTGGTGGACAAGATCGTATCCGTGGGTATTCTCAGGTTACTCCCGCTTCTTCCCACTTTTCATTCCACCAATTCTATTATCATTGCCTTGCTTTAATCATTGCGGACGGTGGCTCACTGGTAGAGCGCTTCCTCTGTGGGCCAAGTAAGTTTGTGGTGAACAAGATCGTATGTGTGGGTTTTCTCAGGGTGCTTCCGCTTCCTCCCACATTTCATTCCATAAATTATATTATCATTGTCTTGCTTCAATCATTGGGTGCGGTGGCTCAGTGGTACAGCGCTTCCTCTGGTTGGTCAAGTAAGTTGTGTGGTGGACAAGATCGTATCAGCGAGTTTTCACAGTGTACTTCCGCTTCTTCCCACTTTTCATTCCACCAATCCCTCTATTATCATGGACTTGCTTTAACCATTGGGAACGGTGGCTCAGTGATACAGCGCTTCCTCTGGTGCGTGGGGTCCTAATTGTTTCGACCCCAGCCAAGTACGTTTGTGGTGGACTAGATCGTATCCGAGGGTTTCCTCAGGGTACTCCCGCTTCTTCCCACTTTTCATTCCACCGATTCTATTGTCATTGACGTGCTTTAATCATTGGGCGCGGCGGCCCAATGGTAGACCACTTCCTCTGCTGCGTGTTGCCCTTATTGTTTCGATCCCCGGCCATGTAACTTGTGTGGTGGACAAGATCTTTTCGATGGGTTTTCTCAGACTACTCCCGCATCTTCCCACATTTCACTTCACCAATCCTATTGCAATTGATTTCTTTTAATCATGAGCACGGCGGCTAAGACGTAGAGCGATTCCTCTGCTGCGTGGGGTCCTAATTGTTCCGATCCCTGGCCAAGTAAATTTGTGGTGGAAAAGAACGTATCCGCCGGTTTTCCCAGAGTACTCCCGCTTCTTCCCATTTGTCATTCCACCAATTCTTCTATTATCATTCACACTGTAATCATTGGGTGCGGTAGCTCAGTCGTACAGCCCTTCCTCTGATGCATGGTGTCCTTCTGTTTCGATCCCCGGCATAGTAAGTTTGTGTTGGAGAAGATCATATCCTTGGGTTTTCTGCTCCTGACGATGCTAATTAGGGATGGCCACATCTGGATAATTTTTTATTCTGATATCGGATATAAAACTTATCTGAATATGCAATATCCGGATGACGGGTAACAAAACGGCTGACGGATAAGATCCGGATAAGGGATGATATCCCGATGTCGAATAACGGATAATATCACGATATCAATATATCCAGATGTCGGATAATATCCGGATAATGGATTTATCCGGATAATTTATAAAATTAAGATAACGGATAATATCCGGATATTAGAACATTCGGATAACTGATTACATCCGGATGACGAATAAAAGATAATATCCGTATAACGTATTTAGTTTTAAAAAGACCATATAGAAGAGGGACATACGGAGTTACTTACGGAGTTACTAAAACACGATCATCGGGCAGTGGTCTTTACCTTTGAAAGATATTGCTTCTTAAAATGTTTCCTAGTAACTTCCCATTTTCTTGTTCTTGTGGACCGCGGTGCCTCAATGGTAGACCGTTTTTTCTGGTGCGTGTGGTCCCTCTTGTTTCGATCCCCGGCCAACTAAGTTTTTGATGGACAAGATCGTATCCGTGGGTATTCTCAGGTTACTCCCGCCTCTTCTCACTTTTCATTCCACCGATTGTATTGTCATTGACTTGCTTTAATCATTGGGTGCGGTGGCCCACTGGTAGAGCGTTTTCTCTGGTGCATGTGGTCCTTATTGTTTCGATCCCCGGCCTAGTAAGTTTGTGTTCGAGATCATATCCGTCTGTTTTCTCAGGGAACTCCTACTTTTCCCCACTTTTCATTCCACCAATTCTATTATCATTGCCTTGCTTTAATCATTGCGGACGATGGCTCAGTGGTAGAGCGCTTCCTCTGTGGGCCAAGTAAGTTTCTGGTGGGCAAGATCCTATGTGTGGGTTTTCTCAGGGTGCTTCCGCTTCCTCCCACATTTCATTCCACAAATTATTATATTATCATTGTCTTGCTTCAATCATTGGGTGTGGTGGCTGAGTGGTACAGCGCTTCTTCAAGTGTGTGGGGTCCTTATTGTTTCGATACTTAGCCAAGTAAACTTGTGGTGGACAAGATCGTATCTGTGAGTTTTCTCAGGGTACTTCCGCTTCTTTCCACTTTTCATTCATCCAATCTCTCTATTATTACTGACTTGCTTTAATCATTGGGCGCGGTGGCTCTGTGGTAGAGCGCTTCCTCTTGTGCATGGTCATATTACTTTTAATAAATGCCAAATTACGATTTTTATCAACAAAGTGAAGCTGTTCTACTAACTCTGGTAAATAATAATAGTAACAACAGCAATAATAATAATAATAATAATATCAATAATAAAGCATCTGAATAATAAGGATATTTTTCACCTTTAAAATTTCTGTGACCTTCTCTTAATCTGGATATGTTGTTTTATTATGTATAATGCAAAAAGGCTTCATACATCAATCTTGCAAAAATTATTGATGTAAAAGACACAAACGTCTTATCAGTTGTTCTACAAAGAACTAAACAACTGACCTTGTTTATGTTTGCCTTTAAACACAATGTTACAATTTACAAGGCACAGACAAAAGTAGAGAGCAACGTAGTATTTGGCCTAAGGGCAGCTTCGTTGCTAAACTGAAGACTAGCATTCTGTCAATATATTGCATAGCTATTAATAAGTCACACTCACTGGTTCTTTCCAAAGGTTTTGGTATAACAGGTTAATCAAACTACATTGTTGTAGGTAAGAGATGAGACTCTGAAAGGCCGATAAGTGTTGAAGCTCAGAGCCGTAGCTAGAAATTTCGTTGCCCCGGGCGAAGTATAATTCGGCGTCCCTCGACACTCACCTTACCAAGCTTTGACTTTTCCTTTCTATGCTTTTATTTTTAACATATAAGAGAAATATCTTATTGTTGTTATGCTACGCTGATTTTTTTACCCAGCTGCTTGCACAGACCATTGCAACAGCCAAAAGCGATCGTTATGTATTATTTAACAAATAAGAGTCGCTCTCAAGAGGCTTATTTTAGACATGCTGTTAAACTTGACGAAACTACCTTATATCAAATCCATTTGGAGAATAATTATGAAATAAGCATGGAGTCGATTCTCTTACGTCGGGGGGACCATGTTACACATGAAGTTGGTGGACGCGAGTAGTAGCGTTGGAAAGGACCGGATCCCCTGAGTGCAGTAATAACGTCAGAAATCAGGCCCAGGCCACGAAGCTCAAGGAGTGGGGTACTGACGTTATGGGCTCAAGACCCTTCTATTCACCTATTAAACATGAAGTTGTTGGACGGAGTTGGAGGCATTTCAAAGGTTTTGATCCGTTGAGAACAATTGTGATGTCGGGAATCGATCCCTGGCCTTGAACCAAAAGAAACGGGGTCCCGAAGTTTTAGACGCAGGTCCTTTCTACTCTCCTTTTAAACATGGGGTGTTTGGACGCGGATGGTAACATTGGAAAGATCCTAGTCGTTTGAGCACAAGGGTAATGTCCGAAATCAGTTCCTGGCCTCAAAGCTCCAGAAATGAGGTTCCGAATTGGCTCAATCTCAATACCTGGTTGCGCAAGATACAACAATATTTATAGCTGTCTGGATCGTTGTATCTCGCGTAATAAAATACCGAGATTGAACCACAGCAAAGGTTTACATCACAACCCAAATGTCTGCGTTTGAATCTGATTTCTGACATCACCGCAATGCTCAAGGGACCAAGATCTCTCCAATGATTAAAGCAAGAATATAATAATAGAAGAATTGTTTGAATGAAATGTGGTAGGAAGCGGGACTACTCTGAGAAAACCCACGGACGCGATCTTGTCAACCACAAACTTACTAGGCCGGGAATCGAAACAATAAGGACCCCGTGCACCAGAGGAAAAACTCTACCACTGAGCTACCGCGCCCAATGATTAAGCGTCAATGATAATAGAGGAATTGGTGAAATCAAAAATTGGGAAGAAGCGGGAGTACCTCAGAAAACCCACGTACACGATCTTGTCCACCACAAACTTACTTGGCCGGGGATCCAAACAATAAGGACCCCACGCACCAAAGGAAACGCTCTACCACTGAGTCACAATGCCCAATGATTACAGCAAGTCAATAATAATAGAGGAATTGGTAGAATGAAAGGCAGGAAGAAGTGAGATTATCCTGAGAAAACCCACGGTAACGATCTTGTCCAACACAAACTTACTTGGCCCACCAGAGGAAGCGCTCTACCACTGAGCCACCGCGGCCAATGATTGAAGCAAGACAATGATAATAGAAGAATTGGTGGAATGAAATGTGGGAGGAAGCGGGAGTACCCTAACGAAACCAAGGGATACGATCTTCTCGACCACAAATATACTAGGCCGGGGATCGAAAGAGTAAGGACGACGTGCACCAGAGGAAGAGCTCTACCACTGAGCTACCGCGCCCAATGATTAAAGCGTCAATGATAATAGAGAAATTGGTGAGCAATAAGGATTGCACGCACCAGAGGAAGCGCTCTACCAATGAGCCACCGTGTCCAATGATTAAAGCAAGACAAAGATAATAGAAGAATTGGTAGAATGGAAAGCGGGAAGAAGCGGAAGTACCCTGACAAAACCCACGGATACGATCTTGTCCACCACAAACTTACTTGGTTCGCCAGAGGAAGTGCTCCACCAGTGAGCCAACGCGCCCAATGATTAAAGCAAGACAAAGATAATAGAAGAATTGGTAGAATGGAAAGCGGGAAGAAGCGGAAGTACCCTGACAAAACCCACGGATACTATCTTGTCCACCACAAACTTACCTGGCCGGGGATTGAATAAGGACCCCATGCACCAGAGGACGCGCTCTACCACTGAGCCACCGCGCCTAATGATTGAAGCAAGACAATGATAATAGAGGAATTGGTGGAATCAAATGTGGGAGGAAGCTGAAGTACCCTGACAAAACCCACGGATAAGATCTTGTCGACCACAAACATACTGGGCCGGGGATCGAAACAGTAAGGACCCTATGCAACAGAGGAAGGGCTCTACCACTGAGCTACCGCGTCCAATGATTAAAGCGTCAATGATAATAGAGGAATTGGTGAAATGAAAAGTGCAAAGAAATAGGAGTACCCTGAGAAAACCCACGGATACGATCTTGTCTATCACAAACTTACTTGCCCGAGGATCGAAACAATAAGGATCGCACGCACCAGAGGAAGCGCTCTACCAATGAGCCACTGTGTCCAATGATTAAAGCAAGTCAACCATAATAGAATTGCCGGAATGAAAAGTGGGAAGAAGCAGGAGTACCCTGAGGAAACCCACAGGCACGTTCTTGTCCACCACACAATTTACTTGGCCGGGGATCGAAACAATAAGTGCCCCACGCACCAGAGGAAGCGCTCTACCACTGAGCCACCGCGCCCAATGATTAATGCAAGTCAATGATAATAGAATATTCGGTGGAATGAAAAGTGGGAAGAAGCGGAAGTACCCTCAGAAAACCTACGGATACGATCTTGTCCACCACAAATTTACTTGGCCGGGGTTCGAAACAATATGGACCCCACGCACCAGAGGAAACGCCGTACCACTGAGCATGCGCGCCCAATCATTAAAGCAATTCAATGACAATACAATCGGTGGAATGAAAAGTGGGAAGAAGCGAGAGTACCTCGAAAAACCCACGCACACGATCTTGCCCACCACAAATACTTGGCCGGGGATCCAAACAATAAGGACCCCACGCACCAGAGGAAGCGCTCCATCACAGAGACACCGCGACCAATGATTAAAACAAGTCAATGATAATAGAAGTGGTGGAATGAAAACTGTGAAGAAGCGGGAGTATGCTGAGAATACCCACGGACTCGATCTTGTCCACCACAAACTAACTTGGCCCACCAGAGGAAGCGCTCTACCACTGAGCCACCGCGCCCAATGATTGAAGCAAGACAATGATAATAGAAGAATTTGTGAAGTGAAATGTAGGAGGAAGCGGGGGAACCCTGAGAAAACAGATGCAATCTTGTCCACCACAAACTTACTTGGTCGGGGTCGAAACAATAAGGGACCCACGCAGAAGAGGAAGCGGTCTACCCCTGAGCCACCGCGCCCAATGATTAAAGCAAGTCAATGATAATACAATCGGTGGAATGAAAAGTGGGAAGAAGCGGGAGTAACCTGAGAATACCCACGAATACAATCTTGTCCACCAAAAACTTAGTTGGCCGGGGATCGAAACAATAGGGGCCCTACGCACCAGAGGAAGCGGTCTACCATTGAACCGCGGCGCCCAATGTTTAAAGCAGGTCAACGATAATAGAATTGGTGGAATGAAAAGTGGGAAGAAACGGGAGTACCCTGAGAAACCCCAGGGATACGATCTTGTCCACCACACAATTTACTTGGCCGGTGACCAAACAATTAGGGCCCCACGCACCAGAGAAAGCGCTCTACTACTGAGCCACCGCGCCCAATGATTAGAGCAAGTCAATGATAATAGAATAATTGGCGGAATGAAAAGTGGGAAGAAGCTGGAGTACCCTGAGAGAATCTACGGATACGATCTTGTCCACCACAAATTTACTTGGCCGGGGATCGAAATAATAAGGACCCCACGCACCAGAGAAAGCGCTCTACCATTGAGCCACCTTGGTCCACAACAAGAACAAGGAAATTGGAAGTAACTAGGAAACATTTTAAGAAGAAATATCTTTCAAAAGTAATGACCACTGCCCGTTGATCGTGTTTTATAAATCCATGGGCAGAAAAGACTGATATGTCCCTCTTCTACGTATATGCTCTTTTTAAACCATATACGTTATCCGGATATTATCTTTTATTCGTCATCCGGATGTAATCAGTTATCCGAATGTTTTATTATCCGGATATTATCCGTTATCTTAATTTTATAAATTAACCGGTTTAATCCATTATCCGAATATTATCCGAAATCTGAATATATTGATATCAAGATATTATCCGTTATCAGACATCTGGATCTTATCCGTAATCCGTTATCCGGACATTATCCGTTATCCGTCATCTGTTTTGTTATCCGTAATCCGGATATTGAAAAATCCGGATAAGTTTCTATCCGATATCAGGATAAAAAATTATCCAGATGTGGCCATCTCTAATCAGCATCGTCAGGAGTAGACACGAACTAAATGTCTTCAAAGTCGGCTACACAAGAACAGGTGCGGATCCAGGGGAAAAACAGGGCGATTGCCCCCAGAAAGGGAATCTTTCTTATTTTATATATAATGAAACCCATTCCAGAGTTTGGAGCTCTTAAAAGTAGCTCTAAGTAGCAGTATTACAAACCACCGAGCCTCCAGAAGTCCATCGTAGATCCGCCTCTGGACAAGAGTATGAGAAACACTTATTATTCACATTCAGTTTGCACATCTCAACAAATAAACAATATCTTCATTCACTCCCATCTATTACTGCATTCTACTGAACTGTAACGACTTTTTAAGTTTAAAAATAATTATTCATTTTTCAATAATTATAAATGTTAATAAGTTCATTAATTCACCATGAATAGTCAACTAGAAGTGTTTTTGTAACGTAGAAATAACACGAACTGTGAAATAATTTTTCACAAACTGTCGAGGGTTGAGAGTCGACAAACTTTACTCTCTCGTTTACCGATTACCTCGAAACCGCGGTAGCCAGAATTAGCCCAGGCTAGGAGACTTATATTAAGAAAATGGAAATCTCAGGAAAATGCAGAAGTCTTTTAGTCTGAGAGAAAAAAGGAATGAAATCTCTAATTTCTAGTTCTGTTTGTCTTGTAGCTCTTATTCCGTACCAAAGTACTGATAGAAATACGGCCCATGAATTATGACTATTTTGTAGAACATTTCACTTTTATATCACAGGAAATTCATCTTCCGGCTTGCTTGGTTGCGAATAGTTATAGAGCGTATTGGTATACTATGTAAAGTATGTTTACTGTCGCTGATTTGTGATAACAATCAGAAACAGAAGTAAAAGGTAAATTACAATAACAGTTTTCTGAAAATAGTTTTGTATTCAAGGGAAAACGGAAAATCTACTTTTATCTTAACAATTTTTTTCTTAAAATTTCTATTCGGGTTCACACCCTTTCCTCTCAACATTAAATACGGAAATGGAGAACTTATTTAGAATTTGATTGTTCATTCCAGTATATTTCAAGCATCACTTTCCGGACCTCGGCCTGTGATATGTCGATATATCGCTATTGTCGATATCTATATTATCATATATCAACATTCGATATCACGAATATATGGACATGAATATATCATTCTAAGTTTTCGATATCGATATTCGGGGAGGGGCGGCGAGGTATAAGGGACGCCTAAGACTTGCGATGAATGAAGAAATTAAACTCACCTTTTACAATGTTGTTTTCTAATCATAATATCTTTATTACCACGAATTGCAATGTAAATACATCCACTTGCAAATTCGCAATATTATATGGTATAATTTCTTAGGCGCCAAAACTTTCTGTTCCCTGAAAAAAGAAACAAAAATCACGTGCAAAAGCAAGTGCTTCGAACTTTGAACTAGACTTTGAACTATCATAAGAACGTCTTTTATTTCTGTCTCTTGGGGATTTCCTCCCTTTTGTCCTTTGGGACCGCTCATTGACAAAACGCTCATTGAAAAATAAACAACTTTTTAATAATAATATTAATAATAATATTAATAATAATAATAATAATAGTAATAATAATAATAATAATGATAATAATATTAACAATAATAATAATAGTTATTATTATTATTATTATTATTATAACAATGGGGTTTACAACTAGGGTCCCATCTCCTTATCTTGCATGGGAGGGCAGCAAGTCTGCTACGCCACTGGTGTCCCCTATTCTGTGTTTGTCTCTTTTTCGTTTCGTTTAGCTATTTGTTTTTTTGCTGTTCGGCTTTTATATGAAACCTTTTTATTATATAACTTTTTCTTTTTATGTTTTTCTTTTTTTGGCTGGTGCGGGGGAAAGGGGGAAATGCTTGATTCTTATATCTGTTTCTTACCATTCATCTTGTTTGAACTGCGTAAGTAAGTCATTTTGTAACTTTTGATATCATCCAGCTCCATCACAATAATAAAATTATAATTCTTAACAATGTGTTTTATTCTCTTATTTGCAGTTTTATAACAAATCGTTTTTAATCATTGTGTCTTAACGCTAAAGTAAATAGAATCCTGGCTGGTGTAGCCACTTATAACAACACTGATTTGTGCAGTAACTTAAACTTAATGTTTGGGTTGTGTTAGCTTTAGAAAAGAAAGAAAAAAATGAAGTTACTATCTATCATCAGAAGATTTCCAAATTCTTGTTTTGTGGCCAACCAAGGATGAAAGAAGAATTAACATTTTTCAGCTTAACTGATACATTATTTAAAACAAACTAGCAATTAGAATTGCATAAATTCAAGTTTATAGATTATATTTGAAATCATAGAGTTAAATTTTTTCGTGATTAGTTTATTCGTGCCATTTGTTAACATTTACATTATAACAGATTAAAAAAAATGTATTATTAAACATTTGCCTCCATCGTGGTATCTCCAAGATACTTTATCAACATTTTTATGAAATGATGTTGCTATAGTGCTTTAACATATCTAGATTCTCAAACATGATTCTCAAACATATTTCACTAGTACATATAGAACTCATTATCACTCAAAGAATTGACGATCCATCCCTTCTACTTATGTATTTACAGAGGAATTTTTTTAATTGGGCGTTCATTGCTTATAATGTTCCTCTCGTTCATCAAACAACATGCAAATTATGCAGACATAGGCAGTATCATCGCTACTACAATTCCATTTTCAATAAAAAGAAAAAAATTAGTAGCATTATGTATTACTTTACGTTAGTCTATGCATCATTCGCATAATATATCTAATATGAAAGCACTACTATTAATGAAAAATCATATATTTACGAATGTCTAGCGAGAACGAAAAAAAATGAAATCTACATATACTCGACAGGGTCCAATTACTGAAACGCCTTTAAAGAATTATTATCATTTTTAACTTATTATCTTTGTTTACAACTAATTAAACTTATAGAGGGATGGATACGCATAAGAAGTCATATTCTACTTGAGAGTGGCAAGTTGAAAAACATTCCAACACTATTGTTTTCCGATGAGGCAAATATATAAGTAGGCACGAACATTTAATTTCGCACTGTAATTATGGCACGTTCAAAGTAAATATCTACCTAAACTGAAAATAAACAACATAGCACGAAATAGTATTTTATAAATAGTAATATCGAACTCCGGAGGTATGTCCAGAGTAAAGTTCTCCCGCATCGGCACAGACCGATTATTCGCACTCATCATATATCAACATAGGAGGACACGTTATGTTCAATTTTCCCTCACCTACAAAATTAAATATATATAAATGATGCAACGCAATGTGATAAGACACGCGAAAGAAGATTTTAAACTACTAATGTATTAAGAGGCACTATGAAAGGGCACATGACAAAATATTAAAAGACACGTTCAAAGTACAATTTCACAGACATTACACGTATTAACTATATGAAAATGTATCACAAGGTAGTATCACAGAGCACACGACAAAATATGGCAAGCACGTATACAAAATACATCACAAATTAATATCAGAGGGACACACGACAAAATATAGGAAAGCACGCTCAAATCACAATTGTTACCGGCTCTACACGTAAGAAATGGAATTTTTTTAACCTGCACGCATGTATTACAAATACGACTAAAAGGACACATTAATATATTAGAGCACTCTCAAAGAAATTTCATCATAATGTCGAAGCACTTAAATTCTCAGATACGAAATATTCATAGGTGCGTTCATAGTAAAGGTTTTCCTAACAAGATAACATATATCACATTGCGATATATAAAAGACACGTATTAAATTTAGAAACCCGGATAAAAAAATATCCTAACCTAACCTACATAAATACTATGGATCACACATTTACAATTTAGACCTAACCTAACCTACAACAAATATTTCACGAAATAAAACATCATTATGAAACATAATTCAGCAATGTGTTTAACATAACCCTATCTAACCTAGACATTCAAAATTCTCAAGGTACATTGCCATCGAAAGGTGCGTACAAAGTAAAGTATTACCCTAATATCAACATACACATTTTCAAATTCACGTAGAGACACACATAAGATTTAGTAATTCAATTATACATGCTTGTATATGAGTGGACGACGATTGATAAGTTCAGAGACGCGTAACGCCCTTTAATTTAGTTACCCATCCTGATTCTTAAAGATGCCATTTGTTGAACTGCTATACTGTTTATAGAAAAATAAGAAAATGGATGTTACCCAATTATCCGCAGGTTTCACAGATTAGTCCACAGGTTAAGCTGGGTGATCAAACTCCAACTTCGCAAAGTAGGTTTCATCTACTTGCTTATTTAAAAATCGAGAGATGATTCCTCCGGAATACTGGCTCTACATTCCACGACTGTAGTATGTCGTTCCGGTACGCCGCTGCAATCAACTTCGATAAATTATATCTCCCACTCCATTACTGTATATGTCTAGTAATGGCGGAGATAACATCCGATGGCATGTGGCTGAAAGAAGGTTTTGCTAAATTTCTACTTCGGTTAGGCTCCTCAATATCTATTTTCTTCCAAATAACATCTCAGGTTATTCTAAATTATAATTTTAACTAGGTTGCAGGCCGAATTGCACTTTTAGTTGCGAAATTTCTAAATTTTGGAGGAGCTAACCTAAGCCATCGTTCTTATACACTGAAATCTATCAATTCACTGCGTCATCTTACACTCGTAGCCAGGCCTCGATAAACGCGGTTTTTAATATTATATCTTCGACTATAATTATCACAGTTTTACCATAAATACATATCGATACAAGAACCTAACCGTAAAAATCATAAATCTCTATATCTATTTCTAATATCTAACTTACCAAGAATCCGATCTAATAATTTATCAATAGGCATTTAATTATTTCTGGTAGTTGTTTATTTTTAACTATGGCAACGAAGAACTTATGATTACTACCAGAACGCCATATTTAAAACTGTTATCTTCACGTATAGCGATTCGAACGCCCTCTCGCGGCAAGAACCAGAAAACCCGCCATGACCGTTTGTTTCAAGAATATAAACAACAGCCCAAGCACAAGGAAAACAGTGGGTAAATATTTTAAGTAAAATTTTTTAGTAATACTTGGTTTTACTTATATTAATTGTTCTAAAATACTGTATAGACTGTAAAGAAACCGTTACATGGTTTGAGGTGAATCGGTAAGAACTAGATTTAAAGAAAAATACTCAAAATTTTAGATTAAATTTCCGGATGTGTTTACGTGCGTATCTCATCAAGATTGAGTACATGTATTCTTTTGTGCCATCCCGTGTACTAACAATACAAAACGAATTAACATTAAATTAGTGTAAACTTACACGTAACAAAACTGGGCACAGTAATACTATGCGGGAACCAACTTCGACTTCAACCGGTAAACATTACAATACGGACCCAATGTAAACAACCGGTAATCGGTCCGTTACATTTTTCCCGGCGGCTTTGAGAAAAAATTTTTTTTAACTACTTAAAACATCAAAAAGAATTTTTTTTATTTTTATTTTTTTATTTTATTTTATTTTATTTTATTTTTTTGACTATTTAAAATCTTTTAATAACTCTTCTGTCTTTTCCGGAGAGCAATTGAATAATTTTACGTTTGACAAATTTTCAGTCGGCACTTCTCTCCCCTCCAAATCTTTTAAAGAAACGGAGTTGTGATGTACTTTCGTCACAACAAAAGGCCCTGCGAATACAGGCATGTACTTATGTGTGACCTTCTTAAAGGCGTCAGACTGAAAATGGGTTTTAATCATCACCAAGTCCATTTCCTTAATTTCAATCACATTATTTTGCGACTTTCGTTTCCGTTTTGATAACAAACGGGGTTCTACCTGAATATGCCGTTTAGAATTTTCTATTTCTTTCAATTCAGGGGGCCATGGAAATTTTTCTCTGAATCAATCGGCAGCCGAGTAAGAAATGAACACCTCAGCAGGCGTACATCCAATAGTACTGTTATAAGAATAGTTCAGGAGATCTTGTGCCGTCTTTAGCACTGTTTTCCAATTAGTGTGGTTATGGCTGCACAATAATCGAATAATTCGATTCACTTCTCGATGCGAACGTTCCACTATGCCATTCCCAGAAGGGTTGTATGGCGAGACCAAAATGTGTTGAATTTGGTGATCATTACAGTAAGTTTTCCACGTGTTCGAGAGGAACTGTGGGCCCTGGTCGGATATAATAAAATTTGGGTAAGGGAAGAAGTAGAAATATTCCTTTTCTAACGTCCGAACAATCTCAGCAGTTGTGGCAGTCCTTAACGGTAAGTAACACAGAAAACGTGAATAGACATCAACAATTGAAAGGATGTAATAAAATCCATAGCTACATGGCAACTTCCCTACGAGATCGATACATAATTTGGAATGTGGCTTATCTGCCTCAATATGCAGATCCTCACGAGCAATGATTCTGTTGGAGAACTTCGTTCGGGCACACAATTCACAATTATTAATGAAATTTTGGAACGTACGTTTTTGTCCTTTCCAGAAAAACAATTCTTGAACTAATTTCAAACATTTGCTTACACCAAAATGCCCCGTTTCATGAACCTTCCTAATCGTCCTCTCAATCAATAACTCTGGGATTACTAGCAGCCAACGTTTCGTTTTTAAGTTTTGAATATAGACCAAATTATTTACTAGACGAATTCGAGAGTCGACACTGTCTGACATCTTCGCTCTTAATTCGTTACAGTACTTATCACCCGCTTGCATTTGCATTAACTCATTTACAGTGAACCACGCACTTTCATCATAACAAACAAAATTAACATGATACTCTTCAGGTTCGGCAGGGAGTTCCGAAGTATTGCGACTTAATATGTCAGCTATTTTATTGTCCACTCCCTTTATGTGCTCGAACCGAAGATCGAACCTCTGTAACTTTAACAAAATTTTTGTGGTTCGTGGATCTATGTTCTGTAACGTAAAAGCGTATGTCACTGCGCTATTGTCACAATGGACTGTAACTTTTCTACCAAAAATATAATACGAAAAATGTTCGCACAGAAACAATACTGCCAGCAACTCCAGTTGGAAGATCGAATAGGAAACTTCATATAACTTTAATTTTCTACTTGCATATCCGATAACAAGAAGCTCTCCAGTATCATCATACTGAGCCAGATAGCCAGCCAAATTTTCTAACGACGCATCCGAAAATAAGTGAAACGGTTGATCGAAATTGGGTTGACTGAGCGCTGGAGGCTCACTCAACAACTCTCTCAATTGTTGAAATCTATTCAATAAGTCCTCAGTTAGACAATATTTCTTGTCTTTCTTTAACAAATCGAAAAATGGCGCTGTTAGAGCTGCAAACTGAGGGATGAATTTCCTTCGCCAAGAAAGGATTCCTAAGAAGGACCGAAGTTTCTTCTTAGTTTTCGGTATCGGAAAGTACTTTATCGCTTCGTTGTGTTTGGGATTTGGCTTTAATTCCTTCCCATTCACAAGGTGTCCCAAAAAAATAAAATTTCAGACTTGACGAACTGACATTTCTTGAAATTTAGCGCAAAATTTCCAAAAGATAGAATTTCAAAGAGTTGTTCTAAATGAATGAAATGTTAATCAAAAGTAGAACTAAAACACATTAAATCGTCGAGATATACTACAACTAAATGTCTAGTATCTAATCCAAAATATGAGTTCATCACATTTTGGAAGATACTAGGACTCGACTTTAAACCCATTGGTAGGACACATAATACATACTGTCGGCCTAAATATATAAAACTTGTGGATGCGAAGGAATCAGGATGCAGTCGAATACCATAATATCCCATCGTAGCGTCCATGGAGCTAAAAATTTTAGCTCCAGAGATGCGAGTAAGAATTTCATTGATGGGTTCCACCTGTATTTTAGGACTTACGACTTTTAAGTTCAGTAATCTGAGGTCAATTACAGGCCTCACACCCCCAGAAGACTTTCTCACGCAATGTATCGGATTGCGGTAACTGCTAGGATGTTCTTTAGCTATTCCCAACCTTATCCATTTATTCAACTCTTCCTCAAACTCTTTTTGCATAGCCTGAGGGATTGGATAGATCTTTCCGACCACAGGTTCTTGGTCTGTTAATTCTATTTTATAAGGTTCGCATCGGATAGGTTTAGGATATTCGCAAAATAAGTGCTTGAATTTAAGGAGCAACTTTTCTAGTTTTAGTTTCGTATCATCATCTAAATCATCGCGACTTTTAATATATTCTTTAATTTCTAATTCCGAAATCTCACCATAATCCCTACATTGTTCGCTAGAAGAAGGAAGAATTTTGTTAGGTTCACGTAATTCCGAATTAGTATCTAAATGGACAAGGAGTATCTTTGGATAAGAGATATCCAAAGTTACTTCTTCGTCATTATTATTTTTCAAGATTAACTTTCTGTTATGACTATCCAATGTGACTCTAAACTTAGCGAAGAATGGCGAGCCCAATAACAGTCCAGCCTTCATGTCTTTCACGACAAAGACTGGGACATTAAAAAGATTATCTTGTATATTTAAAGTTAATTCAAGCAATCCCTTCACAGGAAAATTGTCCTTACCTGCAAAAGCAGTTAAGTGTACACTGGGCACTGGTTTGAGCTTTGCCGAACGAAAAGAATTTTGAAGGTTTTGCCAAATATTATAATTTAGGAGGTTCAGCTCTGCCCCAGTATCCAGGATATACTTAATTTGCATTTCCCCCACCTTACAATCTATAGAAGGGGAAGGGAATATCTCGAAATCTTGTTTGGACATATTCCCTTCTTCTTCTTTTAACACAAAATAGGTCAGTAATTTCAAAGAAGACTCATTTTCAATCGACACCTTTTCTTTCTCAAAAGAATAAAGTTTACTAACATTTTGATTCGGGGAGAGAAGTTGGTTGGAGCAGCCGTCGTCTCCCCTCAGTGACGACTGTTCAACATGTTTTCCGAAACAACTACCGGATTTGTCGGTTCCGCAGTCACCGAAGGGTACGGTGGACGTAAAGCGGAAGTGACAGTAGTCACAACAGGTAAGTTTTGGGGAAACGAAGAAGTTACCATAGTAACGGAAGGACCTGGCATCATAACCGGTTTCATATTGTTAAAATTGTACATTCCCGGTACCGTGTAAGGTACTGGTACTGGTACACCCCCATACATCGGAACCGGCTGAATACCGTTCATGGGTCTAAAGTTATTATTTCTATTCTTGTCCCATCCTTGTTTTTGGTTTCGATTTCTTTTCCAGCTATTGCGGTATTTTCTCCCGTTAAAATTTTGAGGTTTATTTCCAAATTGAGAATTAGAATTATTTTCTCTTCCCCCACATTCATTGCGAATTGGCTCGGTTTGTACCGCATTATCGGTTCGATTAGAGTTAGTCGGTAAAAAGAATGTTTTCCTAATTTGGGGTTTCCTAGGTGGAAATTTTGAATTGCCCTGATTTCCTAACGAGGGAGTTGGACTACAATCTAACTCAGCTATTCTTAACATCAGATCCTGCACTGTGCTAACTGAGCCTAGTTTCAAAATTTTTGCTTCTTCCTCAGGAAGGCAGTCCAGGATCAGATCCTTCAACTCTTGATCCGAAGGTGAAGTTACAATTGAATTGTATTTCTCCACAATGTGACGCACAAAACCCAACAAGGAAGCATGTTTTGACTTATCATATCGTAACGAGTAGAGGTGGCGCTTTTGTGCCCTCTCTAGTCGTTCTGATATGTATTGAAGCTTAAAAAGCCGCACATAATCAGGGAAAGATTTTGTCTGAGAAGCAACACTACGATACCAAATTTTAGCTGACTTTTCTAGAACTCGTCCCACTATATATATATACGATCGCTATCAGTGAGAACGTACATACTCATCGTTTGTAAGAGATCATCTAAAAAGATTTGTGCTACCCCTTGCGTTAAT
This sequence comes from Thermobia domestica, assembly GCF_964235325.1. NCBI lineage: Eukaryota > Metazoa > Arthropoda > Insecta > Zygentoma > Lepismatidae > Thermobia > Thermobia domestica. The sequence continues at coordinate 217,125,543 of NC_137457.1, forward strand.
TGACCGTCAAATTTTGGGAAGTGATGAATTTCTTTGAGATACGTGCCAGCCCCCCTTTTATATGAAGGACTAGTCTCCCAAGGTTTAATCTTTTGAATTAGCTCCAAACTCATTGGATTGTCCTGATCGTTAATGACCAGATCTCTATGACCACACTGATTTTCACTAATCCCCGTACGGACCGATTTCTTTGTCTTTTTCTTCCTTTTTAGCCGATTAGGTTTACGAAATTCTTTGCAGCATTTTTCCGAATCCGTCGAAGAAGACGAAGAATAATTCATGTCGTTCTCGGTATCATTTGCTAAAATATTATCAAGTTTGAATACCGGAGTTCTTGGAAGTGCATTATCATCTCGAACCGATCTACGACTTTCAAAAGGAGTTTCAACTAAATTTAGGTTACCACGGTTCTCGATCAGATTTTTCAAAGTTTCGGCATTTCGCTCACATCGATCACGACTATGACGATACGCATCAATTACGTCTTTTTCTATCGATTGAATCATATTGACTGTCTTTTCGTTAGCTTCCCGAAGTTGTCTATGTTCCTCAACTTGCCTCTCTTTTACATTTTGCAAGTCACTAGTTAATCTTACATTTACTTTACTAATGTCACATTTCAAAATTTTCATATCCGTAGCCAAAGTTTCGACCTTACAATCTACAATTTCCGCAGTTTCTTTGCAAGCTTTATTTGTATTTTCTAAGTCCGACCTAACCTTGGTAATTTCGACATTTAAATTATCTACTTCTTTACTACAAAACTCTCTGACATTTTCTATAGTTTGACCTAAATTTTGATTACTGTCTTCCAATTCAGTTCTTAACTGTGACACCTCACGTTTCAAATCACGTTTAACAGCAGATAAATCCTCCTGTACCGAGGAAAGAGATTCTTTAATCGTAACAATATCTACCTTTAAGTCATTCGTATTAGCGTCCATTTTACCATTTAACTTGTTTATGTCAGATTTTAAATCATTGTTACCGGCATCCATTTTACCGCTCATGACAGACATTTCTGTTCGCAAATCCTTGATTATTCCGATCAACGTTTTAAGCAATGGTCCCCCACCAATTTCAATTTCGGGTACACCTTTCTTTTTCGGATTTCGCACCACAGAAGGTTCAGTTTCTGTATCTAACGCACTATCCAACTTACAGTCGAAACAAACCCATTTATTGTTAGTGGTACGTAACACTTCCTGTTCCTCATCAGGAATGTTCAAACAACGGATGTGGAACCATTGATCACAAGTTTCACAGCGTATGGATACACTGTCACTAGAATTGTACTTATTGTCACAACATTTGAAATGTTCGGTAGAACCATCTACACTAAGACTTTCGTCACTCATTTTTGCATTAATTGGGTCACCCGTCTAACAACTTATCATCGTCATATCCACTTATTACTTTATCAACTCATTACTTTACATACTTATCTCAGTTTGGCACACAAAACAATAATTATAAAAATATATTAATACATATCCTTGGCTAAGGGTCGCCAATTATAACAAATCGTTTTTAATCATTGTGTCTTAACGCTAAAGTAAATAGAATCCTGGCTGGTGTAGCCACTTATAACAACACTGATTTGTGCAGTTACTTAAACTTAATGTTTGGGTTGTGTTAGCTTTAGAAAAGAAAGAAAAAAATGAAGTTACTATCTATCATCAGAAGATTTCCAAATTCTTGTTTTGTGGCCAACCAAGAATGAAAAAAGAATTAACATTGTTCAGCTTAACTGATACATTATTTTAAAAAAACGAGCAATTAGAATTGCATAGATTCAAGTTTATAGATTATATTTGAAATCATAGAGTTAAATTTTTTCGTGATTAGTTTATTCGTGCCATTTGTTAACATTTACATTATAACAGATTAAAAAAATGTATTATTAAACATTTGCCTCCATCGTGGTATCTCCAAGATACTTTATCAACATTTTTATGAAATGATGTTGCTATAGTGCTTTAACATATCTAGATTCTCAAACATGATTCTCAAACATATTTCATTAGTACATATAGAACTCATTATCACTCAAAGAATTGACGATCCATCCCTTCTACTTATGTATTTACAGAGGAATTTTTTTAATTGAGCGTTCATTGCTTATAATGTTCCTGTCGTTCATCAAACAACATGCAAATTATGCAGACATAGGCAGTATCATCGCTACTACAATTCCATTTTCAATAAAAAGAAAAAAATATGAGTAGCATCATGTATTACTTTACGTTAGTCTATGCATCATTCGCATAATACATCTAATATGAAAGCACTACTATTAATGAAAAATGATATATTTACGAATGTCTAGCGCAGCGTTTCCCAACCGGTGTGACGCGGCACACTGGTGTGCCGTGAATGGGCCGCTGGTGTGCCGCGAGGAATCGAAACAATTATTAATTTTATAGCAATCAAATTGCAAAAGGTAGGGAAAAATGCGTATTTGTATTTCACATTACTATGAACCTCTACTGTGAATCTACAATTTTAAGTTTCATACCGGGTTACTGTTCTGTACATTTCTAATGTTGAAAAAAATGGTTACCATTGTTATGACCATTATTGCTTCTTTATTGTTGCAGACTATTTCCTAACTTAAAAAATTAAAATATCATTCAATCCTTTCGACAAAGTACCTACATTTGTGTTTTAAAGGTAAATGAGATTTGTTTGTTCGTTCGTTATTTAGTGATCTCCCTTCTTAGTAAAAGGTTGGATCCAGTTTTTAAAAAGAAAGCGTATTTTTAAAAACTTGAGTCTAATATTTCATTGCAATTGTTTTCTATTTTTAAATTAGAATGAAAAATAAGCATATTGATTTACCACGGGGAAAAACCAGTGTTCGAGCTTTCTTCTCTGTGAGAAGGAGATCAATAATCACAGAAAAAATACCACTGTGTTTAATATATACAAATAATAGGGTCTATCTATAAGTGTGCCGCGAGAATCCAAGTAACACCCGTAGTGTGCCGCAAGTTGAAAAAGGTTGGGAAACGCTGGTCTAGCGAGAACGAAAAAAACTGAAACCTACATATACTCGACAGGGTCCAATTACTGAAACGCCTTTAAAGAATTATTATCATTTTTAACTTATTATCTTTGTTTACAACTAATTAAACTTATAGAGGGATGGATACGCATAAGAAATCATATTCTACTTGAGAGTGGCAAGTTGAAAAACATTCCAACACTATTGTTTTCCGATGAGGCAAATATATAAGTAGGCACGAACATTTAATTTCGCACTGTAATTATGGCACGTTCAAAGTAAATATCTACCTAAACTGAAAATAAACAACATAGCACGAAATAGTATTTTATAAATAGTAATATCGAACTCCGGAGGTATGTCCAGAGTAAAGTTCTCCCGCATCGGCACAGACCGATTATTCGCACTCATCATATGATATCAACATAGGAGGACACGTTATGTTCAATTTTCCCTCACCTACAAAATTAAATATATATAAATGATGCAACGCAATGTGATAAGACACGCGAAAGAAGATTTTAAACTACTAATGTATTAAGAGGCACTATGAAAGGGCACATGACAAAATATTAAAAGACACGTTCAAAGTACAATTTTACCGACATTACACTTATTAACCATATGAAAATGTATCACAAGGTAGTATCACAGAGCACACGACAAAATATGGCAAGCACGTATACAAAATACATCACAAATTAATATCAGAGGGACACACGACAAAATATAGGAAAGCACGCTCAAATCACAATTGTTACCGGCTCTACACGTAAGAAATGGAATTTTTTTAACCTGCACGCATGTATTACAAATACGACTAAAAGGACACATTAATATATTAGAGCACTCTCAAAGAAATTTCATCATAATGTCGAAGCACTTAAATTCTCAGATACGAAATATTCATAGGTGCGTTCATAGTAAAGGTTTTCCTAACAAGATAACATATATCACATTGCGATATATAAAAGACACGTATTAAATTTAGAAACCCGGATAAAAAAATATCCTAACCTAACCTACATAAATACTATGGATCACACATTTACAATTTAGACCTAACCTAACCTACAACAAATATTTCACGAAATAAAACATCATTATGAAACATAATTCAGCAATGTGTTTAACATAACCCTATCTAACCTAGACATTCAAAATTCTCAAGGTACATTGCCATCGAAAGGTGCGTACAAAGTAAAGTATTACCCTAATATCAACATACACATTTTCAAATTCACGTAGAGACACACATAAGATTTAGTAATTCAATTATACATGCTTGTATATGAGTGGACGACGATTGATAAGTTCAGAGACGCGTAACGCCCTTTAATTTAGTTACCCATCCTGATTCTTAAAGATGCCATTTGTTGAACTGCTATACTGTTTATAGAAAAATAAGAAAATGGATGTTACCCAATTATCCGCAGGTTTCACAGATTAGTCCACAAGTTAAGCTGGGTGATCAAACTCCAACTTCGCAAAGTAGGTTTCATCTACTTGCTTATTTAAAAATCGAGAGATGATTCCTCCGGAATACTGGCTCTACATTCCACGACTGTAGTATGTCGTTCCGGTACGCCGCTGCAATCAACTTCGATAAATTATATCTCCCACTCCATTACTGTATATGTCTAGTAATGGCGGAGATAACATCCGATGGCATGTGGCTGAAAGAAGGTTTTGCTAAATTTCTACTTCGGTTAGGCTCCTCAATATCTATTTTCTTCCAAATAACATCTCAGGTTATTCTAAATTATAATTTTAACTAGGTTGCAGGCCGAATTGCACTTTTAGTTGCGAAATTTCTAAATTTTGGAGGAGCTAACCTAAGCCATCGTTCTTATACACTGAAATCTATCAATTCACTGCGTCATCTTACACTCGTAGCCAGGCCTCGATAAACGCGGTTTTTAATATTATATCTTCGACTATAATTATCACAGTTTTACCATAAATACATATCGATACAAGAACCTAACCGTAAAAATCATAAATCTCTATATCTATTTCTAATATCTAACTTACCAAGAATCCGATCTACTAATTTATCAATAGGCGTTTAATTATTTCTGGTAGTTGTTTATTTTTAACTATGGCAACGAAGAACTTATGATTACTACCAGAACGCCATATTTAAAACTGTTATCTTCACGTATAGCGATTCGAACGCCCTCTCGCGGCAATAACCAGAAAACCCGCCATGACGGTTTGTTTCAAGAACATAAACAACAGCCCAAGCACAAGGAAAACAGTGGGTAAATATTTTAAGTAAAATTTTTTAGTAATACTTGGTTTTACTTATATTAATTGTTCTAAAATACTGTATAGACTGTAAAGAAACGGTTACATGGTTTGAAGTGAATCGGTAAGAACTAGATTTAAAGAAAAATACTCAAAATTTTAGATTAAATTTCCGGATGTGTTTACGTGCGTATCTCATATCAAGATTGAGTACATGTATTCTTTTGTGCCATCCCGTGTACTAACAATACAAAACGAATTAACATTAAATTAGTGTAAACTTACACGTAACAAAACTGGGCACAGTAATACTATGCGGGAACCAACTTCGACTTCAACCGGTAAACATTACAATACGGACCCAATGTAAACAACTGGTAATCGGTCCGTTACAGTTTGCCACACTGATATATTTGTGACAAAATTGAGGTTTAGTCCAACGCCTTTCGAATTTGCAACCAACCCAACCGCCGAGCTTTTTGTGTTGTCTGCTATTGCAGGAAAAGGAGAATTGCAGGTGGTAATGCACTTTTGGAGTCGTGTATACATTTACCAAAGAATTATATTTACAGAAATATTTTCTTTCTTATTAAATGGAAATGGCTAATATGAGGATAATGAAATGTGGCATAAATTATTTATAACTGATTACGAGAAACGAAACATAGCGAAGATGAGAAGTACAATAGAGTTTAATACTGCGGTTTGGAAATCACGCTTCCTGAATGAAAGAAAAGCATTAGGGATGATTAGCAAAGCAATCAAATGCGATGTCCAATATTCTTGCCTTAACGTTATTTTGTAGGGTCTTAAATGCAGCGAGAATAAGTTTAAGAATAATGAAAACAGATGGCAGTACGTCTCCTGACGTAAATTTTGCCAGAAAATTCATATACAACAAAACAATTTTCGTGAAAGATTATAGAAAATTCAATACATTGTTGGTTACTGGGTATAAATATCAAGTATGTACCATTAAAGTTTTGCTCGGCTCAAAATAAGACTATCGCACGTCGAAATGCAAATGGACAGTTTTTCGTAGGGGGTACGAGTGTTTACTTTCCATAAAAACCCGCTTTATTTGGAAAGAAACCAGAAATTTCGTTTTTTTTTTTTACTTTTATGACTTTCTTGTTCGTCATTTTTTATTTCCATGAAGTAAAATTCTACAATTAAGAAAGCAATTTTATAAAATCCGGTACTTCTGAGCCCTATGCTCAGTCCGGGACTGGCTATTTTGATTTGTTTTTAAAGGACCCTGTGTAAGTTCTCGTCAAAAATAAAAGTTCTATTTGCCTCGCCTTTTTGGTGTATTCCTATAAATATAAAGGCAACTCCTCAGGAAAAAATATATCGACCACACTGATAACGATTTCAAGGAAGTAGGGCCAAAATACCGCAATTTTTTATAATGGAGTTTATGGGAAACTACATGTTATATTCGGAATTTTGTAGGTACCGTCCACAACTCTGAGATCAATGATTTGCACATATGATGTGCATCAGAGTACGGGACAAATAATAGGTAGAAACGAAAGTGGTGTTATGTTTCTTTTGGCTGATACAGGGTGTTGAAATTGGGCACCATCTGGTAGTTTAATAGACTGTATGGGAGAGTATTAGGTGGCTAGGAATTGTATTACGTACCATCAGCGCCTCCGAAATGCAGATCAAGATGATGTGGTGTTCCTCCCGAAGGCAGGGCTGTGACCCGAAAGTCCCTGAGCAAGGTGAACCTACGATGGTTTGCCATTGCCTACCATGAGATGATGACGTCCGAAGGATGGAACCTACAGTTGAACAAGGGATCCGGACTTCCTCTGGCCCCACCGGGAGGCGAACCTGGGATCCCTTGATTACAAGGCGAAGAGCTTATCCATTCATCCACCGCGGACACATTCTTACAAATAAGACGATTGACATATTATAATATTTAATATTACGAAATAGGTAGGAAAGAAAGTGTTTGGGTCTGTTTCACACATGCACACACACAACGACACACAAATAAGGCATCGGAAACATAAAGATCACAAAGTGTGAAATTCTATGGAAATGGACAATATTGTCCTTAGATGTGAATGACAACACCACGACTAGTGGTCAAAATGTGCCGCAGATCTCCTTATAACCAAAGTTAAGTCATGCCTGGATCTTCAGTACCGTGTATGTCCTTAGTGTCGAGAAAAATACCACTTAGGTGCGAAGCTGGAAAATGAACAGTTTTATAACGAGCAACACCAAGATACCAAAGAACGGAAGCCATATGCGAGCAACATCCGTGAACACGAGCTCCATTGGGGCATTTGCAGTATCATCCAAGAATAGCGTCCGCTCCTGATTTTTCTGGATCATATTCAATGAAAAGTGTGTACTGCAAACTCTATACATTTCTAGATTGAATTTTAAACCTCAGGATGTGTGGAGTGATATGTAAATGGAACAGTGAAAAACTACCATCAGATTTCATGTGCTCTGCTGCATATGCATGAGCATTTTGGATTTGATAAATTCCAAGCGTGATTTTGAATAAGTCGTCCTCTGTCAATCGAGGGAAGTCAATAATTGACGATCCATCACACATTTCCCAAATCTTTGCTGAGCGTTTGTCAATATCACCGAATGTCTGTAGTTTCTTTTGTAGTTCGTTTGTTAAACGAGAACGTGGTAAGGTTTCAATACTTTCGACATACTTTTCTGGTGCATCGTTGATCAATGGAAGCGCAAGCTGATTCTCTAAGGCACTTACAATGAGTAAATACTCGCGTAAGTAGGGAAGAGCCGCAATTGGAACCCTATCCCTAAACATTTTGTACTTCATTTTGAGATGGCCATTTTCCGCTTCTACACACTACCTGCCCTTTGTGACAATACAGGATTGGTTTGCTGCCAGGCAGTAATGCTGCTTCTTTTCCTTTTCTAAAAGACATTGCATTTTCGCAATGATCCCCGCCTCCTCCAACACCGTCATGGAATCTCGGAATCCCCTATCAACCAAAACGCAGTCCCCTGGTTGTAAGAGCTGGTTTAAAGCATTTGCTGTGTCGGCGAACATAGAGTTTGTAATACTAGCATCATTGTTTACATCAACATATGGACCAACAATATCAACAATGTACCCGTTGGGTGTAACGATCATCATGGGTTTCACTAACGGACGTCCTTTTTGCATAGTATACAGACGCCTTTGCAGAGTGTAGTTCGTCGATTTTTCGGTGTAAATGTATGTTCCGTCAAAGACTAAAACAAGCTTGTCATCCCCTACTCCATAAAGTTTGCGGGCCCAAGCTGGAACTTTGCTCAGAAGAAACGAACGCGATAAATGCTTTGAATCCAATACGGACGGTACAATCTGCCTCATCAAAGCCTGTCTGACTGATTTCAATCCATTCGACACACTTCCGTGGCATGGATATCCAAATATTGCTCCCAAAAAGTCATTACAAAGATCATACCTGAGTTTCATTAACAACATGTCCAGTCTGGTTTCAACGATTGCAACACTGCTGCTATGTAAGGTGACACAGAAGCTGCACAGCACAGTCAACTGTTCATTGTTCAATCCCGTGAACACTACTAACTGTTCTTCAGGAATTTCTGCGAGGTTTACCTTCATGTGTCAGGCACAGTTAACGTATCTTCAACGTTGAGATCCGATCCCTGAGTACCCATTTCTGGTTGTTTCTGCACATTTCTCACATAAGAACTTGCCTTTATGTAGCATGTTGTATTTAGTACTGTTGACGGACCGAAGCACTGGAATAACTTACCTTTGCACCCACGCATGTAACTAATCGCTTGTAAGAACTCACTTCCACACACCGGGCTCTTTCTTTGCCTTCTAAACCATAGTTCGCACACGGAACAATGCCGATATTTATCCGTGCTTCCACCGGAAGCCATTTGTCACACACGTCACCAAATTGTTTTGAAATGAATAATATGGCTTTTGCATTACACGTTTCCACACTGGTGAAACCTACCAGAAAATAACACAAAATAGTACACAACAACAAAGTTTGCATAAATGTCGCGAGAACAGAACAACAAAAGTCAATGGACAAAAGCATGCAGGCAACTTCTTGCAGGCATAATGAAGTAGGCACAATACACGAATCGATCACCACCTACTTGCAGTCACTAAAGACGAGTAAGCTACTGCAGAAATCAACCCTTCTACAATGCCGCTTCTACTTTACTTCCCTCGATAGAGGCAGCCTTGCAACAGACAGATAGCGAATATGAAGCGAATGTTTCCATATACACAACCTCAAACGTCCGAATCGGTCAAACAGAACATAATACCACTGACATTTCAACTATTATTTGCCCCTTACCCTGCTGTACATCATAATATGCCAATCGTCTTATTTGTCAGAATATGTCTCAGGTGGATAAATTGATAAGCGCTTCTCCTTCTAAACAAAGGATTTCAGGTTTGATTCCTGGTGCGGACAGAGGAAGTCCGAATCCTTTGTTCAACTGTTGGTTTCATCCTTCGGACGTTATCATCTCATGGCAGGCAATGGCAAACCATCGTAGGTTCACCTTGCCCAGGGACTTTCGGGTCACAGCCCTGCCTTCGGGAGGAACACCACATCATTTTGATCTGCATTTCGGAGGCGCTGATGGTACGTAATACAATTCCTAGCCACCTAATACTCTCCCAGACAGTCTATTAAACTACCAGATGGTGCCCAATTTCAACACCCTGTATCAGCCAAAGGAAACATAACACCACTTTCGTTTCTACCTATTATTTGTCCCGTACTCTGATGCACATCATATGTGCAAATCATTGATCTCAGAGTTGTGGACGGTACCTACAAAATTCCGAATATAACATGTAGTTTCTCATATACTCCATTATAAAAAATTGCGGTATTTTGGCCCTACTTCCTTGAAATCGTTATCAGTGTCGTCGAGATAATTTTTTCCTGAGGAGTTGCCTTTATATCTATAGGAATACAGCAAAAAAAGCGAGGCAAATAGAACTTTTATTTTTGACGAGAACTTACACAGGGTCCTTTGCCACTGAAGTTCTTGCCAGTAAATGTGCGTTATGCAACCACCATATCCCAAATGTTATTTTGGTTGCCTAACTATGTTATCAAGCAAAAAATATCTGGAAGTTATACATCATGATACACGTTTTGTTAAATATACGTGGCTGCGTAAACGGAATCTGGTAGACTAGAAAAAAAGAACGAAACCGATAAACAGAATTTTCTGGAACCCGGATTCCGGAAAATTTATTTTCCGGAATCGGAAATTTTACTTTCCGTATTCTGGAAGGTAAAAATTCTGGAATTGGCCATCTCTAGCTAGTAACTGTTAAAATAATAATAATAATAAAAAACACCCCAATGAATATATACTGTAACTTGTATTAGTTTCGTGTAGTTGGAGATGCCTTATCATTTAAGCGTGGTTGTCACGTTACATGAATCTTGTAGCTGTCATAAAATAAAATTGCAACCCTACTATATTTCTCTATGTAAACATAGTCTTGAAAGGGACATAATTTTTTTCCATGTTGCAAGGAGTTGAACCATGTACAACTTTCTGGGTCGTCTTGCTTGCTACCTGCTATCGCCCTTCCGCTGACAAAGGAACAACCAGTTTCGTCGCTTCCGAAACAACGGATTCTTTTGGACATGGAGGGGAACTGCGCCAAAATACGGTACAAGTTTTTAATGAGGAGGTTCACTATTTGTCAACTAGAGTGCAGTGCTGCATGGGTGGAGATACCTTTCTTGTTTTCAGAAAGTTCTAACATGTAAACAGTAAATAGAAAGATCGGGTTGCAAGATTTTTTTATGACATTTACAAGATTCATGTAAAATGGAATCGTGGTCTAAGGTAGAGAATTGCTATTGCAGTTATTTACTGCTTTAGGGAACGCACAAAAAAAGTCGCCAGTATGTCTGAAACATGATCGTTTCTCACCTGTAGCTGCTCCAAAGCACTGCAAACTACTTTTTAACGAGACGAAAGGCAGTGAAGGAAAAGAAATCTCAACAACCATTCCGATAACATTCGCCTATTAACATACCTATTTACAGTAAATACAAATTTATAATTTTTGACTTTATGAAGTATACAATGTAATTGTTTAATAATTAACATAAGCACCATTCATTAATTTATATTAATATAGTAATAAAAGTAATAAGCGAGTGATTGATGGCTCAGTGGTAGAGTTTTCATCTATGGTATTCTGGGTTTTCGATGACTAATAATGTTTGCAAATTTTCCCGTGGTTCTCTTGGTTCTCTTTCTTGTATTTCTTCCATCATCACTCATTAATGAATTTAGTATACCAAAACTCTAGAACCCAATATTCATTCTGTCCGTCAGTCCGTCAAGGAAACAGTCTCAAGAACTATTTGATGGATAACCTTCAACTTTGGCCACGATATATAGAGTCAATAGTTAAGAATCGAGTTCCCTGATGAATGTAATATTCAAACCGGAAGCGGTACAAATCAACCATTTTCGGTTTTAATGTTAATCACTGTATAGTAAATATGGCAATAGATACCGAGAAGCTGTTTCCTGTAATCGACATATATAATATTCATGTAGATAGATAGAATGGGACCCAATTTGTGTATCTGCTGAAAATAGTGAGCTTAGGTATTTAGATAGCATTTTTCGCTTTAGAAAATGTGTGCTTGGTAAAGAATGTAGAGAATTAGCTGGATCAAACGGGAAACAAATGAGAAAGTGTTAGAAATAGTAGGGAAGAAAAGAACAATTTAGGTGTAATAGAAACGAGGAAGAGAAACTGGTTGTAACATTACCTTGAAAGGAACTGCGTCATGAAGAACGTGCTAGTACATATGTGCCAAGAGAAATAAGGAGCGGCGACAGAGGCTACAGTGGATGGATAATATTAAAACACGAGTCAAGTAGTAAAGGTTTGATTACTTGACCTGTTATCAGTCAAGTAGTGTAGGTTTGATACGTATACATTGTTTAAGCCTAGCTGTGACTTATTATTTCTATTGATATATGATGAATTTTGACAACACCGAGGTGAAGGTTAACTAGTTCATATAACTTACATGAATAGGAGATGTCGCTTACCGTACAATATGTAGTTTTCCTTGCCTGTGTGAATATGTTCGAAAAATGTATCGCTTTCGTCACTCATAAGTAGCAGCAATGTAAAGCAGATGTAAATCATCGATTTCTTTGGTTCTTGATCAATTCATTCATCTTTTCACCTTTTCTAGTTTCTCAATACGCCATACTACAATCGAATGATCAACGCCTAATTTCTTTGCAATCTCTCGTGTTGCCGTTTTCCGCAGAATTGCTTCGGGGATCAGCTTCAATTCGTAGTGTCCAACAGCGTTAGTGATCTTCTTTATCCTCCAAGAGTAAATCACCACGACAGAATCTTTAGAACCAACCTTCTATCGTATGTTAATTTACATTACCATAATTGATATCTCACTTTCATTAATATTTCAATATGTTTTGGGTCCTTTGCGACCGAATTTAAGTAGTTACGCTGCATTAGAGTTTGGAAAATTGTATAATATTTTGGCTTCCTATCGTCTTAGGCATGAAAATAGATGAATATACAGATATATTTCCTATGACATATATTTCCACAATCTGTTAAACATAAGCTTTCAGACGATATTAACAAGGGATACAACCAGTATATTTTATTAAGGATTAGGGATTAGATTTCTGAGCTGTTGGCGTTTATGGCCATTTAGCCCGTCACGTGCGATGGTGACGTCCCTCGGCAAGCACACTATTCGAGGAAAAGGAAAGAAGGAAGCGGCCTGGGACCTGTATGTTAGGAACCATCCCGACATTTGTCTAGTGTTAATTAGGGAAACTCAGGAAAAAACCTCACTCAAGATGGCTGTCTGAAAAACCTGTTACCGTTTTTCAACCGAGTGTCCCCACCAGGAATCTAACCCGGGACTGCTCGTACCAAAGACGAGAGTGTTAGCTACTACATACACTACGCGGGGCCAAAGCATATTTTATTATCACTGATACGTCAAAATAAAAGTTCTCGAATTCCTACATTAATTTTGTGGAAACCAAGCGAATAGGTCACGGGGATATCCTACAGTCCTTCAGCATATTGTATCCAAATAGCTTCAAAGCAAATTGCTACTTCATTTTGCGCAGAAACGCAATCGCCATTGGTGCTATTAATAAATTAAATAAATTATTTCGCAAAGACTACTGTTTGCGTTATTTAAAAAAAGTCAAGTACAGTAGACTCTGCAGAGAGAAAACTTCGTAATAAAATGAGAAATGTTTTGTAAACGATCTACTAAACTTGTAACGCTTTCATAAAAACGCGACTGCGCCAAGAAGAAACAGTCATCAATCAAGGACATTTTCAAAAAATAGAAACTATATATTTTGACTTTTTTAGGCCTAGTTAATTTCGATCGCGAGCCGCTAAGGATGATCCGTACTACTCATGGCAGTACGCCAGTGCAAAAGTTGAGAACTCCTGATTTATTTTTTATTTTTTTATGTTTCCTGCAATTAATTTAGACATTATTAAATTTATTTTATAATGTGTACACTATTTTTATTCTTTTTGACTTCCTTTTCGTGCAATATTGTTTAAACGTATGTTACAATATTAACAAATATTTATAAATTACTTGTATGTACTAAGTGTTCATGTAATATTAATAAGACGGAATGTGATGTAAAAGGTGTGTTTTTAATGGTATGTGTAGAGCAACAAGTGATTAACCATAGTACTACAATGTACCCGGCATTTTTGTTATCCGGCTTGCCTTTCCGCAAAATTAGACCTGATAGTCGGTAGTCTAATTTATATACATTTATGACACACGAGATGAGAAATTTTTGAAGGGAGACCAAAAAGGCTTGCCCAGAATCGATTTAAGAGGAGAGAGGACCGTTTGGGAATCGAGACCAGACTTTTACAAAATATGAGACGAGACAATAAAACTTTTTCTGTTCTCGTCTCGTTTCATGGGTAACACTAATATAGGCATTTTAAGAAAGGAATTGCCATCCCTCTTCTGCTACTGCCCCGTCGAATCTCCAAAAATCCTTTCCTAGTGGCACCTACTGTATGTCTTGTGCAAATTTTAACATTGATCAGTCAGACACTCACTCAGTCAGGACTTTTTGCAAATATAGAGATATATGAATACAGGCCGCTACTAAGGGGGAAGGAACGTGCCTCGGTTGTGTGGTTGCCAGAGTTGGAAAAAAATAGTTTTAAAAAAAGAACAAAACACGTGTTTAAAACATGAAAAAGATGTTCAAAATGTTTTAAACATGTTTAAAAACACACACGAAAAAAACATGTTTTAAACATTTTGAACAGTTTAAAACATGATTTTAAACATATTTCAAAATCGTGTAATAACGTATTTATTAAAACTTTCTTGCTCTTACAATCGATCTTTTCATTTATTCTCGTTAAGACTACGCTTTGTTGGGTACAGAATATTTCAGTATACATGAGCAACTCTCAACTTATTTCGTATCACGATCCCCTTTCATTACACCCTCTTGCCAGTGACTCGTAAGTACTCTCTTGGTTGCAATAAGCTTTTTTAGGTAGATTTTAAAATCTACTTACTATGAAGATTTCACGCAATCTATCAATATACATGGCAAAACAAAAGTCCTTAACATCCTTGTGTATTGAGAACGAGTTGAGGGAGAATGATGAAACTTGGAAGTGGTCTGACATACCAGATGGCACTATCAAGCATCATGGCCTACATCTTTGATTGGTATTCGAAATCTCAAATGCAAGGGAGTCATGTAACATGTTTTAAGGCTAGAATTTTACCAGAAATATTGTTGTATGATTATTTCAGCCTAAAGCAAGTCATTTCAGAGTTACTGCTTCTGAAAGTTTTGTAGTTATGCCTTTAGGGGTTAACCCTTTGGGGATCCTATGGTACAATTTGTACCATATGCACTTTTCATGGTACATTGCGTTATTTCTCTTCTATTTGAGCTTTTTCGTCCGTTTTTTTTTTTTCAAGTCCAGAGTCCTTCTAGAAGACATTACGTATGGTTTCAGATCGTCCTGCGTCCAGACATAGGAGGTGATGACGTCATAAGTCAAAAAATTATTTTCTCATTTTCTAAGCCTATGTTCAATATTTTTTGGCGGGCTTATTTTTCTACGTAGAAGATTGAAATTTTGCACAAACATTCAGTCCACCGAGTAGTATTTACCAGATTTTTTGTTCCGATGTCAGTGCCAAAACAGGGGGGGCAACCAGAGAGGAAAAGGGGTAAAAATAGGGATTTTTTACCCCCAAAATCCCGTTTCTCGTCATTTTCCCGCCTCACATACAAGATAGGACCACTTGAGTCATACCGTCTGAAAGGCCGTTCTATTCTGAAGAGAATGACGGTCGAATTATTATTCTAGGGTAATTAGGGACGTCTCAGGGATTTTTTGAAAAATTTACTTCTATATAGGGAAATATGGGGCATTGTCGGTATATATATTTTTTGGCGGGCTTATTTTTGAACGTAGAAGATTGAAGTTTTGCACAAACATTCAGTCCACCGAGTACTATTTACCAGATTTTTTGTTCCGATGTCAGTGCTAAAACAGGGAGGGAACCAGAGGGGCAAAGGGGTAACAATAGGGATTTTTTACCCCAAAAATCCCGTTTTTCATTTTCCCGCCAAAAAAACATGATAGGACCACGTGAGTCATACCGTCTGAAAGGCCGTTCCATTCTGAAGAGAACGACGGTCGAATTATTATTCTAGGTAATTAGGGCCGTCTCAGTGAATTTTTATCCAAATATACTTCTGTATAGGGTAAAAGTGGGGCAAAGTAGGGAAATTTTCTCTGGCAGGCCTATTTTTTCACGTAGAAGATTGAAATTTTGCACAAACATTCAGTCCACCGAGTAGTATTTACCAGAAGTTTTTTCCCGATTTCTGCGTAAAAACAGGGGGGTCCAGAGGGGCAAAAGTTGAAAAAAGGGAAATTTTGCCCCCAAAATCCCTTTTTTCAGGAATTTCCCGCCTTAGATACATGATGGAGACATATGAATGGTACCGCCTGAAAGACAGTTCTATTCTGAAGAGAATGATTGGCGGATTATAGTCCTAGGGTAATTAGGGATGTCTCAGGAATTTTTTTCCCTGAGATCATAGTGTTTTATGGTACTTTGGGGCACTGTGGGAATTTTTGATAAAAATTCTCCCGCCCTTACTATTCAAGATAGAAACTTGAAATTTGGCCCACACATTCAGTATACTAAGTACTATTTCTCAGATTTTTTTTTAGATGGCTACGATCACACAGGGGGGTCCAGGGGGGCCAAAGTTCGAGAAAAAAATTTTCCCTCCGAAATTTTCACTTTGACATTTTTTTCCCGCTTCTGAGCACGCAAGTGGTATCATTTGAAAGCCAACTCTATTCTGAAGAGAATGAGGTATGAACCATGATCCTAGGATAAATAGTGACGATACAGTAGCTGCTTGACTGAAAGTCTAAAAAATAGCCCAAAAAGCCAGGATCCCCAAAGGGTTAAGGTCGCGTTTCGTAGAGGCGGGTGAGATTTTTGTTGCAAAATTTGATTACTATTTCAGAACACTGATGCTAGTAAAATTATTTTAAAATAATAAATTTTCGAAAAGTAATGTTTGTTTGAAGCACACTTCATGTTGTGCTAACTTCAGAATATTTTCTGCAAGCCTATGTAATTTTTTTTTTTTTTTTGAGTCAATAATTTATTGAAGAAATGTAATATTTGGAGTGTTCAAAGCACAATGGATCTAAATCCATTTTGAATAAAGTTTAGTTTTCCTCAGCAAATGAATTCTATTTCAAAACGTAATATCTTCGCAGTCAAGAGTCCAAAACAAATGTAATTAAAACCATGCGAAAGAGCTAGGGATAGTTTCATATGACAACCGCTAGACAGGGGTGTCAGTGGGGCAGGAGGGCAACTGCCCCCATCTCGCTCTGGATTTCAGATTTTGGGGACAGTAAGGCAGTTTCAGAATTTTTTTGATATGCAAAGTCCAACAGAACAAGCTTGAGATCCTTATACCGAATAAATACGGAGAACATACAGATGATTAAGACTGGAAAGTTGCTTAGACCGAATTTCCAGTATTTTAAGCAGGCCCGAAACTCGAAAGTAGAGCCACCTTTGGATTCCTTGGGCCAAAAAATATACAAGAGAGCAATATAGGCCTATAGCTCCTTACGGCCAATGGAAATTAATTACAACTGTTTAAAATCCGTATTTATTCGGTGTAAGGACTTCAAATTTGTTATGTTGGACTTTGCTCAGCAAAAGGTTTCTAAATCTGCATTACTGCCTCCAAAATCTGAAATTCAGGGTAAGTGGCGGATGACCTCTAAACGAACGCCCCTCTCTAATGGCCTTTTTAAAATTTTAGATTGCATCTTGTCATGTAGTTTTTCTTTTTTTCATCTCGGATTCGTGGTTGTAAAAATATGATGTTTTCCGTCGGTGTATTGTTTTGGACACACCCTGCATTTATTTAACGTAATTACGCATCATTGACTATGGCATTCGGAACTTGACTTGTTAATCATTCCAATGCTGCAGCGCACACAATATAATGTTAAATTTATGAGCAAGGAGGGGGAAATTAGCCTTTCTCCCCCATTCCATCAACCCCCTTGTCTAGTGGTTGTCCTTTGAAACTCTAGTCCACACCCTTTCGCGTGATTTTTTGTTTCATGTATTTCTTACCCTTGGCTACAAAGATACTATGTTTGCTAAGCAAAAGTGAACCTTCAAATGCAAGTAGTAAACTTTTTGATAATACAACAGCATCCTATAGAGTGAAGCTTGCACAACCTATTGATTTAAGGGATGGTGAATTGGGTGTTGCATTAACACAAATTAATATTCCTTGGAGTTTTTATAATGTAGATAAAAACGAAAAACAAATATCATAAATAATGTAATTGACGGTAAACATAAACGTCACGAAATTAATATCATACAAGGATTTTATTCTTCTGTTAAAAGTATTTTAGATGTGATACCTGAAAATGTACGAATGATAAGATATCATAAAAATAAAAATCAAGTACAGGGTTTTCATAAAGTATGGACGGATTTAATTCGCTTATAGTTTACATAAAAATGCTAATATTGAAATCAAATAAAGTACAAACGGTAGCGGAAGGATTAAACTTTTACCTGTAATCAGCACCAGCTCAGTTCATTCACCGCCACACCTCCAACTGGGCGCCATTTACGTCCACACATTCGCGTAGGCGGCGCTGGAATCCACTCACAGCGTTCCGCCGTGTTTGATCCGAAATGCCAGTCACAGACGCCCTGATTTTGTCCTTTAAGTTCTCCAAACCACTTGGCTTCTTTGCATAAACTTCCTTTTTCACATGACCCCAAAGCCAGAAGTCGCAGGGGGTAAGGTCGGGTGATCTTGGCGGCCAAGCGGTCGGGCCACCGCGGCCAATCCATTGATTAGGGAATTTCTCGTCAAGGAATTGTCTCACCTTGATTGCATAGTGAGGGGGTGCCCCGTCCTGTTGGAACACGATGTCGTTCTGGATTCCATGTGCCTCCAGTTCCGGAATGAGGTATTTCTGCAACTTATCCAGGTACGAATCTCCATTCACGGTCTCCTCTTCAAAAAAGAACGGTCCAATCAGATGATCATAGGACACAGCGCACCAAACGTTCACTTTAGGGCTATCTCTCTCATGTGTCTCAAATTCTTTTGGGTTTTCCGTGCCCCAAACGCGACAGTTGTGTCGGTTAACCTTCCCGGAGACATGGAAGGTTGCCTCATCTGAGAACATGATGGCTGAAAGGAGAACGTCGCCATGTTCCAACTGCTTGAGCCGGATGAGCCGGAGAGCATGCACAGAAGTTGAACCGGATGTCCAAATCTTCATCATGCAGATCCTGGACTATCTTGATTTTGTAACCTTTGGCCTTGATCGTCTTCTTGGCTATCTTAAACACGGTTGTCTGTGGAATTCCGAGTTCCATGGACCGTCTAGGAATCGACTTCTGTGGGCTGTTGATGCTGCTTTCCCTTACCCTGCTCACTGTTGCAGGCGATGTTGGCGGCCTCCCACTTCGAGGACAGTCCAGGACGCTTCCTGTCTCCAAGAACTAAGCATGCCACTTTCGGATTGCACTCTCAGTCGGTGCCGGCTTTTTGAACTCCTTGGTGAACTTTCGACACACCAGAATTGGTGATTTTAGCTCTGCGTACTACATAACACATTGCGCTTTCTCTTTCACCGACGCAATCTTTGATACGGAAAAAAAAAATAGTCTTCTCAGAGGAGTTTTTCATTTATTTATTTCTTTAAAAGACACACACACCAATACAGCTTACAACTTACTTTTAACAGTCAACATTGAAACAACAATGGATGGAATTTGGTAAGAAACTGACCCTTGCCCTCCCTCTCCCTCTCTCAACGTGTTCAGAGTTGCCGCTTATCTAACAGTGTTGCCAACTAAAAATGTAATCCTTCCGCTACCGTTTGCACTTTATTTGATTTCATTATGAGCATTTTTATGAAAATTATAAGCAAATTAAATCCGTCCAGACTTTATGAAAACCCTGTACTTATATCTCATATTTTAAAACCATCCGATCAATGTATGATTGGTATTACAAAAGGAACACAACACATTTTAGGGTTTATTAATGACCATTCAACAGATTTTTCTCCTGTTGTATACTTAAAACCACCAAACACAAGAAAGAATACTTCCACATGGAAAATTCCCATGTAATTTAGATTATAATATTCCAACTGAAGTAAATGTTTGTGTTGATGTAAAACTACAACAAGACGTTGGATCTTTACTTCGAAAACTTAATGTTTATGAAGAAGAGCATGCACACACAAAATGTTTTCTGTTTCACACACCACACTATGGTAAAGTAGAGAAAAAGTATTTTGACATAAGTAAACTTAAAATATGAGCAAGGGCAAAAACTACCATTTCAATTTGGAACTTCAAACTTAGCACTACACTTTAAGCAAAAATGATTTCTGATAGTATTGATGATAGTTTTTACATTACACTCGTTTCAAACGCTAGTACTGATGTATATCCTAAAAATAGTCCATCACATTTTATTAATCAATTAAATAATACTATTCGATTATCTGAATCTGATTGGTGTGTTGGTGTAAGTGAAATACATATTCCACTAACATGTCATAATGTTATCGATGGGGAAAATGTTTGGTTTACATTAAAAGATGGGGAACCTCAGAAAAGTAAAATTACACCGGTATTATCCAACCGTGTACCATTTAAACGAAGAATTAAATAGTTTCCAAATTCATAAGATTTAATGTGTCAAATACAGTATTCGTAGATTGTGATCATCGTGTTAAATCACTTACATTGTCACCAACGTTGTCTTTACAGGTAGGATTTCCCGAAAACAAAGAACTTGTTTTACATAAACATGGATTTAAACAACCTTACGTTGATATTGGTTATCCACATCAAATGTTTGTCTATAGTGGTATTGTACAATATCAATTTTTAGGTGATTCCAAAGCCCCATCACTACGTATTGCAATACGGAAAAGTTCAAACAATCACATTTCAAGATATTCATTATTTTCCAATTGAAAAATTTTGTTTTAACAATATCGAAGTACTATTAAAGGACCATGCCGGGCGAAATTTGCCATTTCGTTCCGGAACATTGACGGCAACACTTCATTTTAAACGCGCTGTTGGTGCTGTTATTGCTGCTCCTAAGTAAAAATGTAATATAGACGCATATGCTATCAACTCTGTCGTGGAAAATCTTATTTTTCAGGACCAGTTTATTAACGGGGACACGGTATCGTTAGTTTCTTTATGGGTTTAGCCACTTAGCACGTATTGCATTACCGTTCCTTAAACAAGGTGCCAAAGCATTAGGTCGCCAAGCATTACAAACAAGAATACAAGTTGCAGGCGATGTATTAGAAAACCGTCCAATAAAAGAATCTGTTCTCACACTAGCGGTAAGAGACGGCCACGAATACGTAAAGCTCAAGTAATACGTTTTAGACCACCAATCAAACGTAAACGTTCTTGTACTGTTAAAAGTAAAACAAAAAGAAGGAAGACAAGATATATTTTCATAATGGCTTTACTTAATTCGAATAGCCATGAGTGTTGTACTTCGGAATTTGACTTATTCTCCCTTCCAATGACACAAACTGCTATAGAAGCAATTTCTATGTGGAATATCGTCCTATTTCTACACTAACTTCAGAAGGACCTATTGAATTTGTTATTCCTGGTGAAACATGTGAATTTATTCATCCCGCATATCTTTATCTTTACATACGCTGTAAAATTACAAAATCAAATGGTAATAATTTAGATGGAAACGATGTGGTTGCGCCAGTAAATAATTTTCTACATCCATTATTTAGTCAAGTTGCTATTTCATTAAATGATAAATTAATTAGTTCATCATCGGGATCTTATCCTTATCGCGCATATATTGAAACCTTATTAAATTATTCAAACGATGCTTCGCAAACACATCTTATATCTTCTTTGTGTTACAAAGATACCGCAAAACAATTTAATACATTAGATGATACAAATACTGGTTTTAATAAAATGCTGCTTTTGTTAAGAATAGTGCACCATTTGAAATGTATGGACGTATTCATGTTGATATTGCAAGTTTAGGTCGTGTGCTTCCAAACAAAGTTGGACTTCGTATTAAATTACATAGTACAAAAGATATGTTTTGTTTAATGCAAGCTCCAAATACATCTTATAAAGTAGTACTTCAAGAAGTAGTACGACGTGTTGACGCATCTGCAAATGTTGGTGTGGCAATAAATTCAGGTATGATGCATGAAACGGCCAAATTACCTCTCACAAGAGTTGAAACTCGATCATATACACTACCTCAACAAGTAAATTCATACAACCTTGATAATCTGTTCCTTGGAAATGTACCTAAAGCGATCGTTATCGGATTTGTCTCTAACGCAGCCTTTAATGTTAAATCAGAAATTAACACTCTTTTAGTTCCATAACTTTAACGTTAACAAGTTGCAACTACAAGTTGGTTCAAAATCATTTCCTCCCAATCCCCTCACCCCTGATTTTTCAAATAATTTATACGTCCTAAGTTACCAGACTCTGTTCTCCGCTCACAGAAATATTTTATAAAGATGTTGGCCATACTGTTACCTATGATGAAAACCCACATGGATACACTCTTTATGCATTTATTCTATCCCCTACTGCTACATTGGATGATACTGCATGGGATGTTGTACGCGATGCTTCCGTTAATTTAAAAGTATCATTTAAGGAATCATTAGCACAACCAATCACTTGTATATGCACAATTTTATTTTCTCATACAAATAGATAAAGATAGAAATGTATATAGTGATAATTCATTTTAAATTTTAATCAGTTGAGTAGCATGAGGGTTGTTGTTCACTTCTCCGCTTACCGTGGTGAAGACGACGATGAACTTGTTAAATAGTTAGCAATAGCTAATCCAGATATCCTAGGAGTCTTAGCTTGACTCTGTGTGCTAATAGATGTCGCTAGCATACAGGCAATTTCCCGATTTAAAACTTTGAGGATGTAATTGCAATTTAAAAACTCTATTAGCCCTCGCTTGCACTCTAGTGGCTAGTTCACATGCCTTGGTACACATTGTCCTGGATTCGATTTTCGGTGGGAGTACACAAGAACTTAATTTCATTCACTATCATTTATTATTCATCTCCTTTAGCTTAAATTGCATAACCATGAGACAATCAACTAAATTTCATTCCATTTTTCACTTTCTGTGTGTATTTAAGTTGTTATTTTCGGACTGATTTTTCATAACGTGTCTGATGAAGGGGACGATATACAAATATTATTAATGTATATTTGTTGCTTTGATTAGTTTTTGTTTCATTAATACTGTGTACAAGAGCGCCCATGTTGTGGTTTCCAAGGGGGGCAAGTTTAAGCGACATTTCAAATGTAGTTTCAAATTTTGCTGTAACTAATGTAAAAATTCTACTTTGTTTTCGATATTCTCAAGTATAATTTCCTCTTAGGGGAGCGAGCGCCCCACCATGTCCCCCCTGATGGGCGCCCTTGACTGTGGAATATTTTTAAAGCTATAATGAACAAGATACACATTTTAACAATTATATTGTTTCAATTTAGTTTAAACATTTAGTTTAAACATTTTAAACATTCAATTTAGTTTAAACAAAACTATTTATATAAAAATGTATGTATAGATGTGCGTTCCAGCATAACTCTGGAACGCCTGAAACAAATGTGATACACATGACTTACAATCTGGAAAAATTATTGTTGGGATAAGACACCACTAGTTATGCTTGTCAGACGTCCTTGTTTAGCCGGGACAGTCCAGGGTTTGAGGGGTCGTCCCGGCCGGTTTCGTGTTTAGTCCTGGTCAGACGGAGAAATTTAGTTTCTAGTCTCAAAGTTATCTAACAATTTCAAGCGTTTTTCCACAGTCTAGTAGAATTTTAGATCTACGATCTGGCAATCTTTTCAAATTCTACCAGTTGGGATCTATGGTCCTACTCCAAGTCGTTGTGCTGTAGTGTTATAAGACTGATTTCTGCACTATTATTACCATTATTATTATTGGTACTACAAATCAAAATACTGCCTTTGTGCACATTAATATTTATGTAATATGAGTTTGTTTGAATTCTAAGTGGTGTGTAAGAAAAAATCTCACATTACAAGGTGTACAACTTTGCTTCCGTCGTTTTCCGATAGGTGGCTACAACGGTAAATAGCGGTCGAAATAAACAGATCGCAGACGTCAGGCAGTTAGCTTGGACCTCTGTCAACATAACCCCATTCAAGCATTAGTCGATTTGTGTGTGCATTGTAAAGTTATTCTCGATTGAAAATGTCAGGTTACGAGCCAAATTCTCGCCATTTGCGGGAGGGTCTTCTTTTTTGTTTTAATATGAAGAAAACTGCGGCTGAGTCTCATCGAATGCTCTCAAGTACTTATGGTAAGGACGCTATTAGTGAGAGAACGGTGACTTCAACGTCGAAGACCGGCATAGTGGTGGAAGACAGAAAGTTTTCGAAGATGCAGAATTGGAGACATTGCTCAGTGAAGACTCGCGTCAAACTCAAGAAGAATTGGCATGATCATTGGGAGTGACACAGCAAGCCATTTCAAAACAACTCAAAGCCATGAGTATGATTCAGAAAGAAGGAACTTGGGTCCCGGATGAGTTGAAACCAAGAGACGTTGAACGGTGTTTCTGTGTTTGTGAACAGTTGCTTCAGAAGCAAAAACGGAAGGAATTTCTGCATCGCATTGTGATCGGGGATGAAAAATAGGTTTATTACGGTAACCCTAAACGCAAAAAATCATGGGGATATCCCGGCCATGCTTCCACGTCGACGGCCAAACCGAATATTCATGACTCCAAGATCATGCTTTGCATTTGGTGGGAGTAGCTCGGCGTCGTGTACTATGAGCTGTTAAAACCAAGTGTAACAATCATAGGTGATCGTTATCGAACGCAATTAATGCGTTTGAGCCGAGGATTAAAGGACAAACGGCCGCAATATAGCGAGAGGCACGACAAAGTGATTGTGCAGCACGACAAAGCTCGACCCCACGTTCCAAAAGTGGTCAAAGCGTACTTGGAAACGTTAAGATGGGAAGTCCTACCCCACCCGCCGTACTTTCCAGACATCGCTCCCTCTGATTATCACCTGTTTCAATCAATGGCGCATGACCTGGCTGACCAACACTTCCGATCTTATGAAGAAATCAAAAAGTGGATGGATTCGTGGATCGTCTCCAAAGATGAAACATTTTTGCGACGCGGCATTCGTACGCTGCCCGAAAGATGGGAGAAAGTTGTGGCCAGCGAGGGACAATACTTTGAATAATGCCTGGGTAAGCAATTTGTTTCATTAAAGCGTCATATTTTGGGGGAAAAACGGCGGAAGCAAAGTTGTACACCTTATACAATTTGATAAAACGTACACTATAAATTTTTATTGTGCATGTGTCTTGTTAAGTTAAGAATTTATCAGAGAATATTTGAAAAAAATATTAACATTAACAATGTCCCAGTTTGGAACTTCAGAAGTCTGGCAAGTCTATCCCTAGTTCCACTAGGGTGAGTTGGAAAGTGGTTACAACTTCCCTTACAGACTAGGCAACACTTCCTAACTTAAAACAATATTGGTTGTCTACGTATCAGGGGTAACACTTTCACTGAAATATGTATCCTATGGGTAGGGACGTGAAGTTTTTATTTTAACGTTAATATCGAAAACTTGAAAAAGGCAAAGAATATAGATATACCTAAACATATGATAGAAGGCCGTTTTTGGTGTTCTTAAATCGCGAAGTAACGCGAATTTGGTACTTTTTTTCAAAATAACACCGAAATGCACTGCATAAAGCGATAGATTCGCAAAATCGCTATGTTGGCCGGTAATACTAATAAAATAACACAAGTTTCCTTTGCAACAAAAAGTGATTCACAGAAGACTATCAGTCCTGTTATTTTTAGAAAGGTTGCTTAGTGAAAGTTTGCCCCTGAGATGTTGCTGCCTGTGCTATTGAACTAATATCTTTGCGAGCTTCCAACGTTGATTCTGAAATATATTTTTCAGAATACAACTCCGTATTTACGGTAAGGAGGCAAAACCTTAAAAAAGAAAATGTGGAAATATTGACAATTTTGTCCTTTAGAAAATAAGAAACATTGAAGAAACAATAAATTCACCATTAAGTGAGAACGTGTGTTGATAATGATATGAATTGCATTTTAAATAAGTATATTGTGAATTGATTTTTTTAAGTGAAGGGAATGTTAAGAAACACTGCAGTGTGGTTTTTAGTTGATATATGTAGTTGATATATGTATCATACATGAAATAAATCCCAGTTTAGGGGAAATATCGGACGATTTTTTCTCAGATGGTAAGCCCAAAAATATAATTTATTCTTTTAAATTTAAAATGTCAAAATTTAAAATTATATTTTATTTTAATTAGCTTTCACAGACCACTTTATGTTTACAATATACTTGCTTTTCAAAACTATTACAGAATAAAGCAAATAAACCCTATTTGCTTGTATTAAATCGCGAAAAATACCACCGATTTCAGGGATTAAATAAAACGAAAACTTTACGTCCCTACGTATGGAGGAAAGGAGATAAAAATATTTTACAAAACCTTTTCTCTCTGTACGAAGAACAGGCATTTCAGACAAGGTGAGCAAAAAAAGCTGTTGCACCTCGTTATTTATTCTACTCAGTTCTCTAATTTCAAATATTTTACATAAACACTATTCTTCCCGTATGAAGAACGAGCATTTTAACTAGTGTCAAAAAAAGCTCACATTTATAACCATTTTTAGATTTAAGTATTAATATTTGTGTATTTCTACAGTAATTACGCCGGTTGATTTGTTAAACTGATTATTTATTAAATTGATTTAACTCTTATTTGATAAAACTGATTTAACTCTTATTTATTTTTAACTATAATACTGACCATGAACGGGATTTGTTGTTTAATAACCACTGAGCCACCGCGGTCCCTCTGGGTAAACTTTTTAAAAATGTATGTTAAATGTAAACAATTAAAGCTGTTAATTAAACACAATTTTATCCTATAGTGTACGGCCAGTGTTTCTAGTTTGAGAAATATTTCCCTAATCTGGGAAAATTTCATAGGCAAATTTAGCAAAAAGGGAATTTTTCCATAAAACGTGAAAATCCAGGGAACTTCTCGCGCTGACTGATTGATCAATATTCAATCCTTAAATTTTTCTTTGTTCTTCAAAAATAAACCAATTCAATAGCAGTATTTTGTGCATGTGTGTGTGTTCAAAGTAGCAGAATTAGCACCTTTTCTTGGCTGGGAGCAGGCCCGTATCCAGGGGCATCTAGGGGACCGGAACCCTCTAAATTTTTGCTGCCCCTTTAAAATATTATAGTTCATAACCATATTATGCCTATAGTTCATTTGCAAACAAAACTTTTCGCGGTAGGCTTGCAAATGAACTATAGGCCTAATATGGTGATTAACTATAATATTGTTGGGTCGAGCCCGCCTAACTTCAGCCCCTCCATCTACATTTTTGAGCTGGCTACCGGCCTGGCTGGGAGCATTTGTCTGTATTTCTTTGTGTGGGGGAGGAGGTATCAAAAAACTGAAGGAAAGGTAAAAACAACAAAGGAAAAGGCAAATGTGGTTGGCTCCTCTTTCATTTAGCTAAGTTAATCGTATCACGTAACTTCTGTCATAGGAATTAGACACTCAAGAAACTAGGTAAAGTTTAATAAGAAAAGGGAAAATTTTGTCTATCAAGGAAAACTTTCTTAAGAAAACTTACCAATATCTCACTTATTGTATTTTGATTACTGTTCTAAATAACCTCGTTGGTAGTTTGGCGATTATAGTAATCTTTTCTTTTCACTTAAATAAGTTTTCAAACTTGTTTCAGATTGTAACATACGTAGTATAGTTAGCAGTGACAAAAGGTAGTAAAAGTTTATGGGCCTTTTGAGAGCGTATTCTCAAACACACGTGCAATAACAAAGACATGTATTTCACTGGAAACACACAACCATTTGTCCACCAGAGTGAATGCGTGACGTAACAATGGCCAGCCCTCTCTCACCCAATTGAACAATTAAGAGAAAAGCTCTTCGACGTGTACAGAATCTATGTCGGTCCATGAAGTCAAGAGGCTTGAAATAAACAGTGGTCAACATGCAATGGACATGCGTTGGGAATAAAAGTTGTGTGGGGAATAGGCAAAAGAATGGGTGGACAGTTCAAGGGTTTCTTCCGCAATATTAGCTCCAGTTGTTCTTGAGATTTAACAGGATGAAGCTAAAAATATAAAATGAACACCATTATCTAGGTCTTTCTTTTTACAAATCCAATTTCCCTTTATATCTTTCCCTCTCCTTCTCTATCTACCTATCTCTCTTTCATGATCTTCAAGTTACATGAATTTACAACCACGAAACAGTGAAGTATCAGTTGGCAAATAATGTAAATATTTTTCGGTTATTTAACTTTCTATTAAGAACGTTTACAATAACTGAATTAGCAATAGATGAAAATTATAACTAACTTCTTCCTTCTTGTGTTTTCTATTATTCAATAATATCTAAAGATCCAAATTCTTGAAGTTGGATGACTATGTTTTCAATTCATATAATGGGATAAATTCTTTGAATCTGGTCATGTTTTCCATTGTTCAGTGATACCTAAAGATCCAAGTTCTCCAAGATGATCGTGAATTCAATTGTTCAATAATATGTAAAGATCAAAATTCTTGTCATTAACCGTCTTTTTAATTGGTCAATGATATCTAGAGATCCAAATCATTGACACTGATCGTGTTTCCCATTGTTCAATGATACCTAAAGTTCTAAATTCTTGACGCTTAAAATGCTTTCCATCGTTCGATAATATCTAAAAATCCAAATTCTTAAAATTGGCAGTCTTTTCCATTGTTCAGTGATGTCTAAAGATCCAAATTCTTGAAGCTAAATGTTTTTCATCTTTATAGAAAAATGAACTAAAACAAAAGAAGTATCTTTAAAAATACAAATAGACATATTTAAAAGAAAAAAAGATAGTATATGAGAATTTTATGGAAGCATGTATTATTATAAGAAGCAGAAAATAAAGATACAAGCTACCGTACTAAATTGTAATGGACCCGTTTGGTCTCCATTACAGGATAAGATTATTTTTCTTTGTATGCGCCCTTATTGTTTACCTTTACCATTTGCAAGGGCATATTAGTTATTGTTAATATTACATTCATGTCATTATTTCTGTTATTTTGTTATATAAGTTAATGTTGGGTTATATTTAATCTGCACCACCGGTGTATTGGCGTTAATGGCCGCGAAATTATAGCCAGTTGTATTCTTTTTCCTCTGTTGAATTGAGATTTTCTGTTGTTTATATTATTAGTGATTGAAATATATAGTAGTGTTGATCAAGAGAAGAAAACATGAATTTGCTGTAGTGGTTTAGTCTGGAATCCGTGAGGATTCCGCAACTGGGTTGTATTCTCTCCTGTTTATAAATAACATCAGGGAAAATAATATATATTTGATTCATCACAAATAACAAATCGGATGCCTGTACATTTGTTTAATATATTACTGTGCTTGCCATGTTGAATGAAATTTGCTTCCTGTACTAAATGATCATCCTTCTGCGACGAAGTTAGTATAAATATAATATAAATGTATATTAGTGTATGTATATGATGAAACACGATGATTTAAAAGGATCAATTGATGACATATACTGAAAAAAATATTAATTATATGTATTGGTGGATGACTCATATCGAGAACAGGAATGCTGTTATGTAACTTAATGTGGAGAAATTTGAATACATGTATAAATGTTTGCATCATTATGATCGTACTGGTATAACCATGTTAACTGTAGCCGATGTGATGAGACAATAGTTTGCTATATACAGTGACGATAATAAAAGCAGCCCAATAATCCGTGGTTGTATTTGATTTCCATCTTTATCTTATGGAACGCACTGTGTATTCATTCCTGATGTACTTTATTCAATTCTAGTTTCCTGTTTCTTTTCCTTATTAGCCTGTCCTACGTTGGCAACGAACCAGCTCTCGGAAGTCCGATGCTCTAATGTTAACCGAGCGATATTTCTAGCTGATCATACAATAAGCAACACATATTGTGGGATTGCCTGCGCCGTACCAGAACGGTTTAAGAAAGGGCACTACAAAATTGGCGACCGTTTATCCAGGACACAGTAAAGTCTGGTTTTACTGAAGCACGACGTGGTGACTAGGTAACAAGAAGAGAAACACGAGAGGATACATACATGAGAAGATGACCAGATGCGGACCAATCACTGGATTTTGGACAATATGAAAATGATGGAAGAAAATAGGGAGAAGAAAGACTTAGGCAAGGACTGGCAATATGCCTGCTGCATAAACAGAAAAGTATCGCCTAAGGAAGGACGCAAAATAGTGGCTTCAATTATATGTGAAAAATGTAAATGCTACTATCACTTTAGGTGTATTAACATGACATTTGAAAGATGTGTACAAATGAGTTTTACTGGAGAAATTTGGATTTGCGATCGTTGCCGAAGTAAAAAGAAGAAGGTATCGAGTTTGCCAGAGCAGTCATCACAGAAGAATATAGAAGCCACAAGAAAAGAGCCGCAGTCGAAATATACTCAAGAAGCAGCTGTGTATGTTAAGACTTTGGATGAAATCAAACAGAGCATCAAAACTGAAACGAGTTCTCAACTGAACGAGATGAAGTGTCTTCGCGAAGAGAATAATCGTTTACAACAGAAGCTTCAAGACTGTTTATTCTCTTTGGATGAACAGAAAACAAAGTCTGAAGAGATGAAGAAAAGAATGAGTGATATGGAAGCAAACCAATATTCTATCATGAACAGGTTAAAACAAAAGGACAGAGAAATAGCTGAAAAGGTGAAAAATATTACAGCTCTTGAAGAACGGACTCAAGCGTGTAAGTGTTCCACTCTTAATGATAATGTGACGGAGCTGGAATCAAAATTAGCAAAAACAACACATGCACATCAAGCTCTGTTGGATCAAATTAGATCTTATGAGGAGCGTGTAGCGGATTATGAAAGTATTATTGGTGCTAAAGACAGTGAACTCGGTGTGATTAGTGAAAAACTATGTGAACACCAGCGACTTCTCGAAGTCGAATATGCAGAATACAATAAACTAAAACGTAAAACTGAAATGTGTACAGATAGAGTGCATGAGTTATTGTCGTTAGTGAATAAATATGAAAAAAAGATTGAAACATTATGTGCACATAAAATCACTGTGGAAAAAAGGAGTAAAGCTCTCGAAGAAGCTAACTACAACATGGTCTTACAGCACAAGTGTGAGACTGAATTTTTGCTAACACGAATGAAGAATTTGGAATCTCTTGTGCAAGAAAAGGATGAAAAGATTCAGAGCCTTGAAAATAATTTAGAAGAACAGAGGAAACAGTTTGAAAAGAATCAGCAGCTTCAAGAAAATTTGCATGCGGAAGTTGAGGAGTTACGAAAGACGCTGCACGAAAAGGAAAATACGATATATAAAGAAATGTCTGAGAAGGAAAAGGAGATAATTTCATCACAACATGCACTGAAGGAAATGCTTTCTGAAAAATCAAAAGAAAAAGAAGAAAGGAATGCAGAGATTAATATGTATTCTGAAAAATTGAATCGTGCCGAAGTTGTTATACGTGATAATTTTATTGCTCTAAAGGAAAAAGGTGCTGAAATTGAGAAGCTGCAAATACAGCTTAAAGCTTATGAGAAGAATGAAATGTACGTAAAGACTATAAGTCAAGAACTTGATAGTCTTCGAGACGAGAATTATAGTCTCAAAACTGAAATAGACAGCCTGAAGGAGGCTTTAGATTTGAAGGAAACGGAAATGGTTTCATTAAAGACAAATCGTGGCCAGTTGTCACAGTTTGAAGTGAGTTTGAAACAAAAACAAGAGGAACTAGACCGAGAGAAGCGGGAAGTTCAAGCTCTTAGGGATGTTCTCTCCAAGAGTACACCAAAGAAAGTCGATATTGAGACTGGAAGCAGAGAACTCCAAGCTACAAGAACAGAATGAAAAGCTTTCAGAATCCGTTCACAAGTGTAGCAGGGAACATAAGTATCGGAGACTTAAGAAAGAACCATCAAACTCTGATTATTCGCCAGAATCTGAAAAGAATGATAATGAGAGTAGTCAACGGTTGAAGCGAACTAAGACCCTGCAAGAGAAAATAATACTCGGAGAAAATAAAGAAAATAAATGCGTGTCAAATAGTGTAATAAGAGTACGAAAGCTATGGAAAGGGTCACAGGATGAAGACTTCGATTACCTTAAGGCTGAAAGCGAAATTAAAGAAAGATTGAAACACAGGCCTATTTCAAATAATTGTATGAATTACAAAACTAGGAAGAAGAACAACGGAAAGAAAGTGAAAGAAATGATCCTGAATGTACATCGAAAGAAGAGAAGAAAAGTATATGAAATTCGAAAAGGAATCCGTAAACTGAGGAGAAACTTGAATAGTGATATCTTGACTTGGAAATACAAAAGGAAACCTAAAGCATGGAAACGGAAGCTTGGAAAAGAGAAAACGAAGAACCGTCATAGAAAGAAGAAACGAAAGAAAACAAGGGCAGTAACTGTGAGGGTATGGTTTAAGATGAAACGGAAGATTGACCAACGGCAACTGAAGAAAGGAAAAGAAGAGATGAATTGGAAATTCCGAAAGAAAGTTAAAAGTAGTGAATGAAGCCTAGTTCATCTAAATTTTGCTTACTTGTTCCTTATTTCTCTATTATTGTTTATTGTGTATTTGTCCTGTGTTGTGATTTTAGCGTGCCCGGTTATTTAAGTACCTTGCACTAGACAATCAGAAAAAAAAAATATATGTATATATTTTTTTATTTGAAGACGGGGCAAACTGTAATGGACCCGTTTGGTCTCCATTACAGGATAAGATTATTTTTCTTTGTATGCGCCCTTATTGTTTACCTTTACCATTTGCAAGGGCATATTAGTTATTGTTAATATTACATTCATGTCATTATTTCTGTTATTTTGTTATATAAGTTAATGTTGGGTTATATTTAATCTGCACCACCGGTGTATTGGCGTTAATGGCCGCGAAATTATAGCCAGTTGTATTCTTTTTCCTCTGTTGAATTGAGATTTTCTGTTGTTTATATTATTAGTGATTGAAATATATAGTAGTGTTGATCAAGAGAAGAAAACATGAATTTGCTGTAGTGGTTTAGTCTGGAATCCGTGAGGATTCCGCAACTGGGTTGTATTCTCTCCTGTTTATAAATAACATCAGGGAAAATAATATATATTTGATTCATCACAAATAACAAATCGGATGCCTGTACATTTGTTTAATATATTACTGTGCTTGCCATGTTGAATGAAATTTGCTTCCTGTACTAAATGATCATCCTTCTGCGACGAAGTTAGTATAAATATAATATAAATGTATATTAGTGTATGTATATGATGAAACACGATGATTTAAAAGGATCAATTGATGACATATACTGAAAAAAATATTAATTATATGTATTGGTGGATGACTCATATCGAGAACAGGAATGCTGTTATGTAACTTAATGTGGAGAAATTTGAATACATGTATAAATGTTTGCATCATTATGATCGTACTGGTATAACCATGTTAACTGTAGCCGATGTGATGAGACAATAGTTTGCTATATACAGTGACGATAATAAAAGCAGCCCAATAATCCGTGGTTGTATTTGATTTCCATCTTTATCTTATGGAACGCACTGTGTATTCATTCCTGATGTACTTTATTCAATTCTAGTTTCCTGTTTCTTTTCCTTATTAGCCTGTCCTACGTTGGCAACGAACCAGCTCTCGGAAGTCCGATGCTCTAATGTTAACCGAGCGATATTTCTAGCTGATCATACAATAAGCAACACATATTGTGGGATTGCCTGCGCCGTACCAGAACGGTTTAAGAAAGGGCACTACAAAATTTTCTGTCTCCTATTTCTTAAATTGTGATGTTATGCTGCAGGTACTACTGAAATATTTATTCATGAATATGGATACATTTATAATAGTCATTTTTAGAAAACTTTAGTAGAACACAGTTTCTGATAATTCTTTTCTATAGAAAGAAAAAGATTATTAGGCTATTCTACCCAATTACAGTGTTCATATCAGAGTTACATAGAATATCTATAATATATTTGAGAAATCTATTCTGACTCATACTGTATATATCCAGAACTTTTTTACATTTAATCAGTTTGTTGTACACTGCACCCATCCTCCACGTTGGTGACTGTTTTGTTGCATTTGTTCAAGATTTCTTACAATAGTCTCGATTTAAAAATGAAATGTTTATTCAGAAAGTATCAAAGATATCGTAAAAGTTACTTTCGAGAAAATCCTAAAGTTGTTACCGAGCAACAAAACAAACCCACACCAGTAAATGAAAGCCATTTCTAAGAACTTTCCTAAAGTTAATGTTCAGAAAGTAATATTTGTAATTGAGACCTGAATGCCACTGAAATATTGTCTGAAAAAAATATTGAGAAGTGTAAGAATTATAGAACAATAAGCTTGCTGACACATTCTTTAAAAATAATCTATAGAAGACAGTAATGCAAGATAGAAGAAATACTAGCAAAGGACCAGTTTGGTTTCCAGAAGAATACTTGAACGTAAGAAGTAATACTTACATTAAAACGATTGTTAGAAGATAAAATTCGAGTAGGTAAACCACCATAGGTAGCATTTATAGACTAGGAGAAAGTCTATGATAGTGTAGAATGGAATAAAATGTTTGCTGTTGTAAAAGAGTCAGTAATAAACTTCACGGAGAGAAGAATGACATATAATGGTACGAGGAACAGAAACCATGAATTGAAGTGGGAGGAAAGAAAGGAGAAGCGAGATAAGCAGGCATCATGCTACCTGTCACCAATTTTGTTTGATGTCTACACGGAATAATCAAAGAAAGAACTCAAGGATATTTACAGCCTAGGAATAACTACTCATGAACAAAAAATATGCTTAGATTTGCAAATAATGCTTACATCGCGACCGTAATACGGCAAGTTATGGATGTGTTAAAATATTAAACAATACTTTTGACGAAGTGGATACTTTCAAATATCTAGGATCAATATTAACAGACGAAAATCATATTCACGAAGAAATTAAATGTCGACTAAAAGGAGGGAATTCGTGTTATTATTCAGTTCAAAATCTCTTGTTGTCACAAATTCTGTAGAGGGATTTGAAGCTTAAAATATATAAAACGATAATCATGTCTATTCTTCTGTATGGTTGCGAAACATGGTCGCTTACTCTGAGGGAAGAACATAGACTGAAAGTATTTGAAAACAAGATCCTGAGACAAATATTCGGGCCCAAGAGGGACGGGAATGGGGAATGGCGGAAACTTCATAACGACGAAATACATAATTTATTCGGTTTACCAAACATTGTTAGGGTCATCAAGTCTAGGAGGCTTAGGTGGGCAGATCATGTAGCTAGGATGGAAGAAAGCAGAAACGCTTTCAAGTCTTGACTAGAAGACCAATCGGAAAACAACCATTATTAAGACCTAGACGCAGATGGGAGGACAATATTAAGATGGATCTCTCAGAGATAGGAATACAAAGTATTAACTGGATCCATTTGGCTAAGGATAGAAGTCAGTGGAGAGCTTTTGTGAACACGGCGTTGAACCTCCGGGTTCCATATAGTTAGTTAGTTAGATTCGCAAACGATAGCGCGCAGCTGGCAAACAGTGAGATATAAACAGATTTAGGTCTAAATGAAATGTAATGGGTAGTTAGAAGAAAATTCCCCATAAGATCAACAAGAACAGAACAAAAGCTATGACATGTAATAATAAAATAGGTTGTGTTTAGTTAATAAAAGACGTTTGCATTTAACGTTATTATTTTTAAATTTAGTATCAACGTATATCTTTAAAGACAGGGAAAATTCTCCGTACTTAAAGATATACGTACATACATAGATACTTACACTTCCTTAAGTCTTTCTATCTTTTAAATGGCCTCTCGTAAATGAGAGTGGAGTTGCTTTAAATTTGCATTAACCCAACTTCAATACAATACAATCCTTCTACCAAAAACAATTCAAAACTACAAATTATACTCATTTATAACTTTTATTATTAGCTTCTACGTTTCTATAAGAAAATGTTAAAGCTAATAATAATAGCAGCAACTCTTCCTTACTGTTAATTATGTTCCTCTAAAAAGAATAAGAGATTAATATTCGTCAGAACTTTAGTTTTTTTGTAAAAGAAATAAATATTGTACCTACCTTTTAAGTATTACACGTATTTACAATTCAAATTCGAAAAATGACATTCAAACTTCAAGCAAGTTTCTGTTTAGTCCTAATAGTCCCATACATAGAGAGAAGTTGGATACTGCTTAATTAAATCCCATTTCAGAAGTTGGATACTGCTTAATTAAATCCCATTTCAATCTTATAGAAGGCAATTTAAGTATATCCTTGTTACTTTCTGTCAATCCTAAAATGGAAAATAGAAAAAAGTTTTGTTACTATGGTTTCAGAGTATTCAATGATACCACTAGCAGTTAAGACTATAGTTACATTCTTCTGAATAATGCGAAGATGGAATACTAACATTTCTAAAATCTTGACAATGAACTAGGCATTAAACTTATTGTAAGACATAGGACTAACATCCAATTGTTGCAAGTGATTAAGTTTCATGATTTTATATAGATTAAACTAATAACGTAACAGCACACTTTAATAGGTTAATTTCTCAGTAGCAGATCGCGAACGCAAGTACAAAACTTCTATTGTAAACTAAACTTCTACATAGATTTTATCAGGTTGTCTAAGAAGTATTGAGCCTTTGGAGTTCAAAATAGAGACTACATTTATTGTGATTTGAAAATAACATTATGAAACGACATATCCACCATTTCGTTCAATGACCGTCAGCCATTTTTCTGGGAACATCATAATCTCATTGCTATAGAATTTCTGTGGTTTCTGGCCAAGAAATATCACACGTTGTTTCCACAGGCTTAACACCATTCGGGGATTGTGCAGAGATCGAAACAAACGGTGCCAGGTCCGGATTGAAAGGTAGACCCGGGTAAAGGTAGTTGACCGGTGCCAGATCCGGATAAAGGTGGTTGGTTGAAAGGTGCCAGGTCCGGGTCCATTATATGATTTAACGTTGTCAGAGTGTTACACAGCACCATTTCAGTAGATCAGCTCTGGCTGTTTCTCTTGACTTTTTAGGTGCACTCACACTAATTGTCGATAGTATAGGTCTAACTTTATCGTTTTACCTGGCGACAGCAACTCGTGATGCACAATGCCCTTCCAATCCCACTAAATTCATAGGATAACCTTCTTGGGCTTCAGAGCGGACTTTACCACATACCGTGGACCTTTTCCTCACTTCGACCACGGTCTTTATCGCAGTAGTCCAGTCAAAATTGGGTTTGACCCGGGACAAATTGTAACAGAAACTCTGTTTCGACTTTATGGTAGAGAAAAGCAATCTAAACCACATATCAAAACTGTAGCAAAATCTGATCTGTATTTTCACGCCATTTTGAGCCGCCATATTGGATATTGGAACTGAACACTTTACTTTCAAACAGCAGCGATATCTTCTCACAGAATTAAGATAGGAACTTTGTTCTTATGTCAAATTGATGGCAATAGATCGTAGAAGTGAGGAAAGCTGGTAAAGTCGTGCAATGATGCCTTCATATTGAAATATGGCGGCTATTCTCCCCAAAATTACGCTACATTCGGTTTGTTACTTATAGCAATTGGCACATAACTACGAAATCGTTATAGATACCAAAAACTTATCCGTAAGAAAAGTTGTAGAGTAGAATCTGATCTTTCCAATGATATCAAAATGGTTTCATTGTCTTAGAAACTAAGGGAGCTAGACCATGTTATGTGGCGAGAATGTCACTGTAAAGAAAGATACGATAAATATAGTAAAAATCGTAATGACTTTATTTTTCACAGTATTGTTCTGTACAATGTTTCAAATCAAATCAGCAAGTGAAGAATTTTACACATAACTATGTATATAATGTAGAGTATCGAATTAACCAAATCTACTGAATGCCAATGAGATCCGGAAAAGAAAAAAGAAAGAGCATAAATGAATGGGAGATTAATGGGGACGTCAACAAAAAAGGAAAGAGATGCCAGGATTAAATGAATGATCAGTTGGTATGATCATGATAGCATCAATCAATAATAAACGTTCATTATTTGATATGTTCTCATCCTTACTAGAAATCATCGTCATTTTGATTTTCATCTTTGAACTCATGTGGTATGTCATACTCATGCGGTATGTCGTACTCATGTGGGCTGTTCGAGCACGCTGAACCACGACATTCTCCACATGAAGGTGAACAGTCCAGATTATGGCTTCGGCAAGAACAACGATCTGATTGACAGTCTGTCTTACAGTTACAACGGACCATCACCAATACATCCTTAAGTGCAGAAGGTAAATCTGTTAGTATTGGGAGTAGTTGTCCATGGTCAATGGATAGCCCCCATTCTTTTGGTAGCAGCCGATCATTTCCCGCCTCACTTGAATTTGGTAGTAAGATGTCATACTGTGGAACTTGGCTGCTGCTTATGTTGGTGCAAGGGAGTGCGGCTTAAGTGAAAAAGTATTTCTTACAACTTTTTCGCTGAAACGTTTAAATCGGAGCACATCAAGAGTGTCTGATTCTGAACCGTTGTATATTGCAACGGTTGCTTTCTCACCTGGTGGTACAACATCTTTTGTAATTGCTGATGTATCATTAAAAACGTTTGCACATTTGCATAAAGCTGTCTCTTTCATTAGCATTTTCAGACCTTTCCCTTTGCCCACGCCGAAAAACTGAGACTTAAACTCTCAGACTTCAAAATCATGTACAAACAGATGATTTTGAATGACGTTGACTCCCAAGCTACTTTGGATTGCTTCAACATGTCAGTGATGTGGACTGCGCATTCCCTTTCTTATTCTGGAGTTAAAAAATATTCTTACGGGTAGCATGTGTGTGGCAACAAAGAAGAATCAGTACATCGCTATCATCAGCAAGAACAATAACATCCTTCTCGCAAGCAACTTCTTCCGCAGTCTGTGCAATTAATAAATCCGCATCTCCTTTTGCATGTACACACTGATATCCAATTGCTTCTAGGTAAGAACTGACCATGTAGATGAACCGTTGTTTGTTCACTTTGTTTGCCAATAAGTTTTCTTTTTTAATGATGAGATTGCTGTTAAGGGATATTAGGACGTCAGGGCTGCCATTCTTTCCATATCTTCTGGTGTGAGTTGCATCTTTTACAGATGACCATCAGAATATTTGTCGAAAACAAATATTGCACTGATGTTCAATGTGAACTGCATAATTCCTGCAGATGTCCAAAAACGTAATGCCTTGAGTTCATGGTACATCATGTACCAGAGCACCTCCATCCAGAATGTAAACGCTGCTGACAGGTTTGGCTTGCTGTGTTTCTTTAGCAACAGTCCACAAGGCACACACAAGAAGTGATTTTTCCTCACCTGTCGTGGAAGGAGGGTCGAATCAAAGAGTGCTGATGGATAGCTGCACAGTTCGTGCTTTAAGAGCTCTTCTGTTGGTATTTTTTACTAGTTGCAACTACTTCGAGTCGTTGAAACAGGAGACAGGGATCGATTTGCACAACTTCTTTTTTAATCTTCACAAGCTTCTTCATTGCCATTGTCACGAACTGTTCACTTCGTTTCAAGGTGTAAGATTACACACTTTTACTTCTCCCACTTCTTCGGCTCATTTAACATTTACATTCTCGTATGCACGCACATCTGATGTTATGCTGCGCAGGAATCCGCTTAGAATGGGTTTCTGTCAGTTAGATATTCCAACAACTTGTCTGTGTCTTCAACGTCCCTTCGACTTCGGGCCTGAGAAGTTTCACTGTGTTGCTCGCTTGTCTTGTACTCTTGCATGGCACTCTTAACTTCAACACATGGAGTCATGACTGCACCTATAGATTTACTTGAGAGTCCGTCATTCCCCTTCCTCTTCTCAGGCCTCCGCTGGATTTTATGGTTTTCATCAGGACTTGTTCGATGAAATGATCTGCTGGTAGTCCTGCCCAGTATTTTTCAGAACGTCGGACAACGTAAAATACTTTGTGAAGCATCGAGTGTACATAGGAGTTTGTACTATGCAGGGATTTATTTGTAGCCGGGGAAGCCTGGGAATTTCCCCCCTTCTAAATTTTGACTTCCCTGTCTCTAGGCTTAATTCAGTCTTCCCAGCCTAGGAAGATATTTTCTCCCTTTCTTAAGCTATAAACTGTTTTGAAGTGAAATGATTCAACTTAATGTTTTACTAGCAATTCTTTATTTTTTTCAGTATGTTTGTTGTCGCGAGCTATGTTGGTCTTGTTTATAAAATTGCTACCCGAAGAATTGTTCATAGAATTGCTTTCAGTTTTTTCTGCAGAGTGTAAGAGATGCTTTTCCAACTTACAGCATACTGACGCTAGAAACAATTTATCTGTAAAAACCATAGAATCTCTTCTTTCCATAAACGTTAATGGACCAGACATTACTTCTTTCAATGCAGAAAAGTGTGCCTTCAGCTGAATAAAAAGTGGACATCATGCTGCTACCGACAAACCAACTGAAAAAGACGGTATCCGATGTAAACCAACCTCCTATTGGTTCACTATTCTAAAGTGAGGTACGCTGTGAAAATATTGTTAATTTCTAA
The DNA here is from genome assembly GCF_964235325.1 of Thermobia domestica. Taxonomy (NCBI): domain Eukaryota; kingdom Metazoa; phylum Arthropoda; class Insecta; order Zygentoma; family Lepismatidae; genus Thermobia; species Thermobia domestica. Next base: position 217,166,216 of record NC_137457.1, read on the forward strand.
AGAGAGTGTTAGATAACACGCCGTAAGTCATGCTTCAACATACTTAACTGAAGGTGGAATCGGCAGTCAATCCTTTTTTGTGATTTTGTTGTAATAACTGTAAATATTGTATGCTATAATGGCTGTTTCAATTTCGAGAGTAAAAGTAAAAGAAAAGGTAAAGTATTTTTTCCCTAGGTAGTATCATATTGGTAATTGTTTAATACATGCTCATGATTCTTCGGAGATCAGATTACAGTCTTTGTTCAATTCTGGATTCGTTTTAATACCAGTATGTTTTGTTGAACAGAAGTTTACTTTCAGCAGAACAGTGCTACGGTCACACACTCCTGAATCTAATTTTATTAAGTAGAAGAATAATTTAGATAGTTCTCCTTATTAATTCAGGAAGAATTTCTTTCATTTATTTACAGAAAAAATATGTAGCCTGAGATTGCGTACTTCAATGATATAAAACACAACACTCTCAACATATAAAATGGTCTAGCTCACTTAGTTTCTAAGACAACGAAACCATTTTGATATCATTGAAAAGAGCAGCTTCTACTCTACAACTTTTATTACGGATGAGTTTTTGGTATCTATAATGGTTTCATAGTTATGTGCCAATTACTATAAGTAACAAACCGAATGTAACGTAATTTTGGGGAGAATAGCCGCCATATTTCAATATGAAGGCATCATTGCACGACTTTACCAGCTTTCCTCACTTCTACGATCTATTACCATCAATTTGACACAAGAACAAAGTTCCTATCTTAATTCTGTGAGAAGATATAGCTGCTGTTTGAAAGTAAAGTGTATAGTTCCAATATCCAATATGGCGGCTCAAAATGGCGGGAAAATACAGATCAGATTTTGCTACACTTTTGATATGTTGTTTAGATTCCTTTTCTGTAGGTCATTGGCGGTGTCAAGACTACTTACATTGTGATGTTGATTGACTTTTTCCAGAATCAGCCATTTTTGCTGTGATTATTTGTCTACTGAGAGCAACATCTTGGACTTGGAAATTTTCAGAACAAAAGCGATTGAACCATCTTTTGATTGTTGCTTTTCTTGCCCATGAACAGTACACACTTCTTCATGGGCTGTGCAGCGTTTGTGCCTTTATCGAAATAAAATTGTAAAATATAGCATAGTTTTACGGAGAGTTCGTCATGTTTAAGGCGCAATACCTTTCGTCTAATTTGTAAGAATTTCCGAATTTCTTGTACATCTGCTATCTTCAACTGTCAGCTGTGAAATACATAGGCATTAATTTTTACTTGCACCTGGCAACACTGGTATTCATTTCTATGGGGCTATTTAAAGCAAGAGGTATACAAGAACAATTGTACCTGCAAACGAACATTCGCAGTGCCATTGAGAACATTAACACTTCTAATCTTCGTAAAGTTGCTGCCAACCTGGTGAAACGTGTGAACCAGTGTAGGAATCAAAAGAGGGGACACTCCCAACATCCACTGTAGAGCTGGTAACTCATTTCTGATAGTAGCAGTGTTGCCGGGTGCATATAAGTAAACGTTTTATCATGATAATTTCAAAGTTTGTCTTTCATTGTTTTCAGGAATTGCATAATGTAGACAGATCCTTAACACACCTTTTGATGCACTGAAACATCAGCAATGTTGCCAATTCAGAGTGTTAATTTATGAAAACTGCGATTTCCCTAGTTCCCCCTTACAGAGGCCTCATCCGATTAGTTATATGTGGAAATGAGAATTTTTTTTTCTCCATAGTTTTCAAGCTACTCCAACTAAACAAACTGAAAATTAATGACAGAACATCCATACGTATGAGTTATGAGTCAATTTACATGTTTTGCAAAAAAATTTATTTACACCTTCGGTTACATCTGTGGTTCCTAGTGTAGTTCAATCGTTGCATCCTAGTTAAAAATTTATGCATGAACAAGGCTTCATTTTGGTATAACTATTATTTGTGTATCACTTCAGGTTTAAAAGTTCTACTATCCCAATCTCCGGGTTGCATTGTATGTTGGACACCCTCTAGTATTGAGCCTGACGCACTGCGGTACATATACTCTGAGATTAGATGCACTAACGCTGTTTTGTGTACAGAACACTCAGTACTTTTTAGACCACTTGGTATTTGACACCTGATACATTTAGCGTTCGTTACTACTATGGAAGTAGGCTGCTGGTGGAAGTAAGCTCCAACCATTTCTCGCCAGTACGAGAAGATAGGAGTGATGCAAGTATAAATAAATATGCTTGTGTATGTTAAGAAATACAAGCTTCCTGTCATATGTTCAATGTTACTGGATATATTTGCAACACTCGTGCAACTATAGAAGTACTTTGTAAATCACTCTCTTTCTTTCAGCATTTTTGATATAGTATAAATTTTTCAGACATACATCAATGTTATCTTGCGCCGAAAGGCAGAGTTTAGTTTATTTTTAATCCCAAGTACCACTCTAACACTTCAAGAAAGTTTTTTGATATTAGCAAATAGAAAATGGGGTTCCACAACCATGCAATATTCGACAACGGCTGAGATTGTTTTTTCCATAATACATCTTTGTATGTATCTTCTCTTACTTTGTGTAAGTATTTTACGCAAAGGCTGATTTTGGTCACTTACCTAATGCAGTGGAAAGGCCTACTAAGATAGTGTGCAGTAACATGGCCATCTTATTTCCATTGTGGTTAGAAAGGACATGTGAAACAAGCAAATTAGAAGCTGAAGCAAAGAATTAGATTGAGAATTAGAACTAGATATCTCGTGGTGTAAAACGGAGCCAATAGAAGCACCGAGTGAATAGAAACGAATCAACTAAAAAAGAAATGGGATAGGAAGAATCCAGCTTTCTTAGTTGGAAAAATTCACCTTTTGGGTTGCATAATGGTAGTTAATATTTCTTAGTAGCAAATTATTTTTTTAGGCTTGTGACATGTGTACTTAGTAACCATTTGGTTGTCAACAATGAGGTAACATTTTCTGCTGTTAATTGGACAAACCTCAAAAACTTGTACGGCATGTGACGTAGATATAAACATATTCGAACTAAACTGAAGCTTTAAGTTTGAATCAACACATTTGGAAACAATTATTGTTATTGTCATGTTATTGATTGGAATTATGCATAAAACGACCTTCTCTTTTAGCTCGTGTAGCGAATAGGAACAAATGCAATTGTCTTCCTTTGAATTCCATTTGCCTGTAGCTGATTATGTTATGTGGAAAACATATTATAATTAGACTTTGTGTTTGATATTGTTTATCAGGGAGCAAAATTCCAAAGTCAGACGCACTCGCCAATCCATACATGATGGTCGCCAGTATCTCTCACATACAAATTATTAGAGGTCCCCCGCCTCCTCCTCCCACAGCCTTGGTTTGGCAAACAAGATTATACCAGGGCATAAAATTTCAAAACCAGACAATTATATTCAGGATAATCAATTTTGAATTGGATAATTCATTTACATGTTAAGAAATACCTTACATTAAGGCTTCACTTCACTTTCCATGTCCATTGTGAAGACTTCACATTTCATGTTTTCCCTCATTCGATGACAATTACACAGCCTCTCTCTCTCACACACACACACACAAAATAAATAAATAAATAAATAAATAAATAAATAAATAAATAAAAGTCCTGTGCATCGGACTCCAAAGTATAGATTCGATGTATTTTGTTACACCGAACCCAAATTTCAAAACCTCAGGACGATTGACCGTGTTTATGGGCGAAAAACGTATTTCCTCCCTATCCAAAATGACTCAAGTTTTTCGCCCAGAAAACAAAATTGACACGGTCAATCGTCCTGGGGTTCGCTGCACAGATTTTGTTTTATTTATTTATTATTTATTTATTTATTTGTATGGCTGTCCTACGTGTATCATCCGTAACCAAAATCGCTAAAATTTTTCACCCATAAAAAATTGACACGATTTATCGTACTAGGGTTTCGAAATTTGGATTCAACGTAACAAAATACATCGAATCCATACCCTGCAATCCGGTGCACAAAACTTTTACTTATTTATTTGTGTGTGTGTGTGCGGCTGCGTTATTTTCGTGAGAAACAAAAACTGCGCAGCCCTGTGAGTTTAGGCAGAAATCATTCCTACTGAACACTGGTCGCCAGCTCTAAATTTCTAGTCGCAAAGGGCGACCTGCCGACCGGAAATTTTGTGCCCTGTTATTTATTATTATTAACATCCACCTTTTCAAAAGAATATGATATAGGAGAATGTGGTAGCATCATCTTCTAATGTAAGGAATAAAAAAAAATTGCATGATTTGCCTAAGCCCACCTCTTAACCGTACCTACTGGTGGACTGAACTTTCCTTACGAATAAAACTATATCATGTTGGAGTTGACTCCAAGCTTTACAACAATGGCTAATCACTTATGAACTCATTGTCGAGGATGGAGTGAATGATATTAACAACGATACGACTAATTCGTGAAAGATTATTGATGTGCTATAGCGTGTAATTATTGGCGAGTTCATAAGTGATAAGCCGTCGTTGTAAAGCCTGGAGTCAACTCCAACCCGGTAGAGTTTTATTCGTTAAGAAAGTTCACTCCACTAGCAGGTACGGTTAAGCGATAGGTTTAGGTAAATCATGCAATGAATGTTAATCCTAAGTTGGAACAATCCGCTGGAACGTCACTAATTTCTAGGTCGGTTGCTAATTCTATTCTAAAGATGAATTGCCCATTGCGTGATCGGCTGAAGACCATCTCCCTGTAATCTTGTACTCTTTTTATATGTGCAATGCATAAATTGTCTCAGCAGAATAAAACATCTCAGTTGTTAATAACAATAAACGATATACATTTTAATGGCATAGAAATGTTTTCTTCTCAAAAACTACGCAAAAAGGTAGACAAAAGGAATTTTTTCACTGGATACCACAAGTGACAAGTAGAAACATACACAGCATCATAATATAAGGTGGTGTGACGAAATTAGAAGGTACTGCGAATATCTTGGAAACGAATTATCTAAAGATAGATGGTTGTCATAAAGTATTGGAAAGACCTTAAGACCAGCAATGAATCAACAATTATTGATAATGGTATGTACCCGTTTCAAATATAAATAACCGTCAGCACTACACTCATGTGATCCCAGCTCTCCTTCTTGATATCTGAGCATTTAAGATTAAGAAATAAACGCTTATACATTGTTTTGAGAGATGGTATGATTAACCCTATAACTGTAAGAATTTCTAAAGACAAAGACAGTTAAACTAAAATTTACTGTTCCTGGGTATAATTAGGTAAAATTTAGGTACTGTTGCGCCTGAGTAAAACAAACGGTTATGCTTACTGGAAATACTTTAACAACCGGTTCTAGCGAACTGGTGCGAACGAGCTTAATAACAGCGCTGGGTATATTCCAGTATCAATTTCAACTTAATAGGTGAAGTGGCTATCATACAACATAAAGTTTTAGGTTTACAAAAGTTTAGTATTCCGGATTCTCTACAGAACTACACATGATGATTTATATTTAACTTTTTCACTGTGGTCAGCTCAATGAGATCTATCACTTGAATGTGTCTCATTTTTGCACTTCTTTTTTATACGCTTCTAGCAGGGAAGAATACGTTTCATTTAAGACAAAAGGGCTGAATCGGATTTAAACGGCACCGGAAATGCCACTGATCTTCTCAGCGACCTGAAAAATATGGATTCGACACTAATATCGGTCATTATCGATCATTTTTATGTAGCTCCCTCTCCTCCCAGTTGCAGGACTCAATTTGGATTTAAACATCAGAAGTGTCACTTTCAGAAGTGTTCATTTCAGCAATCTCGAAAGCTATGGATTCGACACTAATATCAGTCATTTTCGATCTTTTTTAATTATCTGCCCTCCTCCGCCTCCTCTAAGTTGCATCTTCAAAGTGAAATGATACAAACCATCTAAGTCCCAAACCTCATCTATGTTGAAAATTTCATCGAGATCGGTCGAGTAGTTCAAGAGTTATTAAAGTCACAAACGTGGTCACTTTCATTTTTATGTATTTTATATATATATATATATATATATATATATATCCTTCCTCCCCTACGTTCTAGGCTTCAACTTCATCTATGTTAAAAATTTGATTGAGATCGGTCGTTTGGTTCAAGAGTTGCTCAATTATATATATCGGGTGTTGCAAAATAAGCGTTACAGCTCTTGGGAAGTGACTCCTGTCATTGAGACAAGTAAAAAAAAGTTCTCTTGAACTTTTTCGGCTATAGGATATAGTTTCGGATCTACAAGGTGCCAAAAACGTGGGAAAATGACTTTCGGACGCCAATAGTTCGGAAACTATCCAACGTAAAGAGGGCGGATAAAAAATTCACTGAAGAAGTCATACCTGCTGTATTGAATTTTATATGTTTCACAATCCTAACATGCACGCGCAAGGGATTCCCCAAAGGAACGTAGGGAGTCCCGGATAATCTACCAAATGAAAATTGGTCTAAATGGATATAAATTAATGGGGTTTCTACCAGGTAACAATAATTCGTGTGTATTAAGTCGATATCTGGAACAAATACAGAATGGCGGACACCTTCATGCCCGTTGTGTGTGGTTGCATAATCGCCAGGTATGGATGCTGGCCAACAGTGACGTTCTGAGTACTAAGTGTAGCGAATTTGTACTCAAATGCTCTAGAGAAACATCTGGAGTGTCGGTAGAACACAACAGATAAAGCAGGATGATTCACATGTGTGGAAACACTTAACGAAAAATGTCCAGAAATGCACTCATACTAAGTAAAAGTGAGTTCAAAGCGTCGGAAATGTAAGGATTAGCGTCAAGAACATGAGAGCCATTTCCAATAAGATTCCTTCAAACCGATGCAATATGATGCGCAAGGTTGCATACCAATAAGAAATTAAATGAAATCTTTAAGTTTTACGTCCCACGGTTATGCCGGTTAGGCTAAAGGAGACTGTGATGATTAGAGATGAATGAAATGGTGGAATGAAGAAAGTGGGAGGAAACGGGAGAAGCCCGGGAAAACCCACGAGCATGGTGTTTGTTCTCCACAAAGTTCATACGGCGCGAGCTGGGATCGAACCAAGGACCCCAAACACTGGAGGTGAACGCTCTACCACTGAGACCCCGCGCCCCCATTGCATACCAATAAAGATGCAACAACTGAGGCCAAGTTGAAATTGTGTTAGGGGACTCACTAAGAAACTAGATAAACTAAACGAATGTCGCTAGTGGGATCACATGATCGGTATTGAAAAGTGGCGAATGTGTGTGTTGATATCGACATGTAGCTAATGAACATATATCAACATATCCCACTACTGCTGGGACACCGTCCCACATGCGAAAAATAGGAAAATAACTACTCGGATCTTGAATCTAAGGATGTGGGCTCCCAGTAAGATTGGAAACTGCGACCATGCGAACGGAAGCCAGCGCTCTAGCCCTAAGGCTTCGAGGGAGCCTCAGTTTCTCTGTATTCATTTCTTTGAGGAGTACCCACTTTGTTTGGCAAGCGCTCTTGTACAACCTCCCGACATGCTTGTGTGTTTCATTTTGTTATTCCTACTGCACAGTTATAAACAATCAGAGCTTTAAGACGTTTCTTCCTATTTCTCATGTCGTTTTATTTTCCATATGTATGGTATTCCAGCAATAGTGTTACATGTGCCTAATTGGTTTATTTTCGTCTTTGTCTTGGCATGTGCACTGTTGTGTAAGATACGAATTTCTGAAAGTATTTCCCTATATTTCGAGTACGTCTTATGTCCCATAAGACGTGGGACATGATAAAAGTTTGTTATTTTTACGCTCTATTAGAATTTGAACCACGGATTATGAGATTTCTTTTCATATGTGTCGAATGTGGGACAATGTCCCAAACAAATAGGGACATTCATATTTGAAATACAATCGTGTTCTACTTACGTTCTACCAAAAAGTGCACCAGATGTAATAGCAGATGTACAACATTATTTTCCTAGTTTTTGCACTTTGGACCGTGTTCCAACAGTAGTGGGACATGTTGACATTTGTCCATTAGCTACATGTTTATACTAATACACACATTCTCCACATTTCAATATGGATCATCCGATCCCACTAGTGATATTCCTTTAGTTTGCTCAGTTCCTTTCTGAGTCCCCTTGCACAATTTCAACTTGGCCTCAGTTGTTGCATCCTTATCGATATCCCACCGTGCAGATCATATTGCATCGGATTGATTTAATATTTTGGTGAATTGGCAATGGCTTTCATGTTCTTGATGCTATTCCTTACATTTCCGACGCTTTGAACTCACGTTTACTTAGTATGAGTGCATTTCTGGACATTTTTCGTTAAGTGTTTCCACACATGTGAATCATCCTGCTTTATCTGTTGTGTTCTACCGACACTCTAGATGTTTTTCTAGAGCATTTGAGTGCAAATTCGCTACACTTAATACTCAGAACGTCACTGTTGGCCAGCATCCATACCTGGCGATTATGCAACTACACACAACGGTCATGAAGGTGTCCGCCATTTTGTATTTGTTCCAGATATCGACTTAATACACACGAATTATTGTTACCTGGTAGAAACCCCATCAATTCATATCCATTTAGACCAATTTTCATTTGGCAGATTATCCGGGACTCCCTACGTTCCTTTGGGGAATCCCTTGCGCGTGCATGTTAGGATTGTGAAACATATAAAATTCAATACAGCAGGTATGACTTCTTCAGTGAATTTTTTATCCGCCCTCTTTACGTTGGATAGTTTCCGAACTATTGGCGTCCGAAAGTCATTTTCCCACGTTTTTGGCACCTTGTAGATCCGAAACTATGTCCGATAGCCGAAAGTTCAAGAGAACTTTTTTACTTGTCTCAATGGCAGGAGTCACCTCCGAAGAGTTGTAACACTTATTTTGCAACACCCGATCGTATATATATATATATATATATATATATATATATATATATATATATATATATATATATATATATATATATATATATATATATATATATAATCCCCCTCCCCCTTCTTACGTTGCATCGTTAAAGTGAAATGATAAAAACCATCCTAGTCCCGAACCTCATCTATGTTGAAAACTTGATCGAGATCGGTCATATGGTTCAAGAGTTATTAAGTCAGAAAGATAGTCACTTTCGTTTTTATTTAGTTTTATATATCTCCCACCTCCCCTTTCCCTACGTTGTATCATCAAATTGAAATGATAAAAATCATTCCAGGCCCCAATCTCATGTCTGTTGAAAGTTTGATCAAGATCGGTCAGCTGATTCAAGCGGTACGAAATCACATTATGTATTATTAGATTGATGTTGAATTTTAAATGCCTACGTCTAAGTTCTGCCTTCGCTGCTGAAGCAATTCTGAATATCGCGAAATATAATTACTATCTATTGTATTCGAGAACTTAAATGAAAATAAATTGATCTAATATTCTTCCCAACATGAATGTAGGTAGAAATGATTTCATTTCTGAAAAGGATGCTGTTAAGTATTCGAAAAACATTATTGAATAGTTGCTGATGCAGCATAAATTTTCGGTCAGTTCGTGGATAAGTGTTAATCAAGTAGTCAAAGGAAGCTCCAGATGGCTGAATGGATAATCATTTGTCAGGGCATGACGTAACAATGGTCATCGCATCTGTTAGTGACCGCTCCTGTCCATCTGCGTGACCAGTCAATGTTTGCAACTAAGGGCTTCGAAAATGTCATTTTGTAAAATACCCAAATTAATTTTTATTTTTTTTTATCACTTGAAGTTATACACGGAATTACTTAAGCTGCTTCTACTGTCCTGATTATACGACCTTAATACACCAATTATCTAATATTAAAAATTAATTAACTAAAAGTATTCCCAATTGACGCTAGTCTAAGTTGAAATTCACACTTGGAAATAATAATAATAATAATAATAATAATTATTATTATTATTATTATTATTATTATTATTATTATTATTATTATTATTATTATTATTATTATTATTATTTTACTTTCAAATATGCTGGAATTTGTAACTATGTAAAGTCGGCTATGTCCGCTTGTTTGTTGACGGGTATCAGAGCGAAAACGCACCCAGATTTTTTTTTTTTTTTTTTTTTTTTTTTTTTGGTTGGGAGGGATCCAAGCTTTGGTAGGGAGCTTCAATACTACAATCCACTACGTCTATGTAGTATTGAATGGGTATGAAACGAAATGAAATCTTTCAGTTTTACGTCCCGCGGTTATGCCGCCTAGGCTAAAGAAGATAGTGATGATGAGAAATTAATGTAATGGTGGAACGAAGAAAGTGGGAGGTAACGGGAGAACCCCAAGAAAACCCACGTACACGGTGTTTGTCCACAAGAAAGCTCGCTTGGCGCAAGCTGGGATAGAACCAAGGACTCCATGCACCAGCGATGAGCGCTCTACCACTGAACCACCGCGGCCCCACTATTTTGTTCAATTAAGTTCGATGTATCGATTGGTATGTATCTTCTTTTTGTATATTTTTTTCGTTAAACCCTATTATTATTATTATTATTATTATTATTATTATTATTATTATTATTATTATTATTATTATTATTATTATTATTATTATTATTATTATTATTATTATTATCTTGTAATTCCCAAATCCAAAAGAATTTCAAAGGAAAGGACTTATGGTCAATCTTCAATATTATGTCTATTCATTTTATTTACTAGCTAGGATTCGTTCCTTTCAAACATACTTGCAGAGAAAAGTGTACTTCTATCAGTAACACAGAGATTTCTCTTCATTGTCTAAGTATATTTAATAATTATTTTTCTCGCGTTTCTTTCCTACTTTACGTACGTGTAAATGCTTCAATTCCTACTCTCTCCTTTCATCCTCTCCCTGCGTCGAATTGAAAAATCTTGTAACTATTAAACGTAGTTAGTACCACTGTGGCGGGCTCTAATGCATTAAAAAGTGTCTCACGGTTTTGCGTTTGGACTTTACGAGTGGCCTCCGACCTTCGTTCAGTGGGACGTCGTAAAGATAGCTATTGGATTGTCTTCGTCCAACGTAACCTGTCATCAGACGACGTTTGATACTCATCTTGCGGCGTCATTGCGAAAACATTTACTTCTGTTGTGATATTTGCCGCGCCATAACTTTCAAGCTGATACTCAAATTTATGATTGTGGCACCAATGCATGCAGTGAGAATCATTTCAGAAGATAATGATTACCAGTATACGAATCTAATGTGCAAAACCAGAGAAAGCTGTTTTCAATAGCTCATTACATTCGAACCTGAAATTACATTTCAGGAAGAAATGTGTCGCCTTATAAAACTAAATGTATTAGGTATTTAGTATATACTATACATGATGATCGACATATTACGTAAAATCCATTCATATAGGCTAGTTAAGTTAGAAAATATTTAATTCATAGTCAAGCTTTGAAATTATATATAAATCTTATTGTTAGATATAGACATCTTAACTAGTACAAATATTCATAATGTAAACCATGCCAACTCTAAGAAATCAATTCAATAAATTTGTGAAATAGATGATAAATTATGAAATACGATGGCTGAATGGAAAGCGCTAATCTCTGATGCAAAGAGTCCATGATTAGATACTAAGCCATGTAAGCTTGTTGATGACAACATCGTATCAGTGGGTTTTCTCGTACTCCTGTGCCCAATATTTCCCAGCATTTTCCTTCCTCAATTATTTTTATAACACTTCCTTATTTTGTCTCCTTTAGGATATAGGGCTTAACTGTGGGACTATAAAGTAAAGATTTAATATAATTTCTAGTTTGTTTATTATCAATAACTGTTACAATAACAATCCGGACATTACTTCTTCCTTATAAGCACATCTAAGAATACATAGATTATCTGTAGCCATGATATTTGTTCCAAAATAAACATCGGACAGGTTGACAACATCTTTCGAGTCTTTTTTCTTTAAAAAGTCACTAAACATCCTGATTTGGTCAATGTTACAAAAATAATTAAGATATGAAAGCAGCCAGTATTATTACTTTTTCATATTTTTATTTGTTGTAAAACTATATCTTATTCAATTCAGAATTACGCATAGAAAAGATTGTTCTGAATTTATTAACAAATAATTATATACACTATCGCAAATTCCTTGCAACATATTTTGTGGCCCATATAATTTTCCACTAATCATTCATTTTATTTCTTCTCTTATTGGTTTCTTAATCACCTATGGATGGGGCTGAATGTCTCGATTGACAGTTTGAGTGTGAATTAAAATTTCTGATTTTATGTCCAAGTTTACGCCATTTAAGCCAAAGGGGACCGATGATTGAGGAAAGTGAATGATGATGAAAGTATCAGTGGAATGAGAATGTTGGAGGACAAGCTTATTTGGCCGACGATCGAACCAGGGATCCCACGCACCAGAGGTAAGCGCTCTATCACTGAGCCACCATGTCCCGCACCTTCTCACACTAAAGATGAGTACTCTACCACTGAGATACTTCTTTATTTTTATTTGTTTTATTTTATTTATTTATTTATTTACTTTTTCGAGCCACCGTGCCTTTATTTCAGTGACTGAATCTTAACGTTCTGTGCGAAAGTAGTGTTACGATACTATACGTCGGAGGTCCCTGGTTCGATTCCATCGACGGACTTTTAGATTCACGACATCTACTTCGCTGGATTTTTTTTCTTTCCTCGGAAAGTTCAATTTTGTAGTCTGAAGCTTCCTATTGTGCTGCCAAAATGTCTTGAGCCGTGGCAAAAATGCGAACTAAAGCTCACACCCTCACACACCCACGCGTTGAGCCAATAAGGGTTCAGCTGTTGCTAAGTGAGAGAAAGCGAGTGGAATACATTCAGCCGATAGCAGCGCTTGCAACGGAAGACTAGGGATCAAGTCAATGTGGTATATTTATAGAAGCATTTTTGTATACCTTTGTGTTTTATTAAATTTAAGTGCAATAGCAGATTCCTTTAACCTCATGTAAAGTCAATACCCTTGTTTGTTTTCCTACCTTTGTACAATTTATCAACTTTCTACTTGTGTCTAGCTACGTTTCCATTTCTTGGCAGTGTCACTAGTCTGCGTTTGAGGACATTGCTCACATTCAACTTATTTGTAAATATTTCGAGCGCCCAGTTAGCTCTTCTCTAGCTCACCCAATGGATTGCCTCAACTAAAAGTTAATGTCCGGTAACTACGTCGACGATTATTGTTAAGTGTGTATTTTGTGTTTTCTACTTTTCGCTGAGGTTTAGCTTCGTACTTGGAATTCCTCAGAAAGTACAACTCAGGATTTGGAGGTGAATTCCCCAACGGATGGTACCAAGACCGAGACAGAGACGGACTTTTATACAACGAGAGAGGAACGAGACCGAGATAGACCTCTATAAACCGAGATGAGACCGAGACCGAGACGAGACTCAGGTCAGTCTCGAAAATCTCGGTTTCGTCTCGAGTATTGATAGCTATTTTGCCTTTACTCAAAATTTGTTTCGTTGCTGTGTGAGATAATATGGGAACGATTGACTGATGTACAACGGTGTATTTAGGGGAGAAATATCGGGCTCAAGCCCCTCCCGAAATAAATGTGATCATTTTATCGCATTGCACGTACAACACAAACGTTTCTTATGCGTTCCTAAAGCCTCTTTCGAAACAAAATCCGCTGCTGATGTACATAACCTTCTCTCTCTCTCTCTCTCTCTCTCTCTCTCTCATATGTATGTCCATGTTCGCAAGTAATTTTCAATCAATATAAAATTTCAACGTAATAAACGCACGATTAGTTTTCTCGAATAAAAATCACATGCGCGCTGAGATTACGACCTTCAGAATGTACTTAAAGTGAGACGCAAACTATGCGAAACATCGGACTTTGAATCTAACTTGTTTGGTGATCCAACCCAAGACCGCAGATAGCAAAGATGAGTGCCGTAGCTCCCACCACAAGGTTATGGAAGTTCCTGTTTTAAAGTGTCAATTTAAACACTGAGATGTGAAAGGGTAATAAAGCATTTGATCAATTTGAAACAAAATATATTGTAGTAATAATTTACCGTATTTGTTAATATAATGAACGTTATATTCTGTTTTTAAAATGCCAGTCAAAGCAGGATGTATTGGGTAATAAATGAGAAATAGTAAAATTTCAATTTCGGTACGATTAAATACATTCGTGCTGCAATGGTTTGTGTTATCTGTTAGGAGGTATTGAACAATTCTGATTCAAAGGAAGGAAATAAACTACTGTATAGTACTGAAGTTAATTTAATAGAGTTTAATTGTATAGGCAGTACTAAGGTTATATAAGACAAAGTCTACTGCTGAAAGTGAAATATGGGTTACTATTAGGGTTTTATCCCAGGTATGATATACCAACTGATGATTGAACCTGGAACACACACATGGAAATCATTAGCGCTAGCAAATTAGCTACGAAGAGGTACACCATACCATAATTCTAAGTCAGAAATGAAAGCAAAAAATAGAAAGCGGAGACGACAGACTGTACGATAATAATACTTCCAAATTTTAATTTCACACTATTTATTTTGAGACTTTCGAGATGGGACCTCGAGACGGCGAGTTTTGACTCGAGACGAGATCGAAACCGAGACCACTACTTATCAACCGAGACGAGACCGAGACTACAAAGTCTCGTCTCGTGTCATCTCGATACCATCCCTATACGAAAGCTATAGGGCATAGACCTATTGTTTGAAGTAGAATCGGAACCGCTACTTGGGTTTGTATCCTGAGCTATTACCTGCAATGGGAATCGAAACTGGAACCATACACATAGAAAGAACCAGACCAATCACTTACCATGAACGAACACTTCGATTTTCCGTAATATAGTGCAATTCATATTCAAGTAATTCTGTTTTTATAAATAAATGTTATTATTATCAATGTACGTGTTTTATATAAAGACTTTAAGGTCCTATTAAGTCTATTGCGTTAATTAAAAGTTTTGGATTGGCTGATTAATTAGTATAGGAAAAAGAAAAACTTCATATTGATCCATCGATTGTTTTATGATGTAGCATTTCCTGTTTTCAATAGCTGGTTATTATTGAGATCAACACCCGGTGTGCGGGAGAGTAACCTCACTTGTTTTCCCACCAAGAAGTCCTCATCATATATTGTCCTCTTTTTAATGTTTGGTCACATCACTGGCTTTCCACACGTAACACAGACAGAAAACACCAGGCCCTATCATCACTGTGTGTTGCCCCTGCGCAACGCGTGTGAATCACCAGCTCATTGGACAGACAAGCTGAACCGCAAGGTGCAACTACTAAACGGGATACGGAAAAGGAGAGAGACACATAGATAGATTGTGTGGGAAAACTGGTAGTCGCCACTTTCACACGGCTCGACGCGAGTGGGAGTCAAATCTGAGAGTCCTGTAGTCTTCAAAAGTCACAAACGACTCATTCTCGTTTGCGATGTTCTCAGATTATTGGCATTACTATCATTTGAGAAGAGCAAGCAAATTTCGCCCATGTGCGTGACGTGAATATTTTTTTCCAGCAAGATCAGGAGGGACGGAGGGGATCTTTCTTTCCCTCAGAGCAGTGAACAATAGGAGCGGCAGTTGTTCAAAACAAATCCAAGGCACGCGCCTAGCACACTTGTTGACTCCCCTTCGTCCTTCTGACATCCCCGCAGTTCTATTCTTATATATTTCTGGGAAGGTTAACATTGTTGTTCACAATGTACTATCGATTGAACCTTATTAACATAACTGATGGCTCGAAGCAGGGAACATAAAATAGTAAAAATACTAAAAATAAATGTATATTTTTAGTAGGTGGCAGCAAATGATATGGAATATTAAATATTCACAAAAAGCCATAGAGATCTTCCGATAAATAAACTGTCAGCAAGTGGCATTATTTTTCTAGTATGAAATTGGATGCATATAAAAAAGAAATATTGATCTACCATTAATTTAGTTTTTCGGAAAGACTTTCTTCTCAATGTAAATGTAGCAGAAATAACGAGAAGTACCGTAGTTTGCATATACAAACGATATGCAAATGTGAAATACTTATAGCAAATCCCAAAGGTATCTTTTGTATTCTGTTCGTCGAAACAAGACCTATTGTAATATTTGTGGTCACTCTTGTGGCTAGTACTTTCGGAGATTATCTTTCCTTTTCAAGGCTTATTGCTTTTTCATTTGGTCACTGTACTTGAGATCACTTGCGCTGTAGAGAATTTCATCATCAAATAACGTTGAAACATTACGTTTGTAGATAGAGGGCACAGGAATAAAAGCTTGCTCATCTGCTGCTATCAATGGAACTGTGAGTCAATGTTAAGGGTGTCTAGTAGAAATTTCCAAATACATAAGAATAATTATGATTTCAGTGCATCAATAGTTCAGCTATAAGATTATCATATTCAGCCTAATTTATTACTCTCCATACTGTGCGAACACATTATTATTATTATTATTATTATTATTATTATTATTATTATTATTATTATTATTATTATTATTATTATTATTATTATTATTTTAATGCAAGTAGTTGCTGTTTCCTCAAATTCACAAATTGACTCTCTCAACTTTGGTTTCTACCTTAATTCCCAAACGATCACACAATTGAGAAGTTTGATGCAATAAGGGCGTAAGCCTGAAACATGCAGTTGGAGGAAAACGATGTTGAAAATTTAAGTAATGTTTTTCTTACATAAAAATGTAATATGCAGCATATTATTCCGATATTGAATTGAAATGTTACCAGGAGGCTAAACAAGCATGGCAAAAGCCACGAATGCGTTTGATGCAAAAAAGGCGTAAACTCGCTTACGCCCTTATTACATCAAAGTCCTCAATTGACTTCGCTAAAATACATGTAATGCCCAGTTGTATATTTTCTTAGTGTTAACAGGAAAATAAATTCCAAAACAAGAAAATCGGTAAAAGTAAATTCATCCAGATCTGCCCGATATATAAATATCTCTCTCGAGTGCAACGGCGCAAATCTGTCTTCAACATTGAGGGGAACGGCTAAGACCATTGCCATATTCTTTTAAAGCGATATCCAAAATATTTATGACGTTGATAAACAATGCTGTGGAGGATCAGGAGAGCAGTGTTGTCTTCGACATTGGAAGGAGGCAGATTTGAGGTTTATTCTGGGGAACATCAATTTCATCTCACTTTTCTTTGTGGCAATCGGACAAAAAATTATCACATTTCTTCCCAATAAACACATTCCAAATCGGATTATTGGGGAGACATTCCCCCCAGTTCGAAGATTCGAAGGGGCATGTCCCGCTCAACCCCCCGGATTTGCGCCACTATTCGAGGTATGTTGAAAGGAAAGAATTGAAACATAGTTTTCATTTTAAATCAAGAAATTCATGGTCTATATCAGTAGTAATCTGCATGTCATTTAATGTCGCTCTTTTGGCAATTAATAACTCAGAAAAAAAGGCGTTTTTGATATATGTTTATTAGTACTTTTTATCTCTGTGGCAAAAGAAATCACTTTCAAAGTCTGGTGAAACTATTATTCAGCATATGTATATTATGCTTTCAAACTTCGTTCAATAATGAAAGCCAAAGATAACTTTCTTTCCGTTAGTGAGTGCTTACTTTTCTCTTTAGTTTTGAATTAGAATTGATGCTCTAGTCTTAGTGCTTGATCATATCCAGCACTGTGACTCTTTCTGCCAACAGTTACAATTGCAGTGTTTCGGATCTGGATAAGGATTTTACCTAAAATGTTAGACAACCAACAAAGTACAACTATGACGCGGGATGCAAACCTCTCAGGGAAAATCTTGGTGTTGAGTTTGTTTTACGCTTTTGTAATGTTTAGACGTGAACGACTCCCTAAGGCTCGGTTCAGACGTGCAGAAAAGTCTGTTGCGGGCCCGCAACAGACTCGCAGCAGACTCGTGCGGGCGTCACAGAGCAACCAGTTCAGACGTGCAGAAAAGTCTGCTGCGGGCCCGCAGCAGACTCGTGCGGGAGTTTCAGCCCAACCACTTCACATAGACATAGAAAACAGCTCATTTTATTTTCAGCTGCAGTTGAATGAAGATGGAAATTGAAAAAAGAAAACGTGCTGTTTTCGTACACTTAGCCAGTAAAATCCTAAGGAAGAAACAAAGACGATACTGGGTTCGTCCGTACGAAAGCTCACGACTGCTTAAAGGTGAATTTTCTTCCATGTTTATCGACTTGCGCAATGACGAAGAAAAGTTCTTTAATTATTTTCGCATGAGCATCACTTCATGTGATGAACTCTTATAGAAAATAAGTGATAAAATTAAAGCAGAAGATGCTTTCATGAGACTAGCGATACCACCAATTGAAATGTTGGCTGTTACATTAATGAGTTGATTTTGAGTTTAACGTTCCGTTCAGCAGCGAGGCTATATGAGACGTGGTCCTACTGATTAACGTGGAATCCGAACCATATGAGGCCCCGACGGGAATTGAAACCGCGTCTCCCACGCCAAAGGCGTGTACGCTAACCGCTTAGCCACGGAGAAGCTCTGGCTGTTACATTAAGGTAAGTTAATTATGTTAACTAATTATCATTTGTAAGAGCACAGAAAGTTAAACATTCGAAGACCTATTCATTGACATTTTCAAATGTTATTAGCGGCCACTGGCATAGTTTAACAATTGCGTGACTAATTTCGATTTTTTGACATAGTTGGTGGCTTTAAATTAAAAATTAGACATATTTTTAGACTTCCCGAATATCCCGCTCAAGAGGAGGCGTTTCAATAATAGTAAAATTTCCCTTTATTTATTCAAAAATTACCGAATGTGAGAATTCGTTTCAATTAGATATAAAATTCGCCATGTAAACTCATAATAAAAATAATGGAGCACAGGTTTCAGTGTCTTTGAAAATTTTCTCTTGAAGGGGAGATGGGGGATTTTTATAGTAGTGGGGTCCGGTGGCTCAGTGATAGAGTGTCCACCTCTGGTTCGATCCCAGCTTGCGTCAAGTGGGCTTTGTGGTGCGAGAAGCACCATTGTACGTGAGTTTTCTCGGGGTTCTCCCGTTTCCTTCCACTTTATTCATTGCACCATTTCATTAATTTATCACCATCATTTCCTTTAGCCTACCCGGTATAAGCGTGCGACGTAAAACTCAAGGATTTCATTTCATTACTATAGTACTGACATTTCCCGTTATATATTGAGAAAGCGTTCAATATGAGGACTCGCTTAGATTGGAGATGTGAAATTCTTAATGTAAACTCTTAAATAAAAATAATGGATTTAGTGTTTCCGAATAATCCATGTCTAAGGCGAGAAAAAGGAAACATTTTTATAATTGTGACATTTAACGATATAAGGTTTTGAGGAAATCCCCAATACGTGTAGTACACCACAAGGAGGCAATGCAGCAAACGGAAGCAGAAACAGATGGGTTGATTATTTTGTAAGCGACAGAGGTAGAGTTCTATGGCAAGATAACTTTGTTTTGGTTGTTCTTTATGTAAGAAAACATTCAGTTGTTATCTCTAGAATAGTAACGACGTGCACAATATTATGAATTGTACGAGAAACACAAATATTTCTGTTACATATTGAGCATGCTTTTTATTTTTTAACCACATGAGTGCCCTGATGTTCAACAATTTTCGTGTTAACTCTATTAAAAAAAAAAATAGTACATTAACAAATAAAGACAACAATCGTCAGCCGAAAAACGATGTTTTTTCTTTCTTTTCTGTTCTGCTATTATGTTGATGGTTGTTTTGGACTTCAGCGTCCTTTTTGAGCACAGAGGCTATATAATACGTGACCTTGACCTAAAGTATAATGCAACGTACGTTATAAACAGTCGGTTCATTCCGGAGTGAGTTGCAAGAAATCTTATCAAAGAAACTGTATTAACAATAAAGGCTTGTTCTCCAAGCGTATTTGTTTATTGTTATCACAAAAAAGTATTCATAGCCTCGCTGCTGGAAAGGGACGCTCGACGAAAATCAAGTGTAAATACTACATGAATATTAGATTTTTACATTGAAAAGTAATAATAATACATACATATCAATGCTGTTTTTTTCTTCTTCTGTTTTTACATTAAATTTCTCACATAAGGTTTCACACACCTTATTCCATGCATCTCGTTTTTATTATTATTATTATTATTATTATTATTATTATTATTATTATTATTATTATTATTATTATTATTATTATTATTATTATTATTATTATTTCTATCTCTATACATTTCGCACTTTAAATTTCATATCTTGTGATACTTTTGTATTTCGTTAATGAATAGTTCTTCATTCAGTTCTTCGCTTTCCATTTCTGCGGGCGCGGGAAAGTCTGCACGTGTGGCTTGCCTCATTGCCAGCAATGGTTTTCCGACCCGCAACACCTGTGCGGACTCGCTGCGAGCCAGCAGTCCCCGCAACTTAATTTTCGCCCGCTGCGGGCCCGCAGCAGAGTCGTGCGGGAAAGTCTCGGTTCAGACGTGCAGAAAAGTCTGTTGCGGGCCGGAAATACATTGGTTTTTATCATTCATGCCACACGTGCAGACTTTCCCGCACGACTCTGCTGCGGGCCCGCAGCGGGCGAAAATTGAGTTGCGGGGACTGCTGGCTCGCAGCGAGTCCGCACAGGTGTTGCGGGTCGGAAAACCATTGCTGGCAATGAGGCAAGCCACACGTGCAGACTTTCCCGCGCCCGCAGAAATGGAAAGCGAAGAACTGAATGAAGAACTATTCATTAACGAAATACAAAAGTATCACGAGATATGGAATTTAAAGTGCGAAATGTATAGAGATAGAAATAATAATAATAATAATAATAATAATAATAATAATAATAATAATAATAATAATAATAATAATAATAATAATAATAATAATAATAAAACGAGATGCATGGAATAAGGTGTGTGAAACCTTATGTGAGAAATTTAATGTAAAAACAGAAGAAGAAAAAACAGCATTGGTATGCATGTATTATTATTACTTTTCAATGTAAAAATCTAATATTCATGTAGTATTTACACTTGATTTTCGTCGAGCGTCCCTTTCCAGCAGCGAGGCTATGAATACTTTTTGTGATAACAATAAACAAATACGCTTGGAGAACAAGCCTTTATTGTTAATACAGTTTCTTTGATAAGATTTCTTGTCACTCACTCCGGAATGAACCGACTGTTTATAACGTACGTTGCATTATACTTTAGGTCAAGGTCACGTATTATATAGCCTCTGTGCTCAAAAAGGACGCTGAAGTCCAAAACAACCATCAACATAATAGCAGAACAGAAAAGAAAGAAAAAACATCGTTTTTCGGCTGACGATTGTTGTCTTTATTTGTTAATGTACTATTTTTTTTTTAAATAGAGTTAACACGAAAATTGTTGAACATCAGGGCACTCATGTGGTTAAAAAATAAAAAGCATGCTCGATATGTAACAGAAATATTTGTGTTTCTCGTACAATTCATAATATTGTGCACGTCGTTGCTATTCTAGAGATAACAACTGAATGTTTTCTTACATAAAGAACAACCTAAACAAAGTTATCTTGCCATAGAACTCTACCTCTGTCGCTTACAAAATAATCAATCCATCTGTTTCTGCTTCCGTTTGCTGCATTGCCTCCTTGTGGTGTGCTACACGTATTGGGGATTTCCTCAAAACCTTCTATCGTTAAATGTCACAATTATAAAAATGTTTCCTTTTTCTCATCTTAGAAATGGATTATTCGGAAACACTAAATCCATTATTTTTATTTAAGAGTTTACATTAAGAATTTCACATCTCCAATCTAAGCGAGTCCTCATTGAACGCTTTCTCAATATATAACGGGAAATGTCACTACTATAGGAATGAAATGAAATCCTTGAGTTTTACGTCGCACGCTTATACCGGGTAGGCTAAAGGAAATGATGATGATAAATGAATGAAATGGTGCAATGAATAAAGTGGAAGGAAACGGGAGAACCCCGAGAAAACTCACGTACAATGGTGCTTCTCGCACCACAAAGCCCACTTGACGCAAGCTGGGATCGAACCAGAGGTGGACACTCTATCACTGAGCCACCGGACCCCACTACTATAGAAATCCCCCATCTTCCCTTCAAGAGAAAATTTTCAAAGACGCTGAAACCTGTGCTCCATTATTTTTATTATGAGTTTACATGGCGAATTTTATATCTCTAATTGAAACGAATTCTCACATTCGGTAATTTTTGAATAAATAAAGGGAAATTTTACTATTATTGAAACGCCCCCTCTTGAGCGGGATATTCGGGAAGTCTAAAAAATGTCTAATTTTTAATTTAAAGCCACCAACTATGTCAAAAAATCGAAATTAGTCACGCAATTGTTAAACTATGCCAGTGGCCGCTAATAACATTTGAAAATATCAATGAATAGGTCTCCGAATGTTTAACTTTCTGTGCTCGTACAAATGATAATTAGTTAACATAATTAACTTACCTTAATGTAACAGCCAGAGCTCCTCCGTGGCCAAGCGGTTAGCGTAGACGCCTTTGGCGTGGGAGGCGCGGGTTCAATTCCCGTCGGGACTTCATATGGTTCGGATTCCACGTTAATCAGTAGGACCACGTCTCATATAGCCTCGCTGCTGAACGGAACGTTAAACTCAAAATCAACTCATTAATGTAACAGCCAACATTTCAATTGGTAGTATCGCTAGTCTCATGAAAGTATCTTCTGCTTTAATTTTATCATTTATTTTCGATAAGAGTTCATCACATGAAGTGATGCTCATGCGAAAATAATTAAAGAACTTTTCTTCGTCATTGCGCAAGTCGATAAACATGGAAGAAAATTCACCTTTAAGCAGTCGTGAGCTTACGTACGGACGAACCCAGTATCGTCTCTGTTTCTTCCTTAGGATTTTACTGGCTAAGTGTACAAAAACAGCACGTTTTCTTCTTTCAATTTCTATCTTTATTTAACTGCAACTGAAAATAAAATGAGCTCTTTTCTATGTCTATGTGAAGTGGTTGGGCTGAGACGCCCGCACGAGTCTGCTGCGGGCCCGCAGCAGACTTTTCTGCACGTCTGAACTGGTTGCTCTGTGACGCCCGCAAGAGTCTGCTGCGAGTCTGTTGCGGGCCCGCAACAGACTTTTCTGCACGTCTGAACCGAGCCTAAATTGAAAATGCTATGACATTTCTAGTTTTATGTCCCATTATTATGCCCTGTTGGCTAAAACAGACGGATGATTAATGAAAGTGAATTATTATGAAATAATTATTAGAATGAGGATGTGAAAGGAAAAGAAGTACCTCAAGAGCTCAGGGACACGGTGTTGTGGACCTCAAACTCGCATGACCTGTGATTGGACCAGAGGTGAGTACTCGTCCTCCGAGCCATTGTATCCTCTCACTAATTTATGTTTTCTATACTGTTCTGTCGAAGTTATTGTTGTTTTCCTTTATTTCTACTCGATTCCTTACTTTAGACTAAAATCTGTGGTTAGAAATGTTGGAAAGTTACAGTCTTCTTGTGGCTATAGGATTAGTGTACACTTTTTTGGTGCTGATGCCCGGATTCGACTCCCAATGGAAATTGATGTAGGTTTGATCAGTCTCAATGATCAAACTTGTTAGAACCCTGTCCCGCCAGACTCAGTGATTTAGACAGAACCCGTGGCCTAAACAGGAGCGGTGAGACCCAGAGACAACGAAATATTGTCATATATATATCGAGATTATTATGAGGAAGCTAATTTAATTTTAACAAGCATAATTTTCTTTTCTTTCTCTCTTTTTCTCTCAATAAACCTGTCATTCTCTCTCTCTCTCTCTCTCTGTGTGTGTGTGTGTTTTTTCTATCTCTCTCTTTTGTTGTGTGTATCTCTGTGTGTGTGTGTGTCAAAACATTAAACTGAAAGATAACTGCAAGATCTTATCAAAGTGGAAGCGTGTGAGAATCATAGGAAAGGAACGTAAAAGAAAAGAACAGAAAAAAGTGTCATAGAAAAGTCAAAGTTTAATCGATGGAAACCGTGAAACTTGTATAGAGTGAAAGAAATGCACCAAATCGTTTCGTTAGTCTGCGTTCAAAAACATTGCATTATTTTTCAGCATAGAAAGATGAAAAACCATGGAATTATATTCGATTTACACATTACAGTCGATTTACATTTATTTGAAAGGAGTCGTAAAAATCTCGTCTCTTTTCTCACAACTTTGATTGGTCGGCAAAATGAAACTTTTTTCGCTCCCACGAACGAAAATAGGTGAAAACCGTGGAATTATATTCGATTTACACATTACAGTCGATTTATATTTATTTGAAAGGAGTCGTAAAAATCTTGTCTCTTTTCTCACAACTTTGATTGGTCGGCAAAATGAAACTTTGTTTCGCTCCCACGAACAAAAATAGGTGATTCCTATAGGTTTCGAGCTCCTGAGTTCGAATCCGTAACCCGTTTTTCTCCAGGACGTACCAGTTTTCAGGTAGGAGGGGGGTGTTCAATATCCGCCCAAAGATGCTATTCTCCACCCATAATAATTTGCACGTTATAATTTAAATATCAATATAAATTATGCAGATAAAATTGCATAAAAAGTTAAAGTTTAACACTTACGTGTCGCTTGGTTTTCCTACTTCTCTTGTAATTACTACAGAGTGTCTCGCGTGTCACATTCCAACAGAAGTCTGCCAACATATTAACACTCCATTTACCACTGTAGCGCCTGAGTCTTGGTCTTGGTCTTGCATTTGCTCATCACTAATACGTAGTTTTCGAGGAAGTTCACCGAAATCATTTTATTATTATTATTATTATTATTATTATTATTATTATTATTATTATTATTATTATTATTATTATTATTATTATTATTGTTGTTATTATTATTATTATTATTATTTTATCATAAAAATGTATACTATAAGATAACCATACTAACTGTTACTGAAACTGATACAGAAGTTATACACTAGGAATCTTTTCATTGACATTAACAGTATACAATATGCCTATGAGATATAGTTTAGAATCATGATTAACTATTAAACATAAATTGTTGTTTAACTGTTACATCGCCCAGACACAAAACAAATATCATTCAATAGATCATATCAAGCGGAATTAGGGTTGCGCACGAGTCGAGTCGAGTCGAGATTTAAGCCTGTCTCGACTCGTCTCGAGACAATGTCTCGACTCGAAAATATGTTTCTGTCTCGACTCGACTCGAATTCGAGTCGAAACGTATCGAAATTCGAGTCCAGACAAAATGTACGAGTTAAAATATACTCACACATCAGACAAAGCATTATGACTACCTACCTAATTACCAGTATGTCGACCTTTGGAACGGATAACAACGGCGACGTGTCTTGGCATGGACGCAGTGATCCTTGGTAGGTCGCCGGAGAAAGTTGACACCACATGCGCACACACAGGTCACCTAACTCCCGTAAATTCCGGGGGGGCGCGATGCGCCGTGACGTCACGTTTAATCACATTCCAGATGTGTTCGATTGGGTCAGATCCGGCGAGTCGGGGGGCCAGCACATCACTTGGAACTCGCTCCTGTGTTCCTAGAACCACTACATCACATTCCTGGCCTTGTGACATGGTGTATTATTTTGTCGAAAAATCCTACTACCGTTGGGAAACATGATCGTCATGAAGGGGTGTCCGTAGTCTACAAGCAGTGTGCGATACGCCTCGGCCGTCATGATGCCTTGCTCGAGCTCCACTAGACACGTGGATACTTACGTGAATGTTCCTCAGATAATAATTAAGCCGCAGCCCGCTTGTCTTCGTCTCGCAGTGCAAGTGTCAAGGAGCTGTTCCCTTGGAATACGACGGATTCGCACCCTCCCATCGTCATGATGAAGAAGGTATCGGGATTCATCAGATAATGCAACTCTGCCACTGTGCCAAAGTCCAGTGGCGATGGTCACGTGTTCATTTCAGTCGTAGTTGCCGATGTCTTGGTGTTAATATTCGCACATGAATGGGTCATCGACTGCGGAGGTCCATCGTTAGGAGTATTCGATGCAATATGTGTTCAGGCTAGTGTTGTGAAGGCTTGGGAAAAAACGGAAATTTTGGGTTTAAAAGAACAATTTTTTTACAGTTCTCCCGAGCTTGGAAAAAAAAACGGAAAATTTGGGTAAAATTGAAATTTTCGAATATTTTATTATATTATGCTTTCAAAATTAAAAGTGTTTTATATTTACTAGTTTAGAGTTAAGAAAATTGAGTATTTATGTTTCTTGTATTAGAATAGGGAAATTTTGTGCACAACTCATCCAAACACTACAAAGTTAGCACCGTGATAGAATGGAGTTATGGCTACAAAAGAAACTAAAATATAATCCTAGTTAGCTTAATTAGTATAGACGCATTAAAATTATCTTGAGCAATCTTATGAAGTTCCTCCTTGATGGCAGGGAAGTGTTAAAATAACGGGGCAAGAATCATTTTAGTTAATATCTTAAATCAAACATATATTTTATAGAGATATCTTCCTTGTTCTATGTAAAATTTTCTGAAATTTTGAGTCCATTAGAAAAAATAATTTGTTCGGAAATATTGGCAAAAACAGGAAAATATAGTTTAAAACCATTTTTTGGCCTGATACTAGCAATCTTACTTGCTGTAATATGTCTGCAGCACATACAGTAGGAAGTCGAAAATCCGAACTAACTGGGACCACAGGTAGTTCGGATTTTCTAAAATGACAAATAAATTCCATTTAGGTTTACATATACTGTACGGTATGTTCTTCAATCGATACAGTGGTTATTCAGTACATGCAGTAATTACAATACCGAACGTAAGGCTACTTACATTTAATGTTTCTGAAGAACCTGTTCGTACACTAAATTACACTGATATTGTAAGTCACACTTAAATATTATAGGCCTAAGAGAAAATAAAAATAAAAATATGTATGACAAACAATTACAATGAATTAACTTTTGTAAAAATACTGACTTTACACAACGTCGACGGACACACTATTGTTTGTTTATCGCTAGCGTTAAGACAAAATGTAAAAAGCTTCTAGAGACCGGGTTCGGATTTTTGACATTTCGGATTTTTGATGTTCGGATTATCGACGTCCTACTGTATATACAATGTATTTCGCTAACGGAAAAATACTTAAAGCAACAGGTTTTAATTCTACTTTTTAGTTTTCTGATTTCTGGTAAAATCCCTCTTTATTCTTTGTATATTTTAAAAAAAAAAACTCAAAAAGAGAGAGGATCTTATTTACACATACACACATATACCGCACAAGTGAGTGAATTTGAGCAGCGAGAAATATATTAAAGGGTTGAGTATGTGAAACTTCCGTTCGTTATTATTGCAGACTAGCAGAATACCCGTTCTTCCCACGGGGAGAATATGTTTCATTTTGGACACAAAGGGCACAAAACTGTCACCAATGAACTTATGGAGCCCCAAAATTATGAATTCGACATTAATACCGGTAATTTTCAATTATCTTTACATGTCACCATCCACCCTTAGAGTACTAATGGGACTGAATATCAATTTAAACGGTCGGAAGTGTTACTGTTCATCTCAGCGACCCCGAATACTATGGATTCGACAGTAATATCGGTCATTTTCAATACTTTTTATATATCTTCTCCCTCCTCCAAGTTGTGGGGCCGAATTTTGATTTAAAGGACATCGGAAGTGTCATTGTTCATTTCAGCGACCCCGAAAATTATGGATTCGACACTAATGTCTGTCATTTTCCCCTCTCCCCTTCCCTCAAGTTGCACCTTCAAAGTGAAATAATAAAAACCATCCTGAACCTCATTTATGTTGAAAATTTTATTAAGGTCGGTAAAATTTCCAAAAATTTTGAACCCATTAAAAAAAATTTGTTCGGAAATAGCTAAAACCGGAAAATATAATTTAAAAACTATTTCTTCGTCTGATGCTAGTAATCTTACTCTGTAACATGTTTGCAGCATATATATACAATGTATTTTTCTAACAGGAAAAATACTTAAAGCAACAGGTTTTAATTTTACTTTCTAGTTTCCTAATTTCTGGTAAAATCTTTCCTCTTTATTATTTGTATGTTTTTCGAATAACTTAAAAAGAGAAATGATCTTATTTACACATATACACATATACCGCACAAGTAAATACATTTGAGCAGCGACAATTATATTAAAGGGTTGAATATGTGAACGTTCCGTTCGTTATTATTTCAGACTAGCCGAATACCTTGCACAGGGAGAATACGTTTCATTTTGGACATAAAAGGCACCAAAACTGTCACCAATGAAATTATAGAGCCCCAAAACTATGAATTCGACACTCCTTTTCAATTACCTTTACATGTTCCCGTCCCCCCTTAGGAGTACTAATGGTGCTGAATTTGTGGATTTAAACGGCATCTTCTGTTCATCTCAGGGGCACCGAAAAGTATGGATTCGACCGCCATTTTCGATCATATACCTATCTATCTATCTATCTATATCTATATATACGAGGGCAAGTCAAGAAAGACTTGGACTGATTTTTTTCCCGGCAGTTCTGTTAACGCTGGAGCTTCATAGTTTGGCATACAAGTAGGGTGGGTCTTGCTGTGCATATATATAAAATGTTGTTAAGGAATCATTGCATGTTTGGTAACCACGACTTTTTATTGCAGGTGATGTTCTGCGCCGCCTCTAGAAGTCGCCTGTAGAAGAAATGGAGTTACTACGAGATGAACAATTTGCAGCTATACGGTTCTGCTATCGCCTGGGGAAAAGTGCAACAGAAACTCTAGGAATGTTGAGAGCAGCCTACAAAGATGACACTCTGCCACGAAGTACCGTGTTCTGGTGGTTCAAAGAGTTTAAAGAGGGCCGAATGACAATCACGAAAGCTGGTGGACCAGGTGTATCAGCGTCAGCTGTTACTGAGGTGAACATTAACACGGCAGCAGTCATTGTTAGAGAAGATCGCCGCATCAGTATCGACGATCTGGCAGCCGCACTACGCATATCTCATGGCAGTGCCTTCAAAATTTTGCATGACCACCTCCACATTAGCCGAGTGTGTGCGCGATGGATTCCGCGACTCCTGACACCAGAGCAGAAGGCCGTTCGAGTGGAGACTTGCAGGGAGCTGTTGCAAAGGTTTAAGGATGGTGGAGACGCCTACCGCACCGTGCGACTTTTTTCTATTCCCTGCCCTAAAATCCAGACTGCGTGGACGCCGCCGTGGATAATTCCGAGGTTCTGAAGGCAACGGAGGCGGTTTTGAAGGACCTCTCAAAGAATGGCCTGCGACACGTGTTTGAGGACTGGAAGACTCGAATGAAAAAGTGCATTCAAATGGGCGGGGACTACTTTGAAAAGGATCATGTGCCTGTTGCTGAGTAATAATAAATTGCCTAGGAAAAAAAAAATCAGTCCAAGTCTTTCTTGACTAGCCCTCGTATATATATATATATATATATGTGTGTGTGAATTTGGATTTAAACTGCCGGAAAAGTCACTGTTCATCTCAGCGACCCCGAAAACTATGGATTCGACAGCAATATCTGTCATTTTCCCCTCCCCCTTCCCTAAAGTTGCACCATCAAAGTGAAATGATAAAAATCATCCCGAATCTCATCTATGTTGAAAATTTTATGAAGGTCGGTCTGATGATTCAGGAGTTATTAAGTTAGAAACATAGTCACTTTCATTTTAATTGTAATAGATAATCTGTCGCACTAGAAAACATGTATTTGTTTACATACAGGATTTTGTACATAAAGTTTATATAAGTGTCTATATTAAAATATTAAATAATAGTAATTATATGTTTTTTAGTGCATGAATATTAGTGAAGTTTGCCTACTGCTCTTTCTCTTAAGAAGTGATTTGGTTAAAATTAACAAAACTTCACTAGATCAAAGAGCATATTAAGAACTTCGTTTCATTGAAGAGACCTATTTGTTGCAACAGAAACACTTCATGTTGCTAGGCTTATATATAACTGTAAAAGTTCTGTAATTAATGCACATCTACGAATAAATGACATAATAGAAATAAGTGCAGACTATTAATTTTCAGCTAGCTGAACCTGCGCTCTCTACACAGCGCATCATTCACATATGAGCTTGAATCTCCTCGTCATTCCTCATATCTTTACATGTCCCTTTACAGATACAAGTGAAGGACGCCTTCATAAAAATCGGCAAGGGGTATCATAAACGGGAAATTTTTTCGATTATTTTTTTTCAATATTTCGCACCGTTTGCAAGATTTGAGCCCACTTGTGGTTGGAATTTCTAATTCATATATGACCAGTGCTTCCTTTCTTTTTACATGCATTATGTAATAAGAAAATAAATTACACACACAATTAATTATGTCAGAGATATACGGAGTTCATTGTGAAAAAAAAAAAAACTCCCCAAACAATGAAGATTCATCTTAGACTGGAGAAATGGTTATCCTTCGTTTTCTTATAATTTGGCCATGAAATAAACGCCTGAGAGGTATACAACCCCTATATACAACTATGTGATGTTGGAATATATAACTCATAGGATATGCTTTTTTTTTTCAAAAATTTCAGTACTTCCACTCTACCCCTAAAAATGTAATAAAGAACTAATGGCCATGTTTTTTTTTTTTTTTTAATATTCAATTAGAACTGGAAAATTTACACAAAATTTGGAATCGACCAATGAACACAGCACGTTTCTTGCACTTGTGGGTTCAAGATCTCATTGTCGAAAGGACTGGAGACAAACATATAAACTTTCCTGTTGGGACAAACATATACGAGTAAATCTAGTATGTTAGTATATAGATAATGACTGGAATAGTTTTATTTTCGAGTGCTAATTCTTAATATTCGCAATATTGAAATTTTTGAACTTATAATTTTCCCGCGTTTGAAGAAATAAGATATGATTACTAGTAAAATTAACCTAATACAAATATTTTTATGTTTTCAATTTTTCCAATTTTTCAACAAAGAAATCGAAAAAACTGCTTTTTACCTACATGTTCAAACTTTCCGGAAATTTAACAACACTTGTTCATACACAATTGTACTTTACCCAGCATTAAACTCTGATGTTGGTTCCGACGCAGTTCGCTGCCTGTCCTGTTTTACCAGTCTGCCCAGCCTACGACGTCGGACAAATGTAATGAGGTGGGGCGCGCCCAACTCCTAGACGTTTGGACGTCGTTTTCCCTTAGTTTCGCCACTTGATGAAGACACTCACCACAACACTCCTCGAACACCTGACAAGTGCTGCAGTTTCCGAAATTCTCGTGCCGAGTGTTTCTGAATGAGTACTTTCTTCAGAATAATATTAAAATTTATAGAAAGATTTTCGAGACATTCGAGTCGAGTGGAGATTTTTAGGAGCTGTCTTGACTCGAGAAATACGTTTGTCTCGACTCGTCTCGAATTTTACAAAGTGTGTCTCGACTCGAATTCGAGTCGAGTCGAGTCGAGATTCGAGACATGTCTCGACTCGTGCGCATCCCTAAGCGGAATTAAATCACATGATTGAGAGTCAATCCCCAGGTGCAATTTTCGAGAAAATTAATTATTATGGTGGTAAACAGTAGACTGACCTGCCGCTTAGGCACACCTACCTAGTACCTTGTCACTCCCCCTCTTCCTGTGGTCTTAAGAGCTGCAGCGACACAGTGAAGTAATAGCTCCAGCAGCTTCTGAAGGTCGTCTGCAAGCATTGAAATCCATGCGTTCTCCACAATGGTCCAGAGCGATTTGCTCTGTACACGCCTTTCCACGAAAGCTCACAAGTAGGGATGCGCACGAGTCGAGACATGTCTCGAACCTCGACTCGACTCGACTCGAATTCGAGTCGACACACTTTGTAAAATTCGAGACGAGTCGAGACAAACGTATTTCTCGACTCGAATTTTCGAGTCGAGACACGAGTCGAGTCGAGACAGCTCGTAAAAATTTCGACTAGACTCAAATGTCTCGAAAATCTTTCTATAATTTTTGAATATTATTTTGAAGAATCACTCGGCACGAGAATTTCGGAAACTGCAGGACTTGTCAAGTGTTCGAGGAGTGCTGTGGTGAGTGCCTTCAAGAAGTGGCGAAACCAAGGGGAAACGACGTCCAAACGTCGAGAGGTTGGGCACCCCCCACCTCATTACATATGTCGGACGTAGTGATGGGCAGTGGGAATATTCCAGGTGGGAAGGAAAATAAAAATGGGAATATTCCCGGTTTTTTCCCTGGCATATAAATTCCCGGGAAGGGATTTATTTTCACTCTTTTACTTTATCTTCCAAATTATAAGAACCATATGACTAATTACTTTATTTCCGTTTATTATGATTTACTTTTAAGTTTTAAATAATTGGACGTTAAAACAATAAAATTCATTGACTGTACTTTATACTAATAATGATATGATTTTTTTAATTTTCATTTTCATTTGCACTAAGAAGTAGTAAAGTACTAATTTACAAATGATGAAAAGGAATCAGTTTTTAAAGTAATCCAGAAATTATGTAGACTTAGAGGTGAAGTACTATCAATAAACCCCGAACCATCGTTAGTAATAGATGTTAGTCTATTTGTTGTCTGAGACTCGAATTTCACTCTCTGAGGAGGAATCAGATATTGAATAAAGGAATCTCTGTAGTTGTAAATACATATACATTTAAAATGTAATATTTATGTATCAAAATTAGGGTTCCTTCTCAGAATTTTTGTAATACCCTAAATATTGTTCGAAGTAGCCTACCTTCTTAAATTAGAGATTTAATAACACAATAAGAACACAGTAACAAAGCACAGTGTATCTCAAAACACACGATATATGATATTCCATACACTGTCAACCTTGCGAATTTTTCGACGGACTAGGTATGTTTTCTGGCAGTTACCTAATTTCTTTATAACATTTAAATAATTAATATGTTTATAATATCAGTACTAGGACCAAGTTTAGAAAATTCACTAACATATAAATTTAAACAGTTTAGCGGTGTAAAGGTATGTGGGCTCTCTATATCAAATGTTTTTCCAACATATTTGCTCGCATAAGACATATTGTAAGCAAATAAAGATTTAGGATATGCGTACTCCCTAAATATAACAAAATAACATAATACCGTTCAGAATATGCATTTTAAAGAATCTTCTTTTAACAACAGTAATAAATATACTTTGATTTTAAAAAACTATTTTTATTTTGAAATCATAATATAGTGATAAAATGCAATTTTCTTTGTATTTGTTCATAAATTCCCGAAATATTCCCATTTTTGGGAATCTTCCTGGGAAGATTCCCAGGGAATATTCCCGAAAAATATATTCCCGGGAATATACCCCTCACTAGTCGGACGTCGTAGGCTGGGCAGACTGGTAAAACAGGACAGGCAGCAAACTGCGTCGGAACTAACATCAGAGTTTAATGCTGGGCAAAGTACAAGTGTGTATGAACTAGTGTTGTAAAATTTCCGTAAATATTGAACCTATTGGTAAAAATCCGTTTTTTCAATTTCTTTCCGGAAAAATTGAAAACATTGAAAAAATAAAAAATGTTTGTATTAGGTTATTTTACTAGTAATGATATCCTTTTTTTTCAAACACGTGAAAAATATAAATTCAAAAATTTCAATATTGCGAATATTAAAAAATAGCACTCGAAAATAAAACTATTAATATCTGTATTAAAATACCAGATTTACCCGTATTTGTTTGTTTGTCCCCACATAAATTTTATATGTTTGTCTCCAGTCCTTTCGACAATGAGATCTTGAACCCACAAGTGCTAGAAACGTGCTGTTTTCATTAGTCGATTCCAAATTTCGTGTAAATTTTCCAGTTCTAATGAATATTTTTTTTAAAAACATGGTCATTACTTCTTTATTAAATTTTTAGCGGTACACTGGAAGTACTGAAATTTTTTAAAAAAGTAAAGCATCATACCCTACGAGTTATATATTCCAACATTACATAGCTGTATATAGGGGTTGTATATCTCTCAGATGTTTGTTTAATGGCCAAATGATAAGAAAACAAAGAATAACCATTTCTCCAGTCTAAGATGGATCTTCATTGTTTGGAGAGTTTTTTTTTTTTTTTCTAATGAACTCCGTATATCACTGACGTAATTAATTGTGTGTAATTTATTTACTTATTACTAGGGACCGGATTTTAAGATGCAAAACTATGGTAGGAAAAAAGGAATAAAAGGGGCTGAAAAATCATTCAAAAAGGTGCAAAAAAGGTGGTAATAGAATATCTTTATTAAGTGTTATAGTATACAGTTACATGAACATTCTTTATTCATTACACCAGCAGCAAATATACCAGCATAAGCTTGGCTGTAAACATTTGACACAGATTGCAAAATTGTTTTATTTAATCCCAAACTTGTACAACATTTAACACTTTTGTAATAAAATTGTAGTTAAAACGAATTCAGTATTTTAAAAAAGGAAACTTTACTTTAACAATATTGTGGCTTGAGAAACCGTTGTACTACTGGGTTTTCAGGAACTGGTTATACTTAATTATGCAAATTTCTATGTTTTCGAATGTTAGTTTCTGTCGCTTGGAGCTCAGGAGATCCTTGTATGTGGAGAAACTTCAACAGAAACCAGGGATACATATCTTGCAAGTACATGGACAGGAAGTTCTGTTAACGTTGCAAAGGTTTCTATGTCCGGATTGTTTCGCAAATTCAGTTCCAATTTATCAATAGCAAATCCGTCAAGATTGCGTCTAAATTTATGGAATGTTATGTGTAAACTAGATTGAAAATAAAACTGTTTGTCCTGTCCAATTTTTGAAAAAAGAGAAAAAAGGGACAATAAAGGTGCTGAAGTCTTAAAAAAGTAAAAAAGGGAGAAATTTTATGAATCTATCAAAAAAGGTGCAAAATTCACTAAAAAGGTGCAACAAAGTGCGTTCATTTCAGTTCGTTTTTGGTTCTTATAACAACTACTTTTTTTCACAAAAGGTGCTGCACCTTAAAATCCGCTCTGTACTTATTACATAATGCATGCAAAAATTTAAAAAAAAAAAAAAAAAAAACACTAGTCGTATATGAATTAGGAATTCCAACCACAAGTGGGCTCAAATCTTGCAAACGGTGCGAGATATTTAAAAAAAATAATAGAAAAAATTTCCCATTTATGATAACCCTTGCTGATTTTTATGAAGGAATCCTTCACTTGTATCTGTAAAGGAACATGTATAGATATGATGAATGACAAGGAGATTCATGCTCATATGTGAATGATGCGCTATGCAGAGAACGCAGGTTCAGCTAGTTGAAAATTAATAGTCTGCACTTATTTCTGGTATGTCGTTTATTCGTGAATGTGCATTAATTACAGAACTTACAGTTACATACAAGCCTACCAACATGAAGTGTTCTACTGCAAAAAATAGGTCTCTTGAATGAAATTGAGTTCTCAATATGTTCTTTGGTCTGGTGAGGTTTTGTTAATTTTAACCAAATCACTTCTTAAGAGAAAGAGCAGTAGTAAAATTTCACTAATATTCATGCACTAAAACATATAATTACTAGTATTTAATATTTTAATATAGACACTTATATAAACTTTATGTACAACATCCTGTATGTAAACAAATACATGTTTTCTAGTGCGACAGATTATCTATTACAATCAAAATGAAAGTGACTATGTTTCTAACTTAATAACACTTGAATCATCAAACCGACCTCGATAAATGATGATGATTTTGAGTTTAACGTCCGTTCAGCAGCGAGGCTATATGAGACGTGGACCTACTGATTAACGTGGAATCCGAACTACATGAGCTCCCGCCGGGAATCGAACCCGGGCCTCCCACGCCAAAGGTGCGTACGATAACCGCTTAGCCACGGAGGAGCTCATCGACCTCGATAAAATTTTCAACATAGATGAGGTTCGGGATGGTTTTTATCATTTCTCTTTGAAGGTGTAAATGAGGGAAGGGGGGAGGGGAAAATGACAGATATTAGTGTCGAATCCATAATTTTCGAGGTCGCTGAAATGAACAATGACACTTCCGATGTCGTTTAAATCAAAATTCAACCCCACAACTTGGAGGAGAGAAAAGATATATAAAAATGTTGAAAATGACCGATATTAGTGTCGAATCGATAGCTTTCGGGGTCGCTGAGACGAACAGTGACACTTCCGGCTGTTTAAATCCAAATTCAGCCCCGCAATTTGGCGGAAGGGGAGGATATATATATATATATATATATATATATATATATATATATATATATATATTAACATATATAAAAAAATAAATATAAAATTAATTCTCAACGGTGTAATGGGTAAAGCGTATTAGTACACCACAATAATGGAACGGGTAGTATAGTGGGCTTATAGTTATAGTGTATTGCCTGTCAGATGGAGACCATTACCCAAGTGATCCATGACCTTTCATTCAGATGTGACAGATAGTAAAATAAAAGAGATTGAATAAAAATAATAAGAATGCACAATGCAATCAATTAATATTCAGAATAAAAGAAACAATTACACATAAGTCAAATGCATAAATAAGTTGTATTACGGTACTAAAAGAAAGAAACATACAATGACTACAAAAACATGTAAATTGCTAATAGATAATTTGACTTATCATCTATATCATACTTTAGTTATACTTTCTTTCTGAGTTTATACTTAATGTCCTGACGACAGCTACGCAGAGACTTCATGTCGAAGCTCTCAACGGAACGAAGTGAATCCGAAATGGTGGATTCCGAATGAATGATCCCAAAACAATGTATGCTTGGTTTATAAAATCTGTCTTTTTATACTCGTAAATGTTCTTGTTTTTCATAACTAGTTGGCACTATATTTTTGAATCTTAGACCAGTCAAAAAATAGTTTCCTAATAAGTATTATTGTTATGTATACAAATATAAAGGTTATTTTTGTTTTTCCGTTCAGTTTTGGAAAATCCGTGTATTTGTCCACCAGAACATCACCATATATTGTGTTTTTAACTTTTCCTGCAAACAATTGTGAGATCACCGATGCACCTATCGAGGTCAGCTAGGTGTTACGCTATAGCTTGTTATGGGAAAGTTTATTTTCCAGTTCACACAACCTTGGCCTCAGGTTATCTTATTTTTGGATGCTTTGACTATTCGCACTGAAAAATATAATTTTAATTGTTCATTTTGTTCTGTTAATAAAAAAACTTTATGCACTATTGATAATTCACTTATTATATGATAATCCCCCTCTGGGAATTAATGAGCGGCTACTGAAAATGTCCGCATCAATAATTAAAAAAAAAACTTTATGCACTGAGAGTTGGTGCGTCGAATCTTGGCGAAGCACTGACGGGAAGATGTGGTCCGTGGTACAGCAGTGGATCAGCGCCTATCCACACCTGATGAAGGTCACCCAAAAAATACATGTGGTCGGGGTGTCAGGTCGCTGCTGGAACCATATGGAGCTTCTGCTTTAGGATGAGCTGGTTCATGGCCGGAATCCATACTGTCTCAGTCCACCTTGTGGCTGACTCCGAAAAAAGGGGTCGGGAATTCTGGAAGCTGCTGGAACCATTGTCTCTGGAACGACTGGAACTGAAAAAGAAACTCTTGGAGGTGCCATGTAGCCGGGAACAGGAACAGATTCTCGTTGCATCGTGACGAGACGGGAACTGGAAATAGCATCGTGCAGGTGAAGGCTGGCCCAGGAACATCTCGAACCAGACTCGTGAAGATGCTGGAAATGGCCATCCGCAGGAAGATGGTGCCGCTTCTGGTAGGCTGGAGAATGAACTGGCATCTGGAAGTGACATCTGTGGGATCTCGAAGCAGGTGCATATTGAAAAGAAATGGATTGCATTAGTTTTAGATTTATGTGTTTTGAAAAAAAAAAAATAGTGTTTCTTCTCTTTTTGTCGTCGGACTGGAATTAGTCTGAGATATGTATATGTATTGAAAATAAAACTATTTCGGACTGCAAAGTATGGTAAAGCAAACAATAGCAAAAAAAAAAATTGTATTTCATTTTGGTAAAAACCTTTCATTTTGGTAAGAGAATGCATAGCAAGTGTGTTTGTTTATTTATGGTTAATGACCCAGAAAGGAAAAGATGACACGCCAACCGTTATGAGATAGAATGTCTTGATAAAAACGGTAGCGGAAAACTTTAGGTTTCGGAAATGAAAGTGTCTTGTGATGTGTATGACAGATCGGTTAGAATTGTGTGCGTGAATATTGTTAGTTATGATTCTTACGGATTCTGATGTGGTGTCTGCAAGTTTCGTTCAAAAAGTCTCGTGCATAAATCGTGTTAGTGAGTAGATAAGTGAGTTGTGTTAGTGATGTGACGCATTTTGATCTATGTAATAGATGGAATTTGATGCTTAAGGTAGGTCCTAGAATATTGAAATTTGCTTATATTCTGTCTTGATTATTTGAGCATTAATTGCAAGCCTACCCTCCCACTAAGTAGACTAAAAAAAAGCGGCGAAATATTCCCGCGCCCTCAATTCAGGAATATCTGGCCTTGCGCTATGGTACAAGAATGATTAGGTGAACATAAGGTCGAACGTTAGCCTTCCGCCCTCAAAAAAGACCAACATTCGCGGTGAAATATTCCTGCGGCCTCAATTTCAGGAATATCTTACCGTGGGTTATTGTAAAAAATATTATCCCACTGACAAAAGAGGAAATTCAAATACAATCGTCTGTGACGTCGAACTCCCCAAAAACGACGCATATAGAATGTATGTTTCAACTCGAATTTTGTCAAGCGGAAAAATGAAGTACTGTACGTGGTTTGGAACTGATTATTCTAGGAAAATACCTATTGGGAAATAAATAGGATGAAGTGGAAAATGACTTAATGACCGAATTTGTCTGGAATACGGGAAACAAATGTTGAGAGTATGGAAGATGAATTCAGCTATTGCAGAACGAAAACGAGAGACGTAGGCGGAAGTTTGAGGTAAAAAAAAAAAATGAAGTTGAATAGGATTAGCAGGTTGTGTACAAACGCCATATGAAACAAACACAAAGCTAGATTCAAATCAAAATTATGACCGAAAAATTAAGCAATTCAATGTTGTTGTACAAAATATATCTATTAGCTTTTCACATTATTGCCTATTAAGAAAAAGTAAGGGCATGGTAATTATAATCTAATCCCAAAAGAATAAAGATTAAGACAACACAGAAGGGTTCAAAATTTAATTATTTTTTGAAAACGAAATAGTTGCTTGTTCCACATTTCCTTGGAGCAAGATGGCATCGGTGAGGGTTAGGTAGCAAAATTTCGGCGCCCTCAACCCGCCGAACAAAAATAATTAAATTCTGAACTAAGACCATCACCAAGAGCCTAAGGGGTATATGACAATATTAATGTAGGTTAGCATTAAAGAGTATCACAAGGTAATTGTAATAATAAAAGTACTAAATATCTGACAGTAACCTTCAAACTGGTGAAAAATTAATAAAACGTAAGTTTAGTGATAAACCAACATAAAATTAATTAACCATAAATAAAAATGTGCAAGTAAATAACTAAATAATCAAAATAATTTAGTGGAAAAAAATTAGCATCATGACCTCAAGGAAATTTGAAATAAAATACTGAAATGTTAATGCAGTGGTGAAAATAGTAAAAATATTACCTTAAATAACATATTAACTATAAGTCTCGTAACGGAGACCAACTCCCAATAACTAAGAACTATATGTGTATAGACCTTTAGTACTGAATATTTCTTTAAGCATTTATCAACATAAACAGAACCCCATAGAACAAAATCATGTCTGAGTTGACATCCGGGTATAAGGTATGCTGGACGAGTTTATTTTGATGACTCTTGTCATCAGACTCGTAAAGGTACAGCTACATCTGAAATATCCTATACACTTAGCCGGAAATGCTGCTTTGAATCAAACATAATAACTTGTGTACAACTACTGGGAGATAAGGTATATCGTTCGAGTTTGTTTTACTGATACCATCAGACTCGAAAATGTACATTAATACCTGAATTATCTCATGCTCCCTGTCGGAGATATGTTATGTAACATATAATGCATGAAGGGCGGAAAACAGACCCGCCACTATGAACCTTAATGGAAAAAATGTTTAAAACAATGGTACGGAATGGGGATGCTTAGAGAAATAGTAACACAAAAAGAAAGACAGAGAAAACACACGATACCAGCTCGTGTCACCTCACAATACAAAATGGGCTGATGTGGCCAAAATCAGAACCCAAACAGACAAATAAACAAGACAGGACACAGTACTAAAGATTATACTAGTATTAACAATTAAATCTGGTGCATTAAATTTTCTAGGAATAAAGCTTGGCAAAACAAGCGCAACAGAAAATATGCACACACATAAAAATAAAACCACTGTTTAAATGAAATTTCAATTAAATATATGGGTTTAAAGCAAATGTTGTCAAGAGCAAATTTTCAATTACCAAAAATTAAAATAATAATAATAATTTCTTAATTAACAAAATATACATAGCCTTGACTAATGAGGTCATAAGTGAGAAAAAAGTATTGTGTTATGCATGAATAACGGAATGCTTAATGCTAACCTATGATAGTATATACCTTATCTGTCATTAAATGTATCTGAATGATAAAAGGATGTCATGTATCACTTCTATGTTCGCCGGGAAAGCCATAACACATATAAAAAATATAATAAGAAGAATGCATAATGCAATCAATTAATATTCAGAATAAAAGAAACAATTACACATAAGTCAAATGCATAAATAAGTTGTATTACGGTACTAAAAGAAAGAAACATACAATGACTACAAAAACATGTAAATTGCTAATAGATAATTTGACTTATCATCTATATCATACTTTAGTTATACTTTCTTTCTGAGTTTATACTTAATGTCCTGACGACAGCTACGCAGAGACTTCATGTCGAAGCTCTCAACGGAACGAAGTGAATCCGAAATGGTGGATTCCGAATGAATGATCCCAAAACAATGTATGCTTGGTTTATAAAATCTGTCTTTTTATACTCGTAAATGTTCTTGTTTTTCATAACTAGTTGGCACTATATTTTTGAATCTTAGACCAGTCAAAAAATAGTTTCCTAATAAGTATTATTGTTATGTATACAAATATAAAGGTTATTTTTGTTTTTCCGTTCAGTTTTGGAAAATCCGTGTATTTGTCCACCAGAACATCACCATATATTGTGTTTTTAACTTTTCCTGCAAACAATTGTGAGATCACCGATGCACCTATCGAGGTCAGCTAGGTGTTACGCTATAGCTTGTTATGGGAAAGTTTATTTTCCAGTTCACACAACCTTGGCCTCAGGTTATCTTATTTTTGGATGCTTTGACTATTCGCACTGAAAAATATAATTTTAATTGTTCATTTTGTTCTGTTAATAAAAAAACTTTATGCACTATTGATAATTCACTTATTATATGATAATATATATATATGTCGTTTTTTCTGGCGGTACGCAAAGCTACGACATACAGGAACCTTTTAGTGGTAGCGGAATATTTCCTTTTCTGTCTTAAAAATGTGTTGACAAGAAACTTTAAAAAATGTCAAATAGTAAATGTATAGGTTTATTGAAAATCATTTTTTTTGTTTGTTTGTTTGTTTGTTTTCGTTTTCCTTTTTTCTTTCTGGAAAAAGAGCTGCGAATCTTTGTTCCTTCTTGAAGCCAGTTAATAATTTTCAGGGATCTATCCCTCGCTGGTACGTCCTCGCGATTCCCTTTGTCCATTCCTTTTTCACACGGTAATATAAACTATAAAGGCTCTGAACCGACGAGATTTTTTTTCTGAAAAGACTGACGTCTCACAAATTTGTCTGTCGCTAATTCAATGGCCATTTCTCCTTTAGCCTAGCCGGCATAACTGTCGGACGTAAAAATCAAAGATTTCATTTTCATTGCTTTGTTTTCGTATTACTAGTAATAGTAGTTGTGGTATTCGCTGTAGTATTAGTATAGTAATGAGTAGTAGCAGTAGTGGTAGTAGTAATAGTAGCAGCAGTGGCAGCAATAGTGGAATTAGCACTAGCATTCGTAATCGTAATAGTAATAGTAGTATTAGCAGTAGTAGTTGTAGTATCACATATGGTGTAGCAGTTTTACATATCTTCTCTGTTACTCGTAATGCACTAATGAGTGTAGTATAAGACTTTTACATCCATGAGCTGTATTATTGTATAATAAACATGGCTGGACAGAGCAAGCACAGATAATACATAGACAGACAGAATAGAGATATAGAAAACAAACCTTGCGTAACCTTTCACACGATTTTCCCATTCCAGAAGGACAAATAGACATTGCAATATTATGACGACACATTTCTCATTTTCCATTGCATATTGAAGGATTGACTTGACTTATCAGACTTGGTTGTTCTCAGGCCGGTTACGCCTTGCCCCTTTGTGCCCGGCCCGTTCAGAGCCCGGCTCGTTTGTGCCCGGCCAGTTTAGAGTCCGGCCCGTTTGTGCCCGGTCCGGTTATAGCTCGGCCCGGTTACAGCCCGGCCCGTTCTCCTCCCGGTTACAGCCCGGCTCGAGATTCGGGCCGGGCCGGGCCGGGTCGAGCCAGGCACAGAATATAGATCCATCCGGGCCGGGCCGTTTTCGGGCCTGGTTTTGTAGGGCTCTGTTCTGAATAAGGCTCCATATGTTCCTTGTAAAGCGCAAATAATGTGATAATTTACCTTCCCCACCCGATCACGCCCAATTAAAACAAACTGCACAACGGCGAATTAAGTGCTGTCGATGGCCTACAATTACGTTAAATTTATGTGAATTTGTTTTCTTGTGTTTCTGTATAAAAATATTTATGTCTAATCTGTTTCATTATTATTATTATTATCATTATCATTATTATTATTATTATTATTATTATTATTATTAGTAGTAGTAGTAGTAGTAGTAGTAGTAGTAGTAGTAGTAGTAGTAGTAGTAGTAGTAGTAGCAGTAGCAGTAGCAGTAGTAGAAATAGTAGAACATTGGGCCTACCCCCTTGAAACTATCACCCTTCGCCACTGCATATCGACATTCCATTAAGTAGTATTTGCTAACTAAGTACTAGTAGAAAAATTTTAGAAGAATTAAATTTTACTTTTGCAGCATTTTTAATGAGCACCCAAATATCAAAATTTTATAAGGCATGAAATACATTAACATCAAAGTTGAACAGCCCAACAGGGCACAAAAATATTACCTCATCAACTGTTTGTTCATCGTCCCTACATTGTAAAATTGTCACTTGCTTCCGTCGTAACTTGTAAACTTTGCTGCATGTTGATAAGAATGTTGCAAATTTTCCAGTTTTAAAATTTTTATTATATTTAGTTTTACCTCATATTGTTTTCGATTCGTCTTGAAGTCAAGACGGATACAAGACGGACAAGACGGCGTTTTCTCGAGATCAGACCAGACAGCCTTAATTCTAGTCTCGCCACGTCTCGTGTTCATCCCTGCTGGAAATGTTGGATTGATGTTTTATCTGAGAATCATTTTGTTATCCACCAGTATGCTTTGGATTCTTGTTTTCATTATTATAAAACAGATGCAGTTTATGCAAATTCGTGGGAAGTTAAGATGGTATTAGGAAGTCCATACAAGCCTCTATTTGTTTTCATTTTGAATGTTTCAAGCATATGAAAGAGATTAAAAGACATACACATATGTTTTACGACATGAACTTTGCTTGGCAACTGTTTCAAATATATACATGAAACGGACTTCGTTTTTTTATTTTTTTTTAAGAATGAGGAAAAAACCCTCTAAACAGAAGTTCCACATAAACTTGAACAATGGCATCTTTCACTTGTAT
Source organism: Thermobia domestica (assembly GCF_964235325.1). Taxonomy (NCBI): domain Eukaryota; kingdom Metazoa; phylum Arthropoda; class Insecta; order Zygentoma; family Lepismatidae; genus Thermobia; species Thermobia domestica. The sequence continues at coordinate 217,209,999 of NC_137457.1, forward strand.
GATTCGTGTGAATGTCCGCAACACTCCAAATTTGTTTTTGGGAGGAAAAACTGGAAAAACTACTTTCAGAAAACGTTACTTTTCCATAAATGTGGAATATTCCGAGAAAATGTGATTATATACCAGCTTACAACAACAATGCGTACATCTGTTGAAGTATGACAAAAGACATTAACGTTCTTCCATCTTATGCTTGTTGAAAGAAATACTATTGTCCAGTTTACAACCAAATTCACTTGCACAAAAAGTATAAAGATGTATTACACACTAGAAATGAAATAGTTGATGTAAAACATGTAAGACAAGCATCTGTTCGTTAAGAGGTATATGTATATACTATACGGGCTATATTTTCTTATGAAAATTAAGGGCCACTCTGCTTCAGTGGTAATGAAGTCTGGTTAAAAAAAAAAAAAAAAAATGGAACAACGCTGACGTCTGGTAGGAGAGATCCCTAGTTCGATTCCAAGCCACGCGAGTTTGTTGTAGGTAATATTGTGTACATGGATTTCCTCGTTGTTCTTCCTTTTCGTCCCACATTTTCAATTTACCAATTCTTTCATAATCATTTGCTTTCATCAATAATCTATCTCCTTTAGCTAACAGAATATTATCGTGGAACGTTCAACATTTCTTTTTTTTTTCTTGTTTTTATTCTTTCTTTCTTTCTTTCTTTCTTCCTTTTTGCGTGAAAATTAACATCTTTCGCTTTTCTCTTCCTCTACTGCAATCATTTTCAAACCATGTGCCGGGAGAAAAAAGAAAGAAAAGTTACTATTTATAGAATGGAATACAATACCGTGGTTCTACCGTGCAAGATTACTCAAAAAAAAAATCTAGTAATATTGCTACAGTAACTCTCCAGTTGTATTATCTTTATAGAAGGTAACAAAAACACACCTAGCCAAATTTCACAATTTTGCTTCATATATTTAAAACGCGGTTAAATTTTTATGTGTGGCGTAGGATTTTCAATAACACAGCTAGTGAGACAAAAACTGGAGAGGGAGGAACTGAAAAACGCTGTTCTGGATTTCTTTCAAATAAAAACTTAATAGAGATGTTAATATCTACATTTCTCTTGTATATCCTGTCATGCATTGTATATCCCAAGACATTAGTAATTATTTTGTGTTGATTACATTCCACGATATTATAAATAGATTTACTATATGCATATTTAAATGTTACATTTTCAAATTATTTATTATGATTATTCTGTTCCTGGTGAACTAGGTATACAACCTGTACACAACTAGACTTACCCAACAGTGTGGAGGGGGCACGGTGATTCAGTGGTAGAGCGTTTACCCCTGGTATGTGGGATCTCTGGTTCTATTTCCGGCCAAGTAAGTTTATGGTGGACAACATCGTATCCGTGAGTTTTCTTGGAGTACCCCCATTTCCTTCCATATTTCATTCCACCAATTCTTCCATTATCATTCACTTGCCTTAATGATGATCTCCCATAGAATAACGAGTATAATCGTGGGACGTTAAACTGAAATATTTCATTTCATTTCATTTCCTGCAGTGATGGAACAGGTCAAGAAATTCATGAGCGGTGACCCGGGAACATTTAAAAACATAACCCACCAAATCTGATGACCTGGACGAACCTGTGACCCAAAGTGACCTAGTCTGACTGGAAGGCCCGCGATCCTAAAGATCTAGAGTGGCTCGGAGACCACGAAATATCGTCATACATATGAAGAATGTAATTGTTAATGTAATTGTAATGTAACAACATGGCATTCTCCTTTAACTTTCCTCATTACATCTATCCTCTCTCTTATGTTTAGTGCATGTGTGTGTGTGTGTGTGTGTGTGTGTAAAGGCCTACACTGAAAGATAAGTACAGGGTCTATCAAGATGTAAGCGCATGAGAATTACAGAAAATATACCTAAAACCTACATGTCTTTTTCATGAGGAATGTCGAGCGAGCCTATACAACTTGTAATCCAGAATATCGGAGAAGCTGCCGGGATCAGAGTTTTGTTAAACCATTTTATTTGTTGGACTGGATTTTAGCGACGTTTTCAGTACCAAGGCAATGTGAGACGTGAACTTATACTTTAATGCGAAATCCGAACTACCGTAACGCAGTATTCAAAGTGGAAAGAAAAAAGAGGCTGTATGTTTTATTACCATTTTGACTCGACATACCGTCTATCTAAATGTTGAAAGTCAGTGAGGGTATGCTGCCTGAAAGATTGCATTTCAATTTACAGAACGACTCAAAACTATGAAAGGGTTCCTCCGTGGTTATGGGTGGGGGAGGCATAAAGATTCTTTGCCTCAATTTTCTGAGAAAAATACCTGTTGTATTATAGAGAATTATAGATTACTAATGAAACTCCAACTGACAAAAGCAATATATATTTTAAAGTTATATATTTTTGTTACATAGCCGAAACTGTAACACAAATATATAATTTTAATATATATATATATATATATATATATATATATATATATATATATATATATATATATATATATATATATATATATATATATATATATATATATTGCTTTGGTCAGTTGGAGTTTTATTAGTAATTTTGAATTTTCCAAAGCTACAATGAATACTTTACAAGAGAATTAATTATACATGACAATGATCAAAGACCGAGTTTTTATATTAACAATTTTTAAACAATTTCTCGCGGGAGAACTTGCTGACCTTCACTCGACTGAGGGGTGTTCCAGATCCCCGAAGATCCAACCCCACAGTAGACAACCCTAAATCCACCCATGCTCAAAATACGGCAACTATATGCATTAAGACAAGAAGATAAGAAACAATTGAATATGACACTATAGTATATAAAACGCTTAATATAAAACAATAAGCAAAACAACAGATTTGACACTTAAGCAAGACAAAATACTTTTTTATTGCATAAACTATATTTTTTCTCGTAATTACCCGACTCAGTTATGTATTTCTTTATCATTGTAGACACAAAAGGAATCCCGGCGAATTCATAACAACACTTTCCAATTTCAGTTTAAACGAGTCGCATTTTCAATACTTTCTTTTGTTTGGATTGGGCCCATGACTCATTCCTTTCAGTTATGTGGCCCTTACCTACAACCAACACAACCAACAAGAGTTCTTGCATAGGGGCAAGGAGTGAACTTTTTGTAGACACCTCATTTTAAAAACAAGGGATTGGAAAAGGTAACAAAAATTTCGGTGTTGCCAATTTAAAATCTTTGACGTGCATAATTATTCGTCAATTACTAAATAGAAAAAAGGATTTATTAAAAGTATATTAGTACCCATTTTCCAGCGACGGTATGTCCTGATCACCGAAAAACCAGAAGCGGTATGTCTTCATCACTGAAAAACCAGAGGCGGTATGGCATACTACCGCATGGTTCTAGGTCAAAACAGCGCAAACAAAAACAGCGATGGGCGAAAACCGCGTGTGTAAATACAGCGTGGACAAAAACAGCGCATGGACAAAAACCGTGCAAGGACAAAAACAGCGCATGCAAATACCGCGTGGACAAAACCGCGCAAGGACAAAAACAGCGCATGCAAATACCGCATGGACAAAAAGCGCATGAACAAAAAACGCGCAAGGACAAAAACAGCGCATGCAAATACAGCGTGGACAAAAACAGCGCATGGACAAAAACCGCGCAAGGACAAAACTGCGCACGCAAATACCGCATGTGCAAAAACAACCCATGGACAAAACCGATAGATGAACATTTTGCACTAGGCTCGCTCGCGCTCGACCTCACTTTTTTCAACTGGACTCGCGACCACTTCCCTCAACTGTTCTCATAATCACTGGCGCTCGCGGTCACTTGGGCTCGCGCTCACCAATCTCGACTGGGCTCGTAGTCACAAACACCGTGCTCGTGGGGTTCCTCCCACTTTTTATATACTTTTTTCAAAAGCTTTTTTTATAAAGCGAAACAACATAAAATCATTCATTTCTCATTTTCACCGTCACCTTTAGCCTGACCGGCATAACCGTTGGACGTAAAACTTAGAGATTTCATTTCATTTCATTTTCAAAATTAGCTTACTCCTAAAAACTTTGCTGGTGTAAAACTCCTATAATTCAAATTATTTGTAGCAAATAAATTATTGATATTATAAAACCCAAAAGTTCAGCACAAACTCCTTCATGGTGCACCAGCTATCATACATTCCTTTCACGTAAGGGTGCCAGGTTTAATTCCCAGCGGAACTTCATCTGATTTGAAATATTATGAAAATTTACAAGAAAATAACATTACTGCTAAACAAAAAATAAACTTAAAATCAATTCAACCAAAACTCCTACGGAAACTCGTATGTTTATAACACTGATTAATACAAAATTACCTAATAACAACCGGTGTACTGATAAAACATTCACTTCATATGATTAAAGTTCTTAATTTAATATGTTTCGGATTTCTGTAATTTAATGTGATCAACCATTATATGTGTAATTTTCCCACTTCCATATATTTTTCAATGCCATTCAAAAGAGCAAAGCAATCACAGTTTTCATTGGCGTAACTGGGGGATGTAAAACTTAAAGATTTTATTTTTCTTTAACATTTCATACTTTTTTCTTTGTTTTGCTGGCTCGCTTCTTCTCTTATCCTTTTGCTGGATCACTTATTTTTTACGTCTCGCTTGCTGTGCAAACTCAGAACAATCGTAGATTGTAAAATAATAATAACAATATTAATTAATTATTAAACTATCATGTTTGCCGTAACCGTTGCTAGCTTGTGCGCCCTGGTGTCAATTTTTGGAACTATTCAGTTTAGTGTGAAATGTGTTTCGCATCGGATGTCAAGCGAACTTTCTTTTTTCTGTTCGGGTGAGTAACCTATTCTATGCAATATACACCTATTTTATATTATATGAATTTATCATTATAAATACATTATCCAGATTTGATAATCAGAAAGACTTGCGTTAATTAAGGGTAGGATACCACTAACACTAGCAATAACACGTATCATATTGGAGCCCTCCCAACAAACATTTTTATTCTCAGGGGTACACAACATGTAAGGAATGGACTGTTTCTAGTACCAGTTTTAGTATGTTCATCAGAACCGTCTATTCACTTGTCTTCTATAGCAAAAATCATCTATTTAGCACATCTTTTACAGCAAAAGTTCTAAGTTCAAATCCCAGGGGAAGCACTTATACCCTAAATCGATTCGTGCAGTATTTAATGGCACATTAAAAATCCCAACAATACCACGTATCGTTTGCGCTTTTACCGTAGGAAACGCACCTTTTTAGCTTAAATACCTAACTTCAAAACCTAAATTAACTCCGGTATAGTACCGCAAGCAACCACGTAGCACTGCTGTTAAAACCTGTGTGCATTTCACAAGTGTCCGTGAGGTTTTCTCGGGGTTCCTCCCACTTCCTCAGTCTATTATTTCTCAAGCAGTGTAACTTAATACCCTGTAATCTTATTAGGAGTCGTTAAATATAAGTTGGCGTTCAACAAACTAGGCTTCTACTATGCTCCGTGAATTTTCTCGGGGCTCTCCTGTTTGCTCCCCACTTTCATTAGTCCCTTATTTCATTCATTTTCTCAAGCAGTGTAACTTATTACCAACTAATCTTATCAGGAGTCGTTAAATATAAGTTGGTTTTCAACAAGCTAGGCTTCTACTGTGGCCCATGGATTTTCCCAAAGCTCCCCCGTGTCCTTTCACATATTCATTCCATTATTTTTCAACAGTTTAAAGGAACATAGTAAAATAACAAAGCATAAAAAAGAAAGAAAGAAAAGAACTTACGTATAACTTCTTAGATGACAAACTTTAAACAGTAAAATCACAAAACACACGGTGTATAAACACGTAATAATATAAGGATGAGGAATATGGATAAAGAGTATTTTATATATTTTATTTAGGACAGTGGGTGGGCATTCACAGTTTTTTTTTCAATCAACCTCTACATAAACATTTTTCAAATATTGCAAATAGGGGGAAATGAGTTTTATCTGGAAATATTTCAAGATGTGATCTACAAGTTAGTTTAGGAATATTACAGACGTAGATTCTGATTTCCATTAGCATTTTTATGGGCAACTTGTATAGCCATTATATTGTGTTTCTCAAATCTTTGATTTTCATCTGGCATTGCTTAAAAAGTTTGTCTACACGGAAAATTTCACCTTTTAACTGCAATTGGGAAATTGTATTTTACAGCTTATCTAGACAAAATGACCTCTTGGTTAATGCATATATAAATTGGAATTTCGTTTTCCATGTACAGTTTGTATGATAAAATTTCATTCTAACGTATTGCTGTTAAAATTCTGTTGATAGTATCAATTTTTTTAAAATGTGTACTCAAATCTTTGCTTTCCATCTGTTTTTCAAGTAATCGCAATCAATTACCTCTCTGTAGCAATACGAAAGTCAGTGCATTGACTCTGACATTCATTCACTTTCGAGTATCCCTTCAGGTTCTCATGCAGAGGGGGAAGGGGGAAAGTTCTCTGGATGTACGGTATGCAACAGCCAAAACTATGTCAACACATGGTTACTTCCTCATTTCCCCTTTCTCAGCTCATTCACATGAAACTAGCATAAGTATTAAAAGCATAGGGAAAGCGCCCCAATGCAAACGTAAAAGTTCATTCTATCGGTCAGCAAAGTTCATTAATTACCCTGTGACGCAGTGGCTGCTTTTGACGTTATGCGCGCAAACCGCAACCTTCCTGTTAACTTTTAGTTTGTCTACAGCGTTCAGCGAGAGCAGAAGTGCGTAGGCTAAGTTCTGCGTTCGAGTATATTATACACGTACTCCCATGCGCAAAAAAAAATTGCGCGTATACTGTAACTAAAGATTTTTCGTATTTATTCCATTTTCCTTACGTTTATAGGTAAAATTCAGTTATTAGTATGTGGAGATAATAGAAAGCAATCCATCTAAGGAGATATTTCCAAAAAATATAATAAAATAATAAAAATATAAGCAAAAAACAAAATTATGCTCGGTTTTGTGTATACTGGCAACGATGATTTCTAGGGATTTTTTCAGTAGCAGAGCATGATTGCGGAGGGAATTCAGTAGGGGAGTCGAGGAGTTGGATAGTGGACTAAAATGTTGCATTTATTGGTTAAAACCTAGTGTGTAGATTGCCTGCCAAATATAAATTAGCTTCTGTAACTAAGATGTCGTACGAAAATATAGAATTAAACAGAAAAACTCTTATCTTAAGGTTCGAAGCGATACGGACCATGGTTATGAAGATTATTTCTTTAAAAAAAAAAGAAACAATACAACGTAACCTCCGTGGTTAGGTGGATAGGGTGGCGGACTTGTAGTTAATTCATTATTTTGACACCACATCGAATCCCATCCCATCCCATCCCATTTTTTTTTTTACAAAACATTATAGGAAGTGTATAATTTTGATGTTAATAAAAATCGAAACAATATAATAAGGAAATAATTTATTGATAGTATCCTTTAATCGACGTATTTATTCTTTATTAGAATACGTGTACTATTGGAAACAGTTATTGTTTTCAGTTTATAGTCTTGTATGTTACTTCCCGTTCTTGAACAGCAGACAACTCACTTCGGGTTTGTGTGTCTGGAACAGGAAAAAGAACATACGCGACCCTGACAGCCTATCCAGCCTTACCCCTTGTTACATCGACCTGATGTTAAATTATCGTTTATGTGTGTGTGTGCTTGTGTTTTTTGCTTTTTAGAGTATTGACTTTCTCTATCTCTTTTTTTGTTTCATATCCACAAGTGCAAGAATGCTTTCGTTGAACGTAACTAAATTATACAGATCTATGTATGCCGAACACGAATATTTCCAAAAGATAGCATGAATATGAAAGATAATCATACCATATTTCTACATTATATAGTAGCGTGAAAAACTGATATTAAAATGATATAACAAACAGGCATAAGCTTTTTTTCTAGCATGGCAACACATTAAACGTAACTCATTAAATTTGGGAATTACAAATTATCACCTTACGTGTCGTTGTATTCCTATTCTTTTTCACGTGTAGTAATAGTGATAAAAATCGAATTCGAGATTTCAATGACTTCAAGTTTCACGTCCCCACATATCGAAAAAGTTATTTTGATGTCTGTCCATCTGTTTGTTTGTCGGTTCGTCACGCTTTTACATGCATTCGAATAGAGGCCATACTGTTCGACGTATCTGGACCGAATTCTAGACGAATTTTTTATAACACTTTATCGTTTCGAATTCTATATCCTCCGACACCTAAAAATAAGGGTAGTTTACTGATGAATGAAAATTTAAAATAATTAAATTGTTTCAAAAACAGCTGTAAAGATTTTGCTTATTTTTTTTTACAAGTATAGTATGAATCATTGCTCTGAAAAAAAAAATACATAAGGTGTAATTTACTGTATGGGATGCGTTTTTTCGAACAATTTTCTCAATCACATTTCATAAATAATTGTATCATTAATAACCTAACAATATGACACAACTCGTTCGTCCTGTAAACATTCAGAAGGGGTAGTTTACTCTTCTCCGACGATTTTCCCATTAACGCCTGACGCAATTTTGTTCATATTTCATAAATAAATGTTACATAAATAACCTAACGATATGGTATAATTCCATCATCCTAAAAAGCTAGAAGTGGTATATTACTTTTCGGAGCAAGTAATTACCCTACGATTACCCTACGATTTTGTCGAGAATGACTCTGGCAATTTTGTTCGTATTTCATAAATAGCATAACTCGTTTGTCCTGAAAAGACACACAAGGGATATTTTATTCTTCGGGATGACTTTTTTGACGATTTCGCAGAAAGTACTCAGACGCTTTTGGTCATAGTTCACATACAATTATTTCCTTAATAATTCTAATATATGGCATATGTTATTTCTAACAGAAATATGACCAATGGGTACTTTACTTTTGGACATAAGTTGCTTTGAACAAAGTTTTCCAAAACACATTATTTTATTCGCATTTCCCAAATAAATGCGAAGTAATAGCTGCAGCCTAACACGAGTCAGTTTAAGAAATTCGAGCGAGAAAAATCAGTGCGTTTCATCCGTACCCATTCTTAAATATGGGGGGCGCGGTGGCTCAGTGGTAGCCTGTGGGTGTAGCCGAACGGTCTGAGGCGTTAGGCTGATGATCGTAAGGTGAAGCCCATTGGGGGTTCGAGTCCCTCTGAAGAACAAGGGTGGAATTTTAACTGTCCTCGGTGTTTCTGTGTTCGTGTCCCTGTCGTGTCCAGTAGTCCTGAGAAGTGGTTAAAATAGAAAAAAATAGTCACGAAGTTTAAAAAAAAGTGGTAGTGTTCACCTCTGGTGCTTGGGGTCCCGGGTTCGATCCCAGCCCCCGCCAAGTGAACTTTGTGGTGGACAAACACCGTGCTCGTGGGTTTTCTCGGGGTTCTCCCACTTTCTTCATTCCACCATTTCACTCATCTCTCATTATCACCGTCTCCTTTAGCCTAATCGGCATAACCGTAGGACGTAAAACTAAAAGATTTTATTTTTCATCTTCATTCTTAAATATATTTTTAAATGTTACACCTAATCACAATTTTCCTAACAAAATCGAAACTTCTATTTAAATGTGCCTTGTTGTGGCCAAATGGTTCAAGTGCATTGGTTCTGGATTTGATTCCCGGTGAGAGTTAGTGTATTTTTATACAACGTTAAGGTATAGGTAATAAGTAGGTGCAAAGAGAAAAGTGTTTAAACAAGCTTAACCAAGCTAATGAATAATACAAAGAAATAATACAATATTACGAAATTATAGAAGAAACGTTGTTAATATTTGATATTTGCGTGTGAGATATCCAAACGATGACTGTCAACCCCAAAGGTAAAAAAGTGAAACATCCAATACCAGGTTAATCAGTGGTCTCTAGGTAAAGCTATCCTACTAGGAAGTGATTGAAATACCAAAAAATGTTGTGATCGCTGAGAGACATGTTAGGAGCATACATTGGGTGAGAGACTTTAACTCATGAATAGTCTGCACCTTTTGTTGATGCATTGAAGTGCGTAGGTGGTGTGTGTTTGGCACATCGGGTTCCTTTGTTGTTAGTCGCAGCTTTCTAGACCGGATGCAGTTATTCCCGGTAGAAAATACAAGAAAATATACATTTATATTACTATTAAAGTAAATAATTACACTCATTCCCTCAATGTGACACTTGTTTGTTTAACTGTATACAGACAGCTGATCCGTGGAAGAATCGTTCATAATAATAAATAAAATAAACTCGACAAATATTCTTGTAAATAATAGGTAAAAGTTTGTGTCACACTGTTCATTTTGCTGGGCACGCCAGTGTGCCCCGTTATCCGGTTGTGGCACACTGGAATATAGGGTATGGCTTTCTAATTTTTCCCAACTATTTTAACTGCTTCAATTGAAATGAATTTATAATAATAAGAGAGTGAATTTAATCTTCTTGCCCTTCGATTTAGAAATAAGGTCCGCTAGAATTGTATATATAAAAAATAATAATACTCAGAAGTTTATAGAGTAGTTTGTTTTATTCGAAATGACATACTTCCTGCAACTGTTTGGGTTGGAATTATTTGAAGTCAAATCTTTAAGTTTTACGGCCCACGGTTATACCGGCTAGGCTAAAGGACACGGTGATGAGAAATGAATGCAATGGTGGAATGAAAAAAGTGGGAGAAAACGGGAGAACCTCGAGAAAACCCATGCACATGGTGTTTCTCCACCACAAAATTCACTTGGTGCGAGCTGGAGTCGAACCAAGGATCCCATGCACCAAAGGTGAACGCTTTATCACTGAGCTACCACGGCCCCTCTGAAATTATTTATAGGAGAGAGTGACTACTTTATGAAAACTTGATATCGAACACATTTGTTTAAAAATACCAGCTTTTTGAGAAATATTGCTTAATATTCAGAAAAACCTATCAATAAAATAATAATAATAATAATAATAATAATAATAATAATAATAGTAATATTATTATTATTATTATTATTATTATTATTATTATTATTATTATTATTATTATTATTATTATTATTATTATTATTATTATTATTATTATTAATTAGCTTAAATTAAAAACTCTCTGGACCTAGTGCATTGGCACAATTCCACGAATTAAAAAGAATGTGTTTACTTCTCATGTAAGTGTAGAAGGACTTAATCCCTGTTGCTTTCAATATACGAAGAAAGTGTCCAACTTTTAAATGATATGCTACATAAAATGCCCTATGCAACATAATGTAGTATAGAGTCATCATTCCAGGTTGCCTAAAGAACACTTTCGTTTTAGCAAGAAAGGAAGAAAATAAAAAATACTGAGTTTTAACCTAATAGAAAGTTTGCAGATTTAAGGGAAAATGCACAGAGTTGTTGGATATAAAATGTAGTTCGGATTAATGGACACCGTAAATAGTTTATTGTTTGAAATACTATACTGGGAGTGACCAAGCCATTACATATGGAAATGTCGAAAGAGATACGTTAATGATGTTAGTTGCAAACTGTTTTAGAAATGAAAAATTTAAGGAAATCTCTAAAACTCTGATATCACAGATCCAAGTTGACTGACTGTTAAGTAAAACTGCTAAATCTGAGTAAAGAAAAAAAAGTATTAATGACCTGTGTTACAGTTTCAGACATATCATTCTCATATCAAAACTACGATAGAAATAAATTATGAATAAAGGTGAATTCACAGTTCTAGAATATCAACAAATGATTTTGCTAGATGTAAATTTTCGGAAAACTTTTTTTTTATAAGGCTTTAGATTTATTATTTTGTTTGTTTATTAGCTTCCCCATGCCGTAAACGTCGCCAACTCCTAGTGGCCCACTTGCCGGTAAATGGCGATCGTCGATATAGCGATGCGTCGAAGGATTGCCGCTAGTATGCCACTAGTGGCAGGGTTTCGTCGAGTCAAAGCAGATATCTAGAATCGGAGGTATCGGGAAGAAAATATTTGCAACCCCTCGCATTGACAGCAGAGGATGATATCGAAGTAACGGACAACAAGGAAGTTGAAACAATAATTAAGAAACTAAAAACTAAAAAAGCTCCAGGATTGGATGGTATAGTAAATGAGATCTACAAAAATAAAAAGGATATTTGGACTCCATATCTAACAAAATTGTTCAACACCCTACTTAAGAAGCAGATATTTCCCTCGTTGTGGAAAGAATCGAAATTGCTAATTTTGTTAAAAAATCAGGATAAAGATTTAACAGAAGTGAGTTTTTACCGTCCAATCTGCCTTTTGAGAAACATCTCAAAATTATTAGAAAGAATAATAGCAAATAGAATTCGACGAAAGCATAGAAATATCGAAGATGATAATTTACAATATGGTTTCAGAAAGGGCAAATCTACGGAAGATGCCTTAAATGCATTTGTGTATCAAGTTAAGGAAAGTAGCATGGAAAGAAAATATGCACTGGCCCTGTTTTTTGACATAGAGGGAGCGTTTGATAACTTATGGACACCATCTCTCATTGAAAAGTTAAAAGAGCTAAATTTATCACAATATTTAGTAAATATAGTTAGGGATTACTTCTTGAATAGACAGATCATCATCCATGAAAACCTGGGAAATATCAAAGTTACTGCACAAAAGGGATGTCCACAAGGATCGATCTTAGGACCATTGATGTGGGATTTGGAATACCAGCCGTGTTTAGAAAGACTAAACCAATTAGAGGAAACTGAACGAGTAATTGCTTTTGCTGATGATTTGGCTGTAATAATCTCAGCAAACTCTAGAATAGAATTGGAAAGAAAATCAGCACGAATTATAAACGAATTACTTGATTGGTGTGGAAAGTCTATGCTAAAAATCTCTGAGAGGAAAACGAAATACATGATTTTTGGAAGTAAATTATTAAGAGGACCAATAATTAAAATAGGCAATAGTAAGATCGAGGGGGTATCAGTATTTAAATATTTAGGGATTATGATAGACGATAAACTGAATTTTGGAGAGTATATTAATTATGTTACTCAAAAGGGTCATAAAGTAACTAATAAACTCATTTCATTGGCTCAAACAAATTATAGGCTACCGAGAAAATTAATTAAGACTTATCAGGAGGTAATCCTAAGCGCCTCGATGAACTATGCTTCCAGCGTATGGGCACATTGATTATTAGAGAATAACTCCTTAAAAGCAAAAATAAATCGCCCACAAAGAAACCTTTTAATTCGGCTCATTGGTGCCTTCAGCACGACACCGCACAGCGCGTTGTGTATTTTGATGGGTTTCAAACCAATGTATTTAACAGTAATCCAGAGAGCGGCAACATATTGGTATAAAAAAGGAAATTTAAATAAGACGAAAGAACTTTTAGGGACCAAAGCACAAAAACTCGATGAAATAGAAAGACAAATTCAACAAAAGTGGATACAGGACTGGCAAGTAGACAAAACATCAAGAAGATTATTCACGTTTATTTCAGACGTTGGAACGCGACTCAAATGGAATTACTTCAATCCCAACAAAGGACTAATTCATTTCCTAACATGGTCCCTTTCCAATCCATCTTTATAGAATCAACAAAAAAGAACATGATAGCTGTGAATGTGGAGAACAAGGGACACCTGAACACAGTGTTCTGTGGTGCCCGTTCCTGGAGGAGTACTTGCGAATTCGTGACCAAATTAGACAGAAAGATATAAAAGCTATCTTGGAAGATGAAGAGGATTATAGAATCCTGGCACATGTAGCAGAGGAATACTCAGAACTATGCAGAAAACATTTTACAGAGAAAACACAAACTAAATGAACATAAAATATGGAAAACAGAATGAATGAGGATTCCTCCCTCCTGGACCGAAGGAAACTTCTGGAAGCGCTGGATCTCCGCGCCCCCAGGAAGGAGGTTGAGTGATGGTGTGTGAGTGCCTAGAGCATTCTCGGTCTTTGACTGGTAAGGAACTCCGGATGCTCTGGGAGCGTATGTGTGATGCGATGGTGACGGAATGAGTGTTAAATCTAGAGCCGTGGAAATAAATATACACTAATATGTAATAGAAACAATCATATAAAAATATCCCAATTTTGACATGAAGACTCGGAAATAGAGCATCATCTCGAAGCCGCTTCGCGATTCGGTTACGATAGCGTGCGACTTTCGGTCCGTGGGTACGCGGCGGAGGGACACAACTGACCAGGGCCCGCACTAAGTGCTCCGAGTGTGTCCTGGGCCTCATGTCGATACTCACGGTCCGTTTCTGATGTGTAGGATGAACCGAGATCAATGAATAATACAGCTACATCAACAAATACAGCCATAATCAAAATTTTTAAAAAATCAGTGAACCAACTTTATCGATATGACACTTAAATGCATTATAGAAAAGTGGTGTGTTATTGAAGTAATGTGTAGTGTAGTGTTTAGTGAAGTGATGTGTATATAGTGATTATTAACCACACAGGGGAAACCGTGACACAGGAGAGGAACGCACATACAGGTGAAAATCATTTAGGTGAGAAACCAAGATTAGGAAGAGTATCAGCAGTCAGCAGTAAGCAGACACCGAAGTTATCAGAGTGTGATAACAGGAATTTTTCGTGTTATTTAATAAACTCTTTAAATCAATAAGACGAAAATAGAAAATGTATGTTTTGGAAATATTAAACAATTGTCAACTTACTATATATGACAATTTAGGTAGTAGCTAGATAGCAATCAAATTTGTTACGTAATACGATAATAAAATTAGGTAGAAATTAGATAGTAATTTAATTCTTGTTTAGTTAGTTAATATTCATTAGATAGCTCAAGTCCTTTTGTTTTTCTTTTCGTTTTTCTTTATGTTTTTAAAATTTTGTTTTGTTTTATTTGTTGTTCATTGTTGTTGGATGTTGAGTGTTGTGGTCTCGTCCTTCCCACCGTTTTCCTTGTTCCCTGTCTTCTTTCCAATTATTGCAAATAAAGGATGATGAAAAAGGCTAAAGAAAAACAAAATGCGATGATGATAGCCCGTTTCGGTTAAAGTCTTCAGATGCCGAAACTGAAGAGGCAGATCTGAGCATTAAAAAAAAAATAAATAAAAAAAAATCGGGGGTATTGAAGTTACCATCACGTAAGAACGAGGACTTCATTTTGGTCCGCGCTCGTTTGATTTGTCACGGAGAATCGTAAAGGGGCCAACATGAACTATCACCAGTTATGTGCATGCGGTTATTATTATATATTATTTTTCGCTGACGAATTGTTATTATAAGGAGAATACTTGAACTCCGGGGGTCAAGAGTAACTCCTGCCTTTACATCATGAAGTGAAAAATCTTGAGATGGGTGCGTATAATTGTATGAATTTAGTTGGCAACTGTCGCCGATCACTAGCAAGTGAATATGGGAGAACTATGAAAAAAGTAAATAGACGCTTGCCATTTTGTTATAAAATTACATGACGAGTGCATTTGATCTGATTCCAAACAGTTATCTTCAAATATACACGGTTAATGGAGCACTCTGATTAGAAATATTAAAAAGACTTCAACGATTTATCACTCTACAAGCTGTGTCTTCATAGTCGCTTCCGTGGCGAGTTCGGAAGATTACGCAACTAATAACCCTAAGGCTGATGGTTCACGCCCAGCTCACGGCACTTTTGTTTTATTTTTTAAGAAATGTTTTTAGACACCTTGATGCAAAGAAATTACGCATATAGGCGATTTAACGTATTTTAGGGGAATAATTTTGTGGTTCGTTGGCGTCCCGTCGCTTCTCTGCCGGTGGTGGTATAATTTTCAAAACGGAAGTGTTACCAATTTTTGGCTGCGGGACCGCCAATTTTTGGGGACATGTCACTAGTTGCCTATCGGTGGTCCACCGACGCTTACGGCATGGGATTTTCCCCTCACGAGTGAGGCAGATTGTAATCGACCAAGAGTGTTTTGGAAAATGGGAAACATCTTCCGACTTCGACTTCTGAATAATACGTTGATCAAGTCGAATCAAGGCTGCGCCACGGGAAGGTAGAACAAGTGAGGCAATCGTTCCAAGCACTACGCTCGAGAGCTTCCGTCTCATTCAAGACTTAGACTCTTCAGGAAAAGTAACAAGTTTATTACTTGTAATTCATTCTTTGAGTCAAAGTATTTTACAATAAACCATCGTTTTGTAAGATATTTTTACGATTGTATACTATTAATTTCGAAAATTGTACTCATAATATAATTTCCCATCATGGATTTGAAAAAATCAAAGTTGGAACAAAGAAAGATCTTCAATCCACATGTCTCTTCATGTTTGATATGGAAGTCTCATCTTCATTATTGACCCTTAATTTATTTTAGTCCTAGGCAACGCGAATCGACGGGATGGCTCTAAGTGAAAACATTCATTTAGATGGTTAAGTAATCAGGAAATTCCTGCTGTTATTTCACGAAACACAACAGATCTTGAGGGAAAAAAAATTGCTTACCAGGGGGAGGAAGTAATCCGCAGTCATCTGCATACGTTTTCTTAACTAGGAAGAAGGCAAGGGCGCCGATCCTGGGGGGCCGGGCCCGCCCAAAGCTCATGTAGGCCACCTTTGTATTTATGAATATACAATATTTGGCATAATTTGAGTGTAATTTGTCTTAAAATCCTCATATATATATATATATATATATATATATATATATATATATATATATATATATATATATATATATATATATATATATATATATATATATATATATATATATATCTTCTGCATTTGAATGCTCCCCCCCCAAATTTACAGAGAAATTGGCGTCCTTGGAAGGTCTAGTGAAATGAATAAAAATGTGATAACGTAATACTTGAATAACTCCATCTAATGGAGGAAAGTAAATTAGTATTCAACACTTCTTTCAATTTTAAGCATTTCAAAGATTCTCGTAATTTAGTAGCGTCCCAGATTTGCATTTTTGAAGTACGGGAACTTTATCTATACCTTAACGTGGGAATCGGTTTCGGACCATGCACTTAAGCCGCTATGCCATAGAGGCACATAGGAGTTTTTCTTTCGATTTCCTTAGGAATATTGCGAATTGTATGACTTAAAACAATGTTTAAAAAAGAATACATATCGACACAATAAGATGATAATCTGATACCTAGGAAATATATTCAATTGTTTTTAATTTGTTCTCACGCTACCAAAACAGTACTTACGCTTCTTTTATTCCAGCCTTTTAATATAAGCATTTCACACTATTGTCTGTTCTAGGATGATACAATTCTAGTTCATGTATATGCTAGCTTTGGAAATACAGTAGAGTTTCGCTTATCCGACATAAACAGGCAGTTAGAACGCTGGATAATATGGATGTGTTAAGAAAAGACCTATTAAAAGTAAAACTTATGATATAATTTTACATATTACGCATCTAATAATAATGTTTTATAACAACTAACTGCACTGCAATGAATCAGGGACGTATCCAGCGTGAGAGCCTGAGGGCTGTCACTCTCCGAAACTCAAGCACTTTTTAATAAACATTTTTTTTTACCCTTTTTAGGTTCTTTTATATCAGTTTACTAGTAGTCAGTGTCCAAACTTTGGGCAATGTGCTGTTGTCTTGTTATAATTCTAAGAACATACCATAATGCCATTATACCAGGTGGAATTAAAGAACAGTTTTAAATAGGATTAACATTTCTTTTCCGTTCTGTTTTTAACTTTAATATATTAGAACGATACACTCAATGTCTTCTTGCTATTTTTGTTATGCGATATACGTAGCAGACAATTTTTTTTAGTTACATTTTTCTCGAAAATATGTTTCATTTTGTTTGTGCTATAATGCAGTTTACAAAGTAAATGTAAAGTAAATGCGGTTTATAAATGAAAAGTAGAAAAAAGTTTAAGAGAAGTACAGAACTGTTGCATTATTATTATTATTATTATTATTATTATTATTATTATTATTATTATTGATATTGATATTTTTAAAACATTAGAATTACGTGCTTACGAGGACGTAATTCTACGTAATTAGAATCATACGTGTTGGGCCCACTCCGAATAGAAAACCTGGATACGTGTCTGCACTGAA
The DNA here is from genome assembly GCF_964235325.1 of Thermobia domestica. NCBI lineage: Eukaryota > Metazoa > Arthropoda > Insecta > Zygentoma > Lepismatidae > Thermobia > Thermobia domestica. Next base: position 217,228,038 of record NC_137457.1, read on the forward strand.
TGAAGACGTATAAGTCAAGGTGTTGAGGGCGCGCTAGGCGATAGACTCCAGAGCATGAAAAATAGATTAAGACCACAACTTGCAGTTCTTCTTGCCGATTGGTGCTATTTGCAATGATATATCGGATCATACAGTATGTGGAACAAAGGATGGTCGGATAAGCGAGACCATGGTGTATTGGTGTTTCACGCACCTAAACCTGTAAAATGTTTGTATAAACAATTATCTTTCACTCCCTAGCTAAATTTGTGGGTATGATCACACACCATGCCTCGTAAAGTATAGTCTTATAAAGAAAAAATATTTTTTTTTAGCTAAAACCTAAAGAAAAGCCAACTTCAATCATTTAGTTTTTTTTTTTTAATAATAATGGCAAACTAGTCCATTTCATCACGATAAATCACTTTTGGAACTAAGATGTCTTTTTCTGTCCGTATATATCCTTCACACATTGTTGGAGACAAAATTGTTCTTTCCCCAAGAAAACAGGATGAGAGAAGCTATACAACAGCATGAACAGAAAACAATAGCTATTAACAATAGTTCTCTAATCCTGGATAAATACGTCATTACAGCAAAATATCAGTAAGTTGTCCTTATTATATTGCTTCGGTTCTTATTAACATGAAAATCATGTTTTGTAAAAAAAAAAAGAAAAAAAGAAAAAAAAAGAAAAAAAGAAAAAAAAGAAAAAAAGAATGGGATGGGATGGGATTCGATGTGGTGTCAAAATAATGAATTAACTACAAGTCCGCCACTCTATCCACCTAACCACGGAGGTTACGTTGTATTGTTTCTTTTTTTTTTTTTTTAAAGAAATAATCTTCATAACCATGGTCCGTATCGCTTCGAACCTTAAGATAAGAGTTTTTCTGTTTAATTCTATATTTTCGTACAACATCTTAGTTACAGAAGCTAATTTATATTTGGCAGGCAATCTACACACTAGGTTTTAACCAATAAATGCAACATTTTAGTCCACTATCCAACTCCTCGACTCCCCTACTGAATTCCCTCCGCAATCATGCTCTGCTACTGAAAAAATCCCTAGAAATCGTCGTTGCCAGTATACACAAAACCAAGCATAATTTTGTTTTTTGCTTATATTTTTATTATTTTATTATATTTTTTTGGAAATATCTCCTTAGATGGATTGCTTTCTATTATCTCCACATACTAATAACTGAATTTTACTTATAAACGTAAGGAAAATGGAATAAATACGGAAAATCTTTAGTTACAGTATACGCGCAATTTTTTTTGCGCATGGGAGTGCATACATACGATGCTGATGGAAAAAGACTAAGTTCTGCGTTCAAGTATATTGTACACACGATGCATTTACCTTGGTCATACAATGTTCATTGCAAAAACAAATGATTATATTAAATAAATGAACAATGAAAAAGAATAAAGGAACGAATGAATAAAGATTTCAACCCTACCAATCCTCTACCCTTCACGAGTTCCCAACATGATCCGCCACTCCATAGGAAATTTTTAAACAACGAGTTTCCAGGGTAAACGATCCAATTAACAAATAATACAAGAGAAAACAAATAAAATATCCCGTGGACGTCCCAGATTCGATTCCCATAAGCAAAGCTTCCTGTGGAAGCGAATAATGGTGATCCCAGGTTCGATTCCAATTCTCAATACATAAGCAGGGGTCCTGGAACCATTTTAAAAATTCTCACCAACACATATACAGGGACCATTTTTTAAACATGCTATAGGGACCATTACATATACAGGGAATTAATGGAGGGGTCCTGAACATTACAGGGGATATAGGAGGTCCATAGGACCATTATCTTTATATGCTCACACAACAATGTTCGAAGAAATAAACATACATAAGCAGGGAACCATTGGGGGGTCCTGGGTGGGGACCATGGTCCCTACACAGGGACACTCTTCAGCGGCTATCAATAGGGGTCATGGGGGCCGTGCTCCTGCGTGAACGTATCAAAAGGTCAATAACTTCTCAGATAAGTCATTCCACTTTCCAGGAAAACACTCAGAGCAACTTTCACATGTCGACATTAACGTCATACACTTTCTAAAGCTTGTCAAACATCTTAAATACATTAAAGTAACGGAATTCAAATCCTTTTGACGAAAGCTGCCATCATTCTACTGTCCAGGGCACACCTCTGCAACTACGAAAATTTTAAACGAAAGCGTTCCACTATAGTTTCATGTAGAAAGTATTCTACTGTACGTTTTAAGGAAAATAACTGCAAGAAAAGTAACTGAATATCACTGAACAGTAAGGCATATAATAAACTAACTTTTAGCATATGCAGAAGTAATTATAAAAGCTTTGCTACAAAAATACCTACATAAACCATAATAAATTCAATGAGCTCGAAATACAAAGTAACAAAATAACGCATAAGATTCAGTCTAGAAAACAATTGCTACTTAAAGAATGGACATGCACTATTTCGAGAATCGGGATAAAACGAAAAATGTTTACGATACTATTCATCTCGTCTCAATTCTTACCTCCAAAGCGAGACGATAATTTGAGTTAACCTTGCCCCGTCTCGAATGTAAAATATTAATTCTCGTCTCAATTTTCTTTGTTTTATTTTAGAAACTAGATGAGAAATTTCTCTTCTCGTGGGCAACACTAAACAAAAGCGAAATATTCTTGCCAAATATATCGTTTCTGGTTGTAATGTTATGCCCTGAGTGATACTAAGCTCCTAACTTTTAATCTTGTATGAGATAATAATAATTATTATTAGTTTATTATAATTAATACTTTTGTTATTCATAAAGATTTGATAGTTCAAGTATTGAAACAGCCGAGTATTCAAATATCTGAATATAATAGAACATGTGTCATCGCTGATCAATCGCCACCGAAACTTCTAAAGTAAAAGAAAAATGTACAGGTCGTCCGTGGATCCGAGTTGATTACCTTCAGATTACTGGTTAAGCGCCTTGACCACTGAACCACAATTGCTACGCAGTAATTGATTCATGTTAGTTTGTTTACGAGTATAATATACGCGCCACATTTCATTCAAAATAAAGGAGTTTTGAATTTTGTTTTTTAAAAAATCTGAAATGTTAATAATTTAGTGAATACAGTGATATAATACCCTCCAAGTTCTGAATTACATATCCCTGTGTTTTGATTTTGGCTATTAACAAGCTGCTGTTTTGAGCGAACAGAAAAGGCTCCTTATTTAATGGCGTCCATATAAGTAACGCTTTAGGTGAGTGGTTAGCATTGTGGTTTTCTAAACTGGTGATCCGAGTTCGAGTCTCCCCTTCGCTGTTTACAACTTTTAAAAATGTTTCATTTACAAGGCTGAGCTCCAGTTGGATGCTCCTGAATGAAAGATAATCTCCAGTGGAGAAATTCAGTGATGATGTAATCCTGAAAATAAAGGAAGAAAAATGGATGGAGAAAACAAGTTTACAGACTTAATTTTGTTAGTGGTTCTATATTTGATATTAACCGTTAATTTCGTACATTTTTAAATTTGTTTATTGACACTATATTATCCTTTTTTCTCCTTGTGTCTAAAAATGTAAATTTTCACAAATATTATTCAAATCAAGAACCTTCAGTTATATTTACAACCTAAGGGGAAATACGCTTAGAACGGATAGGTTCTCCAACTCGTTTGAGTGTTATCGAATTTTACATTTTTAATATTTACAAATAAATTACTGCATACCAATATTTAGCAGTTTCAAAAGTCATTTAATGACAAGTTCTTTTGAAGTAATATTACGTATCAATCAGTGGCGCCGGAACCTAGGAGCTCAGGCCCTGTAAGACACCCAAAATTTTCATTGGAGGCTGGGCTCTTCCCCCGAATGGTCGACCCATATTTTAATTGATTTGCAGGTAGGACCAGCCGCGTAACAACATTTCGAATATAGGAGGGGGCAAGTCTTTTTGTTGCGCCCCTCTCTCAACAGTGCCCCCCCCCTATCACAGCGCGTAATTTCCACTAATCTTTACAGTATTACTGTTATGTATTTTTTTTTTCGTGTGTGTGGGAAAATAATTGAATTTTACGAAAACAGCTATACATTTGAAAAATTAAAATATTAGGCCTACTTGAAGTAAAGACAGCTCCTTCACCCACCCAATGTATTCATTCAACACAAGAGTCGTACATTAGTAAAACTAGTAGACCTCATTTGATTTGCGTTGGGATACGTATGAAGTATAATTTACTATTAATTAATCACTAAATAGTACGACGTTCGGCACTAAAGCCATATTGTCACTCTCCAGAACTCAGAGGCTGAAGACATATCACAACGACAAAAATTTTTTCTCAAGTGATCAATAGATTCTCACAATACACCTACACGCACACTTTTCTTATTTTACTTTCACACCACTTCAAATGTTTCAGTACATATATTGAACTGAACTTTGTATTGATATACCGAACTAGAGACGCAAGATAGCCGGATTTTTAGACGTGCTTTATTTTCATTAAAAAAAAAAAAAAAAAAAGCTTTAGGAAAGAAAACGGAAATTTTCGCTCTTTTGACACAACTAGGATCTCATAAGTCCCACGTTGGTTGCCTAACCATGATATCAAGTTCTTGAAATTTATAACATTACATCTTGAAATGTGTCGTTTGGGTTGCTTCCAGTCAAACTGGCAGACAAGAAAAAAGTATCACCGCCGTTCCAGAAACACTAATGTTTCAGATACTCTTCAATACCTAATATTAGAACCGAAAAGGCTTCACAATTTTGTTCATATTTGAGAGGAAAATGTTTCATTCATAGCAGCAGAATAATATGATTTAGTTTAAGGAACTGGAGCAACAAAGCTTAGTGCGGTGGCTCTTACCTTTTATTTTTCTTCAGAATACAATATTGTTTTAAAGTTAGACCTTAATGGGAAAAGAAAGCTGGAACACACTGTTGTTTCTTCGCTAAATATGAAATATTAAAAGAAAAAAATCCTAAGCCAAAAAAAGCATGGAAAAGATATTCGTTAATTTTTTTTCGAGACCTTATTAAAGCACTATTCAGAACAGTTAATATTCCCACCACTAATTTTTCACTAGAACTTTTTTGTCGTTAAACATTATTCTAAGAACTGTACAAATAATTTGTTCGAACTAGAAAACCCTATACATTAACCCTTTTGAGATTTCCACTTTTTTAGGTAAATTTTAGATTTTCAGTCAAGCAGCGATTGCGTCGAGACTATTTATCGTAGAATCATGGTTCATATACCGTTTTATTCGAAATGAAACAGTGTTTTCCTAATTTGTAAATTTCCCTAATATGTACCTAAGGTAATAAAATTCCTGTCCAAATTGGAATTTTTTTTTCTTTTAAAGTCCCCATTTCCTGCGAATTCTTTCCCTCCGGTATACAACATGGGCATGCAAATGTTACAAAAAAAAAAAAAAAAAACTGCTTCATTCCAAACAAAACGAGGTAAGAACCATGATACTGAAGTAAATAGTCTTGGTGCTAAAAATGTCCCTAATATCTACTACTGTTATTCAACAAACTCTAGTGTCAAGACTCTTTATTGTAGGATCATAGTTCATAACTCTTTGTATTTGTAATGAAGGAATGTTTCCAACTGTACTATTCAAATTTCCCCATTATGTACCAGAAGTGAACAAATCCCGCTCAAATTGGGAAAAATATATTTTTGTCGGGAAAAAATAAACCTTTTGAGAATTTCTTCCCCCAGATACATGCTAGCGCCACGGCAGTGGTACAGTTCGAAACGTTACTTCATTACAAACAAAATGAGGTACAGTACAAACCATGGTCATACAATGAACACTCTTGACGCTAGAGCTTATTGAATAACAATACATTAGTAACTATTACTCAAAAATGGGGAGCGAAATTTATTAAATCAGCTCTAGCACCAAGACTATTTATTCTAGGATTATGGTTTGTACTTTTTTGTTTGTAATGAACCAGCGTTTCAAATCGTATCATTTGCATGTCCCTATCATGTACCTGAGGGGAGAATTCCCCTCCCAAAATGTTTAAAGAAAGCGGGAAATTCAAATTTTCAAAAATTAACTTTCTCGGAATCTTATCTCCTCAGGTACATGACAACGCAATGGCAGTGGTACCGTTGGAAACGTTGCATCATTACGAACAAAATGAGATGCAGACCATAATCCTACGACAAATAGGAGTGACCTGTAGCTACCTTACTAAACACGTTGACTTAAAATGTGTAATAGGGGAAAAATTTAGATTTTTTTTTTTTTTTTGAAAAATCACTATTTACCCTACGATCATGGTTTGTACCATGTTTTGTTTGGAATGGTGGTAGATTTTAAACGTTACCACTCACATGTCCCTGAGGGAAGGAATTCCCAAAAAGAGAAAGATCTGAAAAATCCCCTTTTTCCACTTTGGGCGGGATATTCCCGCTTCTGATACACAATAGGGAATTTGAAACATTTCTTTATTACGAACACAACTAGGTATGGACCATGATCCTAGGATTAATAGGGGTGTTAAGATTTTTTTTTTTAAAAAAAAGAGCTCTAAAATTTATCCTTTTCTTTCTTCCTTCGTCCATGTTTGTGACGTCACTGCCCCCAGGCATCGCAATCGTGACTGCAAAATGCCCATGATACACATTCTTTGATGCTTTCCCGCTTGAATGAATGCAAAAAAAAAAAAAAAACGGTGTGAAAGCTTTACTAGAGATTTATAAAGCAAATTCCGAAGTTCGAGGACACAATTCAGATCTGTACCAAAAGTCCCCAAAGGGTTAATATATTTGCCCTTCTTTTTCTTATGAGTGATCGATTATTCTTGATTGTTGAACTTCTCATATATATTTTTCTTCATAATGCAGTGATTAAGTCTCTTTTTCTTCTTATAATGGGGAACAAAGGTGGAAAGTACTTTCTCCATTAAAGTTGAAATAAATAAATAAATAAAAAAGATTCAAAATTTAACAGACATAAAAGCGGTGGAAAAAACTTTTTAAAAGCCGTTTTTTGAGCCCTTGAGTACGTAACATCCTAAACTTTTACGTACGTAACTTTTAATACATTTAACAAGAACGGAATAATACAGTTTCAATTTGATTAAATGTTCAATGTAAAAAAATAACGAGCCACTGTCATCCTATAGCTCATTTTGACACAAAAACTGCTCATTTCAAAGAGCAGAATTCACACTTTTCCGAAGATAGTTGTACTGTAGGAGCTATTTGTGAATTCTCTACACAGTTCCTTCACGTCCAGTGAGTCAAGTCTGTCTGGGTATGCATTAAGAACTGCAAAATGGTTCAGTCTTGCCTGGGTCATTGTGGACCTCAGATAAGTTTGAGACGCCGCAACATTGAGAAACTTCTCTCGGCAGTTGCAGATGTCGCCGGGATGACAAACAGGAGACGAAGGACATTCAACACTTCAGGAAACAACTCTCTTGCTTCTTTACAGAGTTTCTTGAAATTCTCAAACAGGGCTCTCAGATTTTTTGAAGTGGGAATACTGGTGAGTAACTGTTGCAGCTGTAGTTGTAGTCGGTCCGGATTGACATGGTATTCTTTTAAAATGTCACTAATGTCGTGAGAAAAGTTAATTTCCAGAATTACATTCTCTATTGCACGATACTTCTTCAGTTCAGGCTGATGGAATCGACTAAATTTTGCAAACGATATTGTCGAAATATTCATAATAGGTTGCGCGTAATTTCTCTTCTGCAGTGTTAAATTGGAAATCTTTCGCGGATGTCTGCGAGTGTTCTAGTCTTTTCGGGGTCTGTTTCTTGCTTGGTAGCTGAGGAAATCCTTGTTTGTTTTATCGAAAGCCCTATACAATCAGGGGCGATAAAAGGAATAATTAATACATCTACAGCGCCCCTGGTGCAAAATTACATCTTTGTTTGTTCTATCGAAGGCTCTCCTATACAATCAGGGACGAAAAAATGAATAATTAATATATCTACAGCGCCCTTGGTGTAACATTACATTCTTGTTTGTTCTATCGAAGGCGCCCCTATACAATCAAGAGCGACAAAAGGAATAATTATTATATCTACAGCGCCCTTGGTGCAAAATTACATCCTTGTTTGTTCTATCGAAAGCGCCCCTATACAATCAGGGACGAAAAAATGAATAATTAATATATCTACAGCGCCCCTGGTGCAATATTACATCTTTGTTTGTTCTATCGAAAGCGTTCCTATACAATCAGGGGTGACAAAAGGAATAATTAATATATCTACAGCACCTTTGGTGCAATATTACATCGTTGTTTTTCTATCGAAGGCGCCCCTATACAATCAGGGGTGACAAAAGGAATAATTAATCCATCTACAGCGCCCCTGGTGCAATATTATATCTTTGTTTGTTTTATCGAAGGCGCCCCTACACAATCATTGGCGACAAAAGGAATCATTAATATATCTACAACGCCCTTGTCGCAATATTATATCCCTTTTTGTTATATCTAAGGCGCCCTATACAATCAAGGGCGAGATAAGGAATAATTAATGTATCTACAGCGCCTCTTGTTGCAATATTATTTCTTGTTCATTCTATCGAAGGCGCCCCTATACAATCAGGGGCGACGAAAGGAATAATTAATATATTTACAATGCTCCATCATTGTAACATTATTTCCTTTTTTATTGTACGGTATCGAAGCATTATGTCGCCCGTAACAATGAGGGGCGGTAAAGGATTAAGAAAATGTTTATATAGCTGCTTGATTGTCATATAGGTAATTTTTATTTCTTTATTTTATTGTATCAAATGTGTCCTACACAATCAACACAAAAGGAACAGAAAAAGTGTCAATTAGTTATAATAATACAAAGCACTGCACTCTATATTTTGTCGAAGATTTGACATTGCATACAAAACATTGCTTTTGTACATAAACTTTTCATTCTTCAATCGGCTTTAAAAAAAGGCAAAGTAATCCTTTAGGCTCCTTCAGCGCCCCCAATAACTTCTACCAGAACTTTGGGGGGGGCAATGCCCCCTTGCCCCCCCCCCCCCCGTCTTGTTACGCCACTGGGTAGGACTATTGTTAATAGTTTCAAAACTCAGCACAAGGCTTTGTGTTTACTTAAAAAATAACCTACTATATATACCGTATAATCTATCCGTATATTATTTGATACGCATATATACCTAGTCATTTGAAGTAAGTTAACTTGTTTATAATCCCTCATTTGAGTTAATTATAAGATTATTTAAGTTCCCCGACTGTTATCTTCTCATCGGCGCCCGTGGTATCCGTATATTTTTTCTCGTATTGTGCCGTTTACTGAGAGTACAAGTATCCAAGGACTGCCTTTTGCCATCTCGTCAGTCAGCATTTCTCCTCACTTCTGTACAAAAACACTCTTTACGATTTGTCCTTTTAACAAGTGGGGCAACTTCATTGCGTTAGTTGGGTTGCCTATCTCGCGGACTTTGTACATCAAGAATTTCTGTGGCCCACTGTACACGGTCCTGGGTTCGATTTCAGGTGGGAGAGCTTTTGGGATTTTAACTGTCCACTATGTTTCTCTGTTCGTGTCCCTGTTCTTAAAGGTTAATGGGGAAAGAAAGAAAAAAGAAGTACAAATACTAGTAATTCGAGAAATTAAGTCACTGAGGAACGTTCGGTAACTTTAAGAAAAGTGACGAGTGTGTGCGCTTTGGGTGTACCTGGTCCCAGGTTTAATTCCCGCTGAGAGTGCGTTTAGAATTTTATCTGTAGTCGAATGTTTATGAGTTCGTGTTCCTGTCCTTAAAGGTTAATAGAAAACAGTTAAATTAAATACATAGTGGTAATTACCAAAGTAAAGTTACTTAGGAATGTTCGATGAATCAGTTAACTTTTTAAAAAATCTTGGCTGTATGGTTAATATATTCATTTACGATGCGGGTGATCCAGATTCGATTCCCAGCGGGAGTTTAAGTTATTTGCATCCACGTTAAGCTGTACACCAACGTGGATACTCACATAGCCTCGGTGTAGAAAGGGATACTAAACCTTAATGCAACCAACTAATAAATAAAGAATTTTCTTCAAAGATAATGCCTCGTTTCCGAGACATTTTGTTTGCTTATTTATTATTATTATTATTATTATTATTATTATTATTATTATTATTTAATGTAGTTGCACGTTGCCTACTTATTGAAGAGTTGAAGAACAAAGAAGGAGAAACAAATATGTTAATTGAAATGCGATTAAAATCGAAGCAATGCTCAAGAACTGGACTCAAATAGAGAATGAACTATTCTTCGCATTTTCTCTTAAGATTAAATAGGAAATCTGATACCAGAATTCTAATCTATATATATTTTGAACGACGGCGGCCAAGTTATTATTTTGTATGACAATTGATGATTTGTGAATCATTTTCTCGAATCTTCTGTAGCAGTTTAAAAAGGATCAGTGTTTGCATGATTCGTGGCCGTTCCTTCAATCCATTATTACTCAAGCATAATTAAAGCGGCAGACCAGGGTGAGTCAATTAGCTTTGAACGTACCCTAATCTATAAGATCCCTCCGTTCTTCCGTTTCCATTTTCAGCTTTCGATTTCATTTTATTATTACTATTTTTTTTTCTTTCTGAGGAGTGTGTCTTTTGTTTAGTTTCGCTTCGGAGACGCCATCGTTTCTAGACCTTGTGAGTCATCTAAAAATCTTTGTCATAAAATCAGGACGTGCAGTAGTTTGGGTGGAAAGACTTTACTGATAACAGCATGTGGGAAGCGTGTTTCGGCACGTGCCGTCCCGTGCGAATGTAGTTTGTCAATTGTTCCCAAGTCAGTCGCGTGCCTCTTTTCCCCATTTTTGTTTCAACTCCCTTCGTAAGCAGTTCTTGCAGCTATGGTCAGGCACACGTCCATGCGCCAGGAGCGACTTGTCCTATATTTGTAAATGCATCTTCTGATGGATTGGGCTTGGGTTCAAAAAAAAGCTTTCTTGGCTGCAAACATACACAAACACCATACGCAGAGCAAAAACTCCCAAACTGGCGTTATGTAATAAATGGCACTTATGTCCTTTATGCTTTAAGCACTTTTGTTTCCTTTCGGTAACCCTCACGTATTGCACAAGAAAATGCGTTTGACTTATAGAGTAAGTTCATATAAGAACCATGCACTGAATATCAACCCAGTTTTATTCTTAGCTTTGTAAGGTAACAATGATGATTTCTATGTGTTTACAGCATTTTGGTTTGTAAAACTGGTTGAAATCAAGACAGGTTTAGAAGGGAAGAAGCTTTTCCTCATTCAGAAAAGAGGACATCAATGAAGTGGAGAAACGAAAGTTTACTTGTACAGGTTAGTCTATAAAATGTTAAGATAAATATAAGAACTGTATTATTAAACGTTGTTTCTTATAGTTGGAATGGAATGTAGGGTTATCTGCAAGAAAAGAGTTGAGTCTATATCCTGGCAGAAAAGATTTCGAGATTCATAGTTTCATGAAGTTATGTCCCATTTCGAAAAATGTGTTTGTTTTTATTTGAAGAGTTCTATCTGGCTGTTTGTTGAAGTTTAGCGTTCCGTTTTTCAATCCTAGCCTATATGAGACGTGAATCTACACTTTAAGATGTAATCCGAACCACAGTAATGCGTTTAATGTTTTCCCAGCGGGAGTAGAACCCGGGACTCAGTGATTCAAACGCGCGCTTGTTAACCACTAGACCAGCGGGGAATGCTTCCTGTTTGGTCTGATCTTGTGTGAATCGTCTTACGTACTATTTTTTTTTCTACTAATATTTCTAGTTTCATTATTTCTAATAGCAGATAATCTAGATGAGCAACATTATTTTGGCAATTATGCACGTACAATTTCCAATTACTTGGTAGAATTGTCGTTCAGATGGCGCTGGCGTACCTATCTGGATTAATATTGTAAGAACTAAAATTTCCTAATAAATAAAATTTTCAGGTCGTACTCCCAATTAGTTGCCATTATTTGTTTTACTTTTACACTAGCGCCATCTATGTGCCAATTCTATTAACTATTTGGAACCTGAATACATAGTTGTTATTTATCTGTTATTTAAACTTCAATTACACGCTAGCAATTTTCTTGTGAATGTGTACGATAAGTCAGAAACAAGTACTCCTACATAGTAAGTGCCCCTTAACTACTAGGTTAATTCATTTTCGTCCCATACTGGAGTATTCTTTTGAAAAATCAATCACAAAGATCAAGGGCACCCATGTTGTGATTTCCAAGGGGGGAGTAAGTATAAGCGACGTTTCAAATATAGTTTCAAATTTTGCTGTAACTAATGTAAAAATTCCATTGGGTTTTCGATATTCCCAAGTACAATGTCCTCTTAGGGGAGGCAAGCGCCCCACTTTGCTCCTCCTGATGGGCGCCCTTGACAAGGATTAAGGATATCGTACACGATCGACGCAACTCATCCGACCATGATAATACTTGGCGGTGATAGACTTTCATGATTTTAGTATACATATGGAGTGTTGTGAGTGGTTTCCGAAACATGGACCATTAAATTTAAGGTTTGCAATTAATCAAATTTTCGTAAAACGTTTCTCAAATAGCTATTTAGAACAATAAATACATGGAACAAATCTACTATTAAGTGTTAATTTGAGGCTTAAAAAGGTATCAGGATCCCGTGCACAAAGATGCACGAACTACACACTAGACCAGCGGCGAGGATTATGCCCTAAATGACTTTAGTTAAGGATAAGATGTATTTGTGAGCGTTTAGATTTGTAAAAAGGTCAACTACGTTTAGTTACTGAATGCTTACAAAAATATAACCAAGATGAGACTTTAAAAGACAAATTATTGTTAGAAGAAAATATACAGGGTGGAGCAAAAATCTCAAAGGGGTTATAACTGTGAATAACTTTTTTATTTATCATTAGTTTCCATTGATATTTCACAAATTTAAAGACCAAAGTTGGGAGATTGTTTACACTTATGTATGGAATATAATCTCAGGTAGGTGTCCTCGCCATTATGAATCTCACAGATACGAACTCGGTGTAGTACATGATTCATGACCGGGGTCAACACTTCTTGTCCGAGTACCCGTATTTTTGCACAAATATTGTCCCTAAGCTGTTGTATTATTTATGGCTTGTTCACATACATTTTGTCCTCCAGATAACCCCAAAGAAAATAATCCAGCGGAGTGAGGTCAGGCGAATGGGAGGGCCAGTTTATGTCAGTGTTTCTCGAGATGATGCGATGGCCAGGACTGGTCCTCAAAAGACCAATTGAGGCCCTTTCCATATGTGCTGTGGCTTCATCTTGTTGAAACCACATCTCAGGCACAGTCTCTACAGCAAGATGCACAATATGGTAGTCTCAATCATGTTTCAATATAGATCACCAGTCACCGTTACTGCTTTGGTTTCATCATCTTGAAAGAAGTATGGCCCAATGATCGTTTCTGACGTCATGCCACACCGCATAGTACACTTCACAGGATGAAGTTCGCGCTCATGTATGGCGTTCGCACTCGGACCAGAAGTACTGACCCCAGTCATGAATTTTGTACTACACAAAGCTTGTATCTGTGAGGCCCATAATGATGGACCTTACCTGAGATTACATTCCACAAATAAGCGTAAACAATCTTCTGTTCTTGTTCTCTAAGTCTGTGAAATACTAATAGAAACTAATGATAAATGAAAAATGTTATTCACAGTTATAGCCTCTTGGTTACTTTTGGTTCACCCTGTATAATATAATCTTTAATATCATTAGCTCTTTAAATCACTTTATCAACTATTAGTCATGTTTTAACCACCTCGTATCAATATAAAAGATTTTTCCAAGTTCCGACTTTATTAAGTTCCCTTTCTTATTTATTTATTAATTTATAATAAAGCTTATAGACAGCCTTGTAAGAAAGTTGTATTTAGTTCCCTTTCTTCTATAGGGTGTCCAATATATAATGAAACCCGGAGTTTGGGATAGTAGAGCTTTTGAACCGGAAGCGGCACACAAATAATGGTTATACCAAAATGAAGCCTTGTTCATGTATATATTTTTAAACTAGGAAGCAACGATTGAAGTACACTAGGAACCACACAGTGTTGCCAGATGTAAAAGAAAGTGTAAATAATTTTTTCTACAAGTCATGTAAATTGACTCATAATTCATACGTATAGATCTTCTGTCGTTAATTTTCAGTTTGTATAGTTGGAGTAGCTTGGAAACTATAGAATAGAAACAAATTTTTCATTTCCACCGATAACTAATCGGATGAAGCCTCTGTAAGGGGTTACTAGGGAAAATGTGGTTTTCATAAATTAACATTCTGAATTGGCAACACTGTTGATGTTTCAGTGCATCAAAAAGTGTGTTAAGGATCTGTCTACATTCTTACGAGCCAAATCGAGCAAAATGCTGTGTGTAGTTCCAAGTACTTTCTTCAAGTATCCTACATAGATAATACAATTATTATCAATTATACTTACTACTACTACTACAATTTCTTCATCATCAACATTATATTATTATTATTATTATTATTATTATTATTATTATTATTATTATTATTATTATTATTATTATTATTATTATTATTATTATTATTGGGTTTGTATCTGAATGCTAAAAACTAGTTTGACTGCTGACCTCGGTAGTCGTGAAGTCTAGGAGGCAAGGACATCGTTCACAAGGTTCTGAGTTTGCGTTCCGGAGGAGCAAGTATTCGGGCTCGAGCCAAAAATTGTTAAACATTATAGAGAGCCGACCAAACATGTTCAAAACTGTTCGGCCCGGGTTTGGGGTTGTCAACAGCTCAAGAGGCTTGGCTCACAGCTCATTCACTATCGAGCCAAGCCAACAGCTCACCCAACCGAGTTGGCTCGAGCCGATGGCTCACCTGAACCGAGTCGGTGGCTCAACCTAACCGAGCTGGCTCGAGCTGAGCCGGTTGGCATCACTACCCGGGTTGGGCTTCTGCTTGGCCTCAAAACTTCGAACGTGCAGGTTTCAGTCTTGATGATAACTATATACTTATATTTGTACTCATGACATTTGAGGCGATCTCATCATAAAAATCTATTGTCGTCTCGTTAATCGAGACGAGACGAGATGCGAACAACACAAAAAATATAATCTCGTGATCAACAATAAAAATATTCCACATACTGCTTACATTTCTCATGGCTTTCGCTTTCCAGTCTAATCATGCAATAATTTTAAAACGAGTTAAAACGAGCTGAACGAGCGAGCCATTTGTCAAACGACTCGACTCGAAACTCGGCCTCAAAACAGTGACTCGACTCGGAATTCGACTCGAGAAAGTTGCCTTTGACTCGACTCGAAACTCGACTCGAATTCTCTTCGAGTTTCGAGTCGAGTCGAATTTTAGCTCGACTCGTGCCCATCTCTATTTATAAAACATAGATCTAGGGTGCGACGTCTATCTGGCAACTGAGCGGTTAGGGTTTGATCCCTAGTTATTGCAGATTTTTTTTTCTCACTCTGCCCTTATTGTTTAAAGAAGATGCCTGAGGCAACTTGAGGAAGTAGGCTGAAGAAGACTGGAGACTAGTGATCACTATGTCACCTCCATGAGTTAAGAGAACTAGTTAGTCAAGTTTTTACGTGCATACACAGCCCTTGGGCCGTTATAGCCTATCACGGAAGAGGCGATCTTTGCTTTACTACTAGCTGAAATATATGTTCATCATAAGGGAGAATAGGTTTATGCAAAATGTATTTGATTCTGCTCCTCCGTTAAGATACGCATGGGGATGAGTTTGGACTTACACGACACCGGGAGTGTCACTATTCAATCAGCAATACCGAAAACTATGGAGTGAACACTAATATGGGCTAATATGGAATAACACTGTTGGTTGTATTCATTATTTTTACATGTCAACCCCTGCGCTCCCTCATCTCACAACCCATGCAATGAGGGATGAATTTGGACTTAAACGGAATCGCCAGTGCTACTATTCATCTCAATGACCCCAGAAATTATGAATTGTACTCAAATATTAGTCCTTTTCGATTATTTTTACACGCCATTACCCCTCATCCTTCGCCCTTACCGGAAATCTTGCTATAGCGCCTCTGGTGTATAGCTGTTTCATTTGTATAAATTTTGTTGGTAATTAAATTAGTATTTAATATAATATTAGTATTGTTTTAGTAGTATTAAAAAATCCTTGGCCAAGGTACTTATGTAAATAGTGCTAATTTTCTGCTTTGCTTTTATATATTTTAAAATGTTCTGAATTTTGTGTAAATGAATTCTTGTTATGCCTCTAACATATTTTTTAATTTAGCAGTTTTAGAAAGTTACAAAAAGAGCTCCATTTCCTCCTCGTTACCATGGTGATCGCCATGTTTTTTTTTTCTAAACAAATATATGAATACAGTTAAGTCTGCTGTTAATGATCACAGACTGTTAATTAGAAAATTGTGAAATATTTTGAAGACACAGTAAAGTTAGTAAGAAAAGGTACAGACTAAGAATATGGGGCCACTATTTAAAAAATTTACGAATGAAATTCAGTAATTCATGAAGTAACATCTAGGGAATCTTCTAGAGAGACCAGATTTCTACGTAAAATGATAAGATAGAAATTGCATAAGAAATGCTAGCGTCATTACCACGTAGCCTAATCCATAATGAACAAAAGCAATTACACGCAATGTAGAAACTCTAAGGTAGAGACTGACGAGCTGTCGGCACAATGAAACTAGAACAAATATACGATTTGTCTACAAGGAAAAATCACTGTCTACTTTGAATATAATGTTAATTAAAATTTAACTTTAAAATTTTAACAATTTTAACAATGTTAATTATATTGGCGCATTCAGATTTCTTACACCCACACTTTAAAATATGAGTACATAGTTACAGTGGCTACAAAATAAACAAACAATCAAAACAAAAGAGGACACTAAGCTTGTAGCCATATGCGTGCTGAGAATTTTCAGTCTGGACCGATTTCTGATCGGTTAAGTTTTAAACACTAATTCTGTAGCCCTACATATATGCAATGTAATGTGTGATACTGATGGTACTAAATAAAGATTTTCCAGAATTATTTAAGTTTAATATCCGATAATAAACAAGTCAAGTATTTTGGCACTTAAAGTAACCTCCAAATGTATAGATAAATACACAAAATCTACGATAACAAAGGAAACATTTCACTTTCAACGCTTGTCATATTTTAACACATTATTTACCAAACTACTTGCTTTTTCTATCTTTTCGTAGTTTCATTCATTGGATTTTTTTTTTTTTTTTGGTACATATAGAAGTATTCCTTTTAATCTAATGTTTGCAATCCAGAAGTTAATACGTCACTCTTTTCGCTTTGTAGTTAGGTTATTAGGCCATGTTGTTTAGAAAATAAAACTGCGATCACCATGGCAACTAGAAGGATGTGACGTCACACTATTTCAGCCTATACGCCGTGGGAATCTTCGCTTTCTATTTTTTGCTTTTTTCTTTTACAGGGAAGAAGGGGGAAATTCTGTGGAAAGCTGACCACTTGGCGCGAGATCTAGTGCCTATATTTTTAGGACTTCTGGCGTTTAGGACTTCTGCCGCGATATGATTTTTAGGACTTCTGGCGTTTAGGACTTCTGCCTTTTAGGACTTGTGGCCGTTTAGGTCTTGTGCCTTTTTCATTCACTTGCTTTAGTTCTGAAATTCGCCACCACCACACAAAATTGGGACGATGCAGCAACTAGTTGGCAAAAATGTTACGAACGTAGCTAATTCCAACAGTAACAGCTATATTTGTACTACTAAGATTATTATTATCACTATATGTTCTGCACTTATACACGAATTACATAATACAACCTATTTCATTCTAAGAATTAATTACATAATTAGTTAAGAAATTCGTTTCTTTCGAATGGAGATACGAGAATCCCAAGACAAATTCCTAAAACAAAAATAAATAAATAAATAAATGTTTAAAAAGCATATTTTACCAGACTTCTGAAACCAAGCAAACATTCAGAATTGCAATATATACTGTGCGGAGCGTATTTTATTAAGAGTAGGACAAAAATCCACCAAAGTTTACTTAATTAGGACAAAAGCTCACTAGACATTTCACGAGTGAACATTAAATACCAACTGTATACATAAAGAACGCAGTAAATTTGAAATTGAACAAAGAACATTTATTATGCAATACAGTGGGTGACATTCATAAGTTCTAAACTGCACAAATCCTAAAAATATAGGGACTAGACCTAAATTTTAGGTCCTGTGCCATTTTTGCAGAAATTACTACATAGTCATTTAGGGGTGTAGCCTGCAAAATTTTTCTAGGGGAGCAGGCTTTTTATATATTAAAAGCAAATCAAAAGTTTATTTCCAGATTACGAAAGCTTTAATAAGACAATAAATTTATACATATTACACATGCACATACATAATATTATTATATTTCCAGTAGTTCCTTTTTGAAACCTGGACCTTGGCAGAGCGTAAATTTAAAACCACAGCTTGTGGGAAACGTACGAATAAGTTAGTTGTAAGAAATCGGAAACTGTTCATGGAAGTCCATTTGTTTGACTGTATTTATCTTCTGTACTCTTATATAAAAGAGTAAGAGGAGTGACTTTTTGGGCATACTACTACAAGTAGAGTCGTTAAATTTTAATTATAAAATATAATTTTCTTATGAAAGCAGGACATAAAAAAGAATTTTTGGAAATAAGTATCGTAAAAAGGGTGGTGCAAGGTTTTTTAAAAGGGTAGTGTATCTCACAAGTTTCTGAAGCTAGTAAAATGAAACTTGGCATATAAACTTTCCTGTTTAAAAAAACTGAAAATTGAACACATAAAAGGGAAGAGCAAAGGGAGCACTTTTTCTATGTTCGAATTTCCCATTACTTACTCAGAAAATAAGTAAATAAATTAAAGAAGGATTTGTTTAAGCTAGATGCGTGAAACTCGGTATTTGAACTTTTAACTAAAAGTAATAAAATACTATATGTTTCAGCGTCTTGAAAATTACACTTCTAAGGGGAAGGAGGGTCAATTTCTATAATATTAAAATATCCCACTGCTTATGAGATTTGGACAGAAAATTCTTTTCCTTTAGGCCTCGGTTCATCCAGTTAAGCAAACGAGAGTACAAAGTAGCTGATTAATTAGGTTCTTTTAATTATTTTAACATGTTGACGTAGTTTAATTCTTTTAAAACTGTATTCTTTCACATTCTATTATAAACATCCTTCATTTGCTGTAATTATTAAACACGTTTAATAAACATAAAACAGACTAACTCCCGGTCCCGGCCAGGAATGTGTTTTTGGTGTTAAGCCATCATTTGCCGTCCGTAACATAACCTTTGATTTTAACTTCACGTACTATCAAGACTCAAGTCTCAGAAATGTAGCATATATGAAATATACTACTACTACTACTTCTACTACTACTACTACTACTATTACTACTACTACTACTACTACTACTACTATTACTACTATACTACTACTACTACTACTACTACTACTACTACTACTACTACTACTACTAATAATAATAATAATAATAATAATAATAATAATAATAATAATAATAATAATAATAATAATATGTACTTCTGAAATACGTATGTATCTATGTATTATTAATTCTTTCATAATCTTGAAAGAAACTTTTGATTTGTTTTTAGTTTGTAAAAATCAAGGCCCTCTAGAATAACTTTCTGTACACGTATTGTGTTATCACTTACTAGTCTAGTGTTATTTGTAGAACAAGACAATGGTTCTTGTCTTGGAATATTACTAGTTTGGTGTGGTAGTACAGTGATAGAGTGTGACCTATAATTTAATTTCCCTGTAGGTTATGCTATCTACAATGCAATAAACTGTATATGCCTCTTATTCCTAACAAGGCTGGGCGATAAGCCCCTGCAATTCTATTACAAATAAGGACGAAATTATTTTATAAACTATTTAGTGAACCTTTGTTAATATAACGCTATTAGTTCTTACAACCTTTTGTTAATCTTATTTAACAATTGCAAAATGGAATAAGAGATAAAATATATAATGATGATGATTGTTATTTACAAAAGGTATACATACAACAAAAGGGAATCTGTTGGTCACTACTGCGTATCTGCTAAACCAGGGTCAAACTCTGTGTGTCACAAAAGTTAGTTTAACAGAGTTTAAAATAATATATATTTTGTTTGACTTACAAAGATTATCGTATTAGCAAAATGATTTGAAATAACACGCCAGGCATAAGATAAGCCTTGGGCTATATCGTCTAGAACTATTTTAAGACTGAATCTATCATTTATGCATTAAATTTCATTACTGGCTACCTACACGTTTCGGCCTCGTATTGGAAGTCAGCTTCTGGTGTTCTTTTCATATCCCACGATAACTGTTTTAATTGCACACTAATTATAGGCACTACAATTCGACACTTATAGCGGTCATTTTCGATCATTTTATACATCTTCCTCTCCTTCCCCTAAGTTGCAATGCTGAATTAGAATTTAAGCTTCGTCGAAAATGTCAGTGTTCATCTCAGCAACCCCGAAAACTATGGGTTCGACACTAAGATCGATAATTTTTAATATATATCCGCACTTCCTTCCTCCACGTTGCACCTTCAAATTGAAATGATAAAACCATCTCAGGCCCGAACCTCATCTATGTTGAAAGTTTTTGTCGAGATCAGTCTGGTGGTTTAAGTGTTGTTAAGTTACAAATATAGTTACTTTCATTTATATATATATATATATATATATATATATATATATATATATATATATATATATATATATAGAGAGAGAGAGAGAGAGAGAGAGAGAGAGAGAGTTACATTCTTTCATTTATAGTCTAGTTAGTTACATTCTAGTATACTTTCATTTATATATATATATATATATATATATATATATATATATATATATATATATATATATATATATATATATATATATATTTATAAAAAAACTCAGCTACTGCTTTTGCACTATTCAACTATTCAACCATGGTTGCGGAATTCATTAAACGAAATGTTCTTGTATTAAATAAATTTATTTTAAATATATCTTTCTCATTAATTTCAATTAAGTTGCTTTTCAAAGATCCTCTAAAATTTCAGTGATGCACTATGAGCTATAAGCCATTAACTTCTATGGCCACCCAGAGTCAAACTACAGACTTAAATATTCGATAAAGCATTTCAGTAGTAAGTAGTTGCCACAATACCAATATGAATATATTTAATTCCAACGGTAACAACTATGTTAGTGACACTAAAATTATTATTAATAATGATAACGAGTAAGGAGTAGTTAATTACGAGTATGACAACTATTTGCTACAGAAATACTTCTGTACAAGAAATATATGTGTAAAAATAATCTACTTCAAAACAACACAAGGAAAGCAAAATTTATGACGTACATAACTAAAACACAATATTATGTTACTAATATGAGGTCAATGGTGTCGAAATAGAGAAAAACAGACATTATGAAAGATTTGGGAATCATATTTGGTAGGAAGTTAAAATTTTGTCAACATAGAAATATATCATGGAAAGAGCAAGAAAGGACAATAGGCTTCATTTATTTATTTATTTATTATTTCAGAACGATAGAATATGTATTTATACAAATAACTTGTAAGAACTAAGGTTCTGTAATATGAAACAGTATATCTAAAACTTTGACTAACACATTGACAGCATTCTTCTTACGGACGCGATGGTAGCGCCACAAGAGATTTTTAGGTCTTCTGCAGTTATACAAGAACAATGCTCGAACTATTCAAGGCCTGGAAACGAACATACGCAGTGCCATTGAGAACATTAACACTTCTAATCTTCGTAAAGTTGTTACCAACCTGATGAAACGTGTGAACCAGTGTTTGAATCAATACAGGGGACACTCCTAGCATCCATTGTACAGCTGGTAACTCGTTTCTGATAGTAGCAGTGTTGCCGGGTGCATGTAAGTAAACGTTTTATCATGATAATTTCAAAGTTTGTATTTCATTGTTTTCAATAATTGCATATTGTAAACAGATCCTTAACACACCTTTTGATGGGGCCGCGGTGGCTCAGTGGTAGAGCGTTCACCTCTGGTACTTGGGGTCCCGGGTTCGATCCGAGCCCCCGCCAAGTGAACTTTGTGGTGGACAAACACCGTGTGCGTGGGTTTTCTCGGGGTTCTCCCGTTTCCTCCCACTTTCTTCATTCCACTATTTCATTCATTTCTCACAATCACCGTCTCCTTTAGCCTAACCGGCATAATCGTGGGACGTAAAACTCAAAGATTTCATTTTTTCACCTTTTGATGCACTGAAACATCAGCAAAGTTGCCAATTCAGAGTGTTAATTTATGAAAACTACGATTTCCCTAGTTCCTACTTACAGAGGCCTCATCCGATTAGTTATAGGTGGAAATGAAAAATTATTATTTTTTCTGCTTCATAGTTTCCAAGCTACTCCAACTAAACAAACTGAAAATTAACGACAAAACATCCATACGTATGAGTCAATTTACATATTTTGCAAAAAAAAAAAAAAAAAAAAGATTTATCGGTTACATCTGGCAACACTGTGTGGTTCCTAGTTTACTTCAATCGTTGCTTCTAGTTTAAAAATATATGCATGAACAAGGCTTCATTTTGGTATATCCATTATTTGTGTATCACTTCAGGTTCAAAAGTTCTACTATCCCAAACTCCGGGTTGCATTGTATATTGGACACCCTGTATATGTCCATTTGTATGTGAGATCCTGACCGCCTATATTGTTTCATACGGAATGTACGTATAGATGGAACACTTACACGGAAAATATTGTAAAACATGCGTTTTCAGTTATACGTTTGCTGTACGTTAAGTCCAAAAAACTACAGGAATTACGCATATAACCTACGTTTTTAAGTATGCCACCTACGATTTTTTTCCCCTCAGTATTGGAAATGAAATTAAATGCTTCAGTTTAACGTCCCAAGTTTATGCTCTTTAGGCTAAAGGAGACGGATGAATAAAGCAAGTGAATAATGATGGGTGAATTGCTGGAATGAATATGTGGGAAGAAACGAGAGTACTCCGAAAATAACTATGGACACCATGTTGAGTACCAGAAACTTATTTGGCCGGGGATCAAACCACAGACCTTATGTACCAGAGATAAGCTTTTTACTGAGCCACCGTACACCACTAATCTAAAATTTGAGTAAATTAGTGTTGCCGACGGAACTTGTGAAATTACTCGTCTCACCTCTTATTGAAAATGTTTTTTCGTCCGAAGCGAGACGAGACGTTAAATTTCTCGTCTCATAGCAATATTAAGTGCAAATCCAATTAAGTATAGCGAACCCCAATGGTGGGAATAGCGAACCCGAGATCGAGTGAGTGGGACCTGCGCTCTTGCGAACAATATTGACATTAGCAAGTAAGAGTTTCATTGAACCGCGATTGCAAAATGCTATCTGAAATTGGGGTCTTATAATCAGTTCTCTAATATCGAAAAAATATTGTTAGAGATGCAAAAAAGCCGGCTTTTTTGAATCGATGGTTTTTTCACATAAAAAGCCGGCTTTTTTGGGAAAAAAAACGAGAATTTTGGAAATTTTGGCTTTTTTCATTTTCATGATTTTTCTATCTAAATAGCTTTCTTATAGTATATTCTATAGTTAGATAAGAATTCCATGACCTGAATGCCATATTTAGCTCTGTAATTCACCATCAAGATGAATGGAGCACATATTTTACGAATTAAAGCTAACATGAATGTAGTATTTGAGGGCAATTTTATAGGCTATATAACTTTATTTTAACTTTTGAGTTATCGACATTTTTTTCCTTCTCTAGATCATTTTAGTTTGTCATCCGTGCTTCATTTCTAAGAGCTTAGTACTCCAGCTTCTAGCACGAAAGTTAAACTTACGTTTTCCTATATATCCGTCAAAGCGTACGTTTTTCGATATGTCCGTCAAACCGTACTTCCACATTTCTGTTATACTGTAGTTGTGCAATGATTTAGCAATAATTTTCCAGATACAACCTTGAATACCAATTTATACAAATAATCAATAGCGGATTTAGAAAAGTACTTTGGGAGGGGTTTCTCTGATTGTTTCGTTTTCTAAAAAGTCCTAATTTTATTTGGGAAGTGCTTGAAGTTTATGAGTACAGGCATAACTAATATTTCGTTTCGTTTATATGTTTAGCAATAATCTTCCGGATACAACCTTGAAGATCATTTTATACTGAGAATCAGTGAGGAATTTAAAAAAGTGTTTTGGGAGGGTTTTCTTACTACTAATGTTTAGTTTTTCTAAACATTCGTAATTTTTATTTGACGGGAGCTTAAAATTTATGAGTACAGGCATAATTAATAGATATTTCGTTCGTTTTAGACATTCCACAACTTTCGGGAACAGGCTTCAGTCCGAAAGACCGATCCTCTAACCTTCGCAAATCGTCACTGTTGGTAATTAGTAATAATAACGATTTAAAAACAATAAGAAAGGAAGTCGGCCAACTCCTACCCTCCTTGTCGGCCAGTAAACGCACTATTTCTACATTCACAGATGGAATTAAGGAAGGCTTTGTCAGAATGGTCGAATGCTGGGTTGAATCCCGGACTTCCCGATAGAAGCGCAAAAGCCAACCACTCAGTCATATTTGTTGTGCAGTTGTATTTAGCTTAACTTAAATATATTCCGTAGTCCTTTTTTTTGGAGGGGGGGAGTTCCGTAATGATATGTTGAATCCCTCTTGTTAAAAATTCAGAAAACTTGAGGACTGGGTAAACCGTGATGGTGGTCAAGGGCGCCCATGTTGTGGTTTCCAAGGAGGGGCAAGTATAAGCGACGTTTCAAAAATAGTTTCAAATTTTGCTGTAACTAATGTAAAAATTCTATTGGAATTTCAATATTCTGAAGTACATTTTCCTCTAGGGGGGCGAGCGCCCCCTTAACCCTCCTGATGGGCGCCCTTGATGGTGGTTATAAAAAACTTGACTGTAGAATTTCAAGAATATACAGAACCAAAAGTTCCAGATGTGCAGCCTTTAATTGTATCATAAATCTAAGTATTTCTCTTATGTTTCATTTTAATTTTATTTTGTTTCAAAAAGAGGGTATGGAATATTTTGAAGTAAAAATACTACATACAATTTTCCTAGTTATTTGTGTATTTTTTAAAAGAAGTTTGTACTCTTAGGGTTGGCTCGTTTACACCAGCTGTTTTTTTTTTAATAACTGGTTTAAACTAAAAAATAAAAAAGAACAAAAATGCGAATCGTGTGAACTTCATGAGTGACGTTTCACATGTCAAACCATCTGCATTAGTCTTATTTCCTTTTCACCTTTTAATCAAGGTGTCCCATGTTCAATTCTCGGTCGAACCACAACCCTTCTTTCTTGTGTAAACCAAGTACTCTTTCGGATGTCACTTTAAGCGAAAGTCTTCTCCTTGATAAGCTCGGTATTACGTAAGGATGTTAAGCCTAAACATACGAAACGAAAGCAAATTATATATTTCTGCATGCCTGTTGTTTTATAAAGAATCCAAGGTTGCTTAAATATATTGATTAAAATTGGTAAATTTATCGATTGCCTACGTAGCTTCCAACATTAGCTTGGATTGGACTTTCAATGATATCTACATACTAAATTTGTAATTTAATACCTCAGTTTTAGCGTACTGATTATAATACGCTGACCTTTAAATTTTACATGCAAATTAAATTTTACAGGATTTTCCCGTTATTGTTTTACATTTAAAAGAATGACGGGATTTTCCCGATGGCTAGGGCGGGAGTTTCTCAATTTAAGAAATTTACTGACCGGACTTCTTTAAGCTTATGGGACCTCTTCCAGCATAACCCCGTTGTTGAATAATAACACCAAGACGAAACAAACTTATTGCTGTGAATATGTAATATAAATACATAAAGCAAAATATCTAAATCAAAAAACCTGGTTTAAACCCCAAAAAAGCCTGGTTTAAACTGCCTCCCAAAAACGGGTTTTTGGCATTTTCAGAAACAACCATGGTTCTTGCCAACTCTGCTTACTTTTGTATATAGGAGGTTAATTTTTTTTATTATATACATTGGTTAATCCTTTGCAATTCATAATGTAAAAATGTTGAAGTAAAATTGTTTAAAATATCTTTTCGAAATTCATGGTTTACTTTCGAGGTTTTATATTATTATCGGCATCAACCACTAATTAAATGACTTTTTGTGTTATAGAGAAGCGAAACAAAGTCTGCTTTATCAATTTAAAGCAGAATTTTGAAAAAAGCCCAAAATTTCCCAAGCAAAAAAGCGAAGCAGAAAAAACCGAGTTTTTTTTTCAAAAAAGCCGTTTTTTTTTCGAGCCCTTGCATCTCTATGTGTATGTATGTTAGAGGGAGATGAAATGATGCAGCAAATCATGTAGTATTGTACAATGAAAATTTGAAATAATTTTGCATTTTCTTCTGGTTGGAGGTCTGTTCTTCCACGTTGTTCCTTGCGCTTTTCTTTAGAATTAGTGAATTCAGCATTTTTCACGTCGGCAACCAGTGCGAGCATCTAAAGACCAAGCAACAAAGATCAGAAGGCAACAAGATTACACTTAAAGGCGTCACGTGCAGACACGTGGGTTCCCAGATCTGTTGTCTTGCGGCTGCTTGTCTGGTTGCTTTCCCAGCACGTTCACATACGAACAGTGGCTGTGCTGTGATGATGACAAGCTGGCTTTTATGAAGTCTGGGTCAGGTAGCCAAGCAGCAAAGAATCGGATGAACTCTTTCTTAGCAACACGTAGATAGGACTCTCATTTGCCTACAGCTTGCGTGTGTTATCAGCGATTCCTTGCTTTCCCAGAAGATGGTCTCTTAAACAATGTTGCCAGAAGAATAATCATTGCAGTTTCAACGAATTATATATCATTTCGCTTGACAAGGGATTACAGTAAAATTTCTACAACAGACATTTCTGAAAGAGTTGCTTTGCTTTACGTTAAAATTTCTACATCAAAGAGACATTTCTGAAAGAGTTGCTTTGCTTCTATTTTAAAACAATTTCTTCTGCATACTTTTGTAATCCAGGTCTTATGAAATGGTGGGGAATGGTCTATATGTGAGGATTCACTTAACATGATGGTTTGTCCACCCATGAACTTCTCTACCCGAATTCGAACCCCGGTCGAGGTTCAGAATCTGTGATAATTGTAGATTCCTCTCTTTATAATCTGTATCTAATAAGGACCCAAAACTCGGAAAAATTCTTCTTTCATCTGTATTTTTGTAGTGAAATGAAAGTCAGGAATTGACCATTTTGCCAAGTGATAAAAAAGTGCATCAAACTTTTAAAACATATTGAAGGTTACATCATGCTTGTTGAAGTTTTTTGCGTCCCTTTCCAGCACTGGGGCTACATGAAACGTGAACCTACAGCTAAAGAGTGGATCCAACGAGAATAGAACCAAGGGCCACGTGCACCAAAAGCTCGCCTCCTACCCATTAGACCAGCAGAATATGTTCTTCGTTAAGTGTTCTGCTTGAAAGTGAATGCTATGTTATTTATCACAAGTAACCGGTTAAAATCATTAAGCGAATAGAGCGGGTAAGGTGGAAATTCCCCCTCTCCCGTGTAGTTGAAAAGGATGCACTGCAGTTAAAGAATAGATTAGTAAAATTTTCGATTACAGATTAGGATGACAATTACGATTAGGGATTGGATTCCTAGGCTTTCGGCATCTATGGCCTTGTTATCCTGTTACACATATTAGGGAGACATCCTCGGCGATCACACTGCCCGGGGAATTTGAGAGGAACAAAGTAAGCATCCTGTGACTATTATGTTAGGAGCTATTCCGGCATTTACCTGGTGTGAATTAGGAAAACCCAGGAAAACTTCACTCAGGATGTCTGGCCTGAAAAGTTGTCACACCTTTTCGACCGAGTGCCCCCATCGTGTATTACAGATAACCTGCATGTAAGGATTGAGCAATTGAGATTTCTTTACACATATAATCACTTGCCTACGTTATTTAATATTCTTCTGATTTTTATTACGTCATTTTATTTATACATATTTCTAGGGATTACTGGCATCAATAGCCAGTCATGTATAAAAAATAATGTAGCACATTATCCGGGAAAGTTGCGAAGGAAGAAAGGAAGTGACCTTACATCAGTATTGGAAGTACCATCCCAGCATTAGCTGGTATGAATGAGGAAAAGCCAAGAGAAAGTATCACTCAAGATGACTGGGTTGAAGAACTTGTTACACCTTGTCAACCTAGCGATCAAAACTGGGATTGCACTTACAAAAGGCGAGAGCATTAGGGACTACGCTATGCGAGGTCACTTTTTATGATGCCAAGATCCCAGATCTGCACAGAGATATTTTAAACGATAACTTGTAACACGGGGTTTCTCAACCTGAGGGTTGGGATCCTTAGGGGTATAGTGAGAGGATGCAAGAGGGTCGCAAAGGAAGGAACTCAGTAGCGAAAAAAATAATTTTAAAGGTTGTTTTGAATTTCTTATTTTGAAACACACATGTTTCCACACTTATTGTTGAGCACAACGAAAAAAATTTAAACAAATACAGAATTGTTTAAAAAGAATAATTATAATAAAAGAGGAATGGAACTAAACGGTGT
This sequence comes from Thermobia domestica, assembly GCF_964235325.1. NCBI lineage: Eukaryota > Metazoa > Arthropoda > Insecta > Zygentoma > Lepismatidae > Thermobia > Thermobia domestica. Next base: position 217,256,639 of record NC_137457.1, read on the forward strand.
GACAAACATCTTGGCATTTCAGCTAAATGAATGAGACGCAGGCTCTGACGCGACGTTGCCGAGTAAAGGGAGTGGCTACGCTAAGCAGACGAACTACAGCGCGATCAGGTGGCAGGGGATAGACGTCGCGTTCTGGGCTTTAAGGGAAACAGATGCATGCGAAGAAATGCTTTCTTTTTTCCCAATATTTGGGTGACTAATCCCTGGTTGTGACCCCCCCCCCTCTTTCCATGTCCATAAAGACATTTAAAATTTATTCAACATAGAAAACACACTTTGTATTTTGGAAGTTCCATCTAGATAGTCAGTAGTTGCTCAAATTATATAAATTTGCACATTTATTATTATTATTATTATTATTATTATTATTATTATTATTATTATTATTATTATTATTATTATTATTAATTATTATTATTATTTCAATGTATGATATTTTCGTCGCAATATAGATTTTATTTGAACTTATAACATGCTCACTATTTTTGAAAAATGCTTAAATTTTTTACAATTTCTGACTTGATTGTTCCTCTTCTCGATCTAAGTTGCGTTTTGACGAGGGAATTATGTAAAAGCACTTTACTGAATCGTTACACACAACAATGAAATTCAAACGACTATATTCACACTTGGCGCATAAAAACAACCTCCTGTGTTAAGGTAGATAAAGGCCTAGTTGATTTTTTTCTCTTTGTTACCAAGCAAGAAAGTCAAATTTGTTATACTCTCAGCTGCAAATTATTGAATATTGACAAATCCTTTCTCTTTATTATTCCAGTCTCAATACATAGTCTTCGTGATAAATTAAACAGCTTTTTAAGCACTAACCTGAAAATATTACGAGACTACAGGACAATAATGAGGAAAGAATTTGACAAGATTTATAATGAAACCTGAAAAGTGTATTTTAACACTAGTATTATAAACTTAAATCTTCGAAACTTAATTGGTTCCCCTTTTGGCATGGGCCTCCCCGCATTGCAGGCCCGTTAGTTACGCCAATCCTCCAGGAAGGACTTTCCCTACAGGCCACTCCCTGAAATTATCACAGCCCAACACCAAACCGATTCATTGAACTAAATTAATCAGACGAACACATTACAGCCATATCCGAGACGGGATTCTAACTATAGGCCTACGGTGCCGCTCAGTGATAGTCGAGATATATTTCATAACATTAATTATTGTTTTTAATTATGATAAACAAGAATCAAACAGTAAAAAATTAACTATCCTACCTTCGTCCGAAGAAGCACTTGATTCACTATTTTATGGCAAAGGAACTGCTAACACTTCTTGCTCCTCCTCTTCCATTTCCGCGTCTGATTCTTCCTCACTTGTCATTTCACTGTCTGACTCACTACGTGAATTAATAACAATATTCTGGATAATATCATCCCTGTTGATTTCTTTCCGAAAATCTTCCTCCAACAATTTTTCTACATGTTCTACCCGAGATACCCAGTCTTCACGCGTAACTCGATCTAAAGCCTCATTCATCAATCGCTCTACGTCAGCTAACCGGAAAGTATTGTTGAGCGAAGCAACTTCGTCCTTTACTTTAGCCCGAAGAAGCTGCTCTATGGGGTTGTATTAGCAATGGTATGGTGGAAGTCTTATAACAAAATGGCCCATTTGCATAGCTATTTGGTCTAATTCATATACAACGTCTCGATTTTTGTATGGTTCAACTCGATCAAGCAGTTCTGGTATTGTCTCAGTTGAATCGTATGGAATGTTATGGTTATCTAACCATTCACGAATTTTGTTTTTTCGTGAGTTAGTATTCGGTATTTTGTTCATAATAACAGAATGATATCTAGCGTTGTCCATTACTATTATCGATCCTTCTTCTAAGTAGTTAAGAAATCTGTTTATAAACCAATCTTTAAAACTTTCGGCATTCATTTCTGAGTGATAGTCACCAGTAGATTTTGAATGAAACACCCATTTACTGTCCGGTTAAAAAAAAAAAAAAAAAAAAAAAAAAAAAAAAAAAAAAGTTTTAGATGAGCCAGTATGACAAACAATCAATCTCTTTCCTTTGCCTAAAGGAACTTTAAGTCCCCCCCTCTCCCTGTCGAATTCTGCCATATATATCTTTCCTTGAATGATTTTGATTCACCCAGGTTTCGTCCAAATAAAAAATAGGTCGATCGTCCCCAGAAACTTTTAGATTGTGCATTTCCCGAAGAAATTTTATTCTAGCAGCAACTGCATCACTTCTCTCCATTAGAAATTTCCGCCCGTCATTTGTTCTTATGTACCAATAGCCTAATTTTTTTTTTTTTTTTTAATATTCTAATCATAGACCTCGAAGAACCACTGTAGTTAATTTTTTCATGCATAGCCTTAGTTAAGTTTTTAGCCGTCGGATATTGTTCACTATCATACATATCGAAAATGGTACGTCGCAACAAACATTTTTCAAAGTCGTCAAGGTTCGTCACGCGTTTCGAAACTTTGCGAACTTTCCCCGGAGATGACAAACTAGGTTCACCTTGTATATCTGTGGATGTTTTTCCTTCGGCACAAATCCGGGCTATCGTACGAAGGCTAATATCACAGGCATCAGCAGTAAGTTCCTGACACTTTGCAAAATCAACAGTTTTACGTACGGTATCATTCGACAGCCTTCTAAAGTATGTATAAACCGAGAAAACCATGTTTCTTGCCTATGTAACACACGTCACTTTTTCTAACTGGAATCAGTATCTGTGGTGTTACTCGGTTTGCTAAGTGACATTGTTTATGTTAAAATAATAAAATGTTTAACACAAAAATGTTAACAATAACTATTACCACACATGAAATACGCACTCACAATAGAAAATCACAGGCACGCACACACACACACGTTCGACTAAAACGAAAGGTTAGAAAAATTTAACTTTCCTCTCTCACTGATATTACAGACTGAACTATTTGGACGCATTTCGACACCACGAATGGACAGAAAAGGGCCTCATAAAGAACCTGCAGGAAGGAGGGGAAAACAATTGGAGTAATATGAGCATTTGTTTTGGCTAGACGAATCTGAACTGCCAGAGCAGTTGTTGACATGAGCAACCCCAAAAGAAAGAAGAAAGGTTAGAAATGCCAAGCGTCTTGAAAAGAAACAGAATCACGTTGTACACTAATTTTCTTTTCTCTATCTGAAACGAATATAATGACTACACATGAAAAACACTGACCATGAAGAGTAACTTATGGAGAATAAAGTTCAACTGGCTTATGTTTAACAGGGCCCACTCACGGTCCACGGTTTGCGCAAACATCATGTTTGTGCAAACATCGTGTTTGCGCAAACACTCGGCCACACACGATACAACTGTTTGCACAAACTTCAGTTCAATTTTGAGTTTAATCGCGTAAGCATGTCCACTGAAGCAGCTTGTTTAACGTTAATGTATAGTAGGCTATATAAATAACACCTACCCTCAGTGGCGGAACTTCAAAATCAGCCCTCCCCTCCCACACACAGATACAGAAAAATCTTGCCAGGACTTATTAGGACCTATAAAACAATTTAAGCATTTCATGTTTCTTTCCAGCACAGACATTCAAAGTCAGGCAATGAATGACACCATGTAAACACGAGTAACTACATGTAATAATCAGAATATTACCGCTACTTTGAATTAGGACTATTTACTAGGGTGACCAGACATACTCTTTTTAAGAGTATTATACTCTTTTCGAGGTTCATATACTCTATACTCTTTTTTCTTCCCAAAAATATCGAATTATACTCTTTTGTGGTATTTTCAATTTCATTTAACGTTTAATGCATTTTCCCATTGAAAATCGCATTTGTTTTCCTGTAAAAACTTGGACGTTGACAACACTTGAATGTAAAAGCATGTCTTCCAAAAATTCATAGCATATCAAATGAAATCTCGGAAACGTATTAATGGGTACATTACGTCAGTTTTGTTTGGAAAATAAGGTCATCGGTCTTCTAGCTGATAATGCACCAGTAAATTTTGGAAGCATAAAAAATAAAACAACAGGAAATGTGCATAGCGAACTAGAGTGCAGGTTGAAGAAAAATGTTTTGCCTATCGGATGTGGGGCTCACATTCTTCACAATGGAATTTCTGTGGCGTGTTCGAGACTAATACCGATCGATATTGAGAATTTGGTTTTTAAAATATAGTACCATTTCAGTATTTTTACTGTAAGGACAAAAATTTGAAAAACTTTTGTGAGTCATTGGCTGTCATTATGAGGGTCTTTTGTATCGCTCAAAGACGAGATTCTTGTCTCTGCTGCCGTGTGCAGAATAAAATATACGTCAGTATGAACCACTTACAGGGTACTTTTTGAGTGATTAAAATGTTCCAATAGTCAATTTCTTTCGAGACGAAACAAGTGAGTTGTGGTTGTATTTCCTGCATACTCAGCTGATCTTGTTCACTGAAACAATTACAAAAATTGAGAGGGAGGATATAACAGCGACTGAAGTTCCTGATGAATATTTTGAACTTCTGAGGAAATACAAAGATAGAATTGAACAAAACTTTTATCCGTTTTCTGCTAGAAATTTACTTACGAAACTTGTAAAAGAAGGGAATATAAAAGAGGAATATGCCTACTCAGTGTCAAGAAGGTTTAAGTTTGAAGTGATAACATACTTAGAGACGTGGTCACAACGTTTCTTCGGAGAAATAAACAAGATGAAACATTTACTACTTGACACATCAGTTACCTATGAAGAATTTCAGGAGTCGTTTGCATATTTCTATGAGCAGGCAAAACATGTAGACAGTTCGTTGGAATTCAGTGATAATGATATTTTTGACAGTTACTGTGCAATATCCAGATGTGTTAAAGAACACCTTGAACAATGGGGAGAGAAAAGAGAGACAATGATGGGCAAATGGAAAAGTGTACAAAGATTTAGTGCGGGCTGGGTCAAATTTAAAAGTGATTGTGCCACTCGTGCAATTCTTGTTTACTTTACCGGGCACTAATGTTGATTGTGAGAAGCTCTTCAGTGTTAACACTTACTGGAGCGAGGAGAAAAGTCAACTCACAGTGTCGACACTGGAACAAGTGATGAAAGTGAAGTTCAATGTAAGCATGACCTGTGAAGAGTTCAGACTGGCAATAAAGTATGACATTAACTTACTCAAGAAAGCAAGATCGTCGCAGAAGTATGAATGATGGCGAGTAAAACTGTTTTAAGTATTTGACTCATTTGCATGCGCATTGGATAAAAAACATTAATTCACCTTGTCTTTATACTTAGTCAATTTTTTTTTTTTGATATACTCTTTTGGATTTAAAAAAATCTGGTCACCCTATATTTACTAATTGTTTAAAACTGAATATAATATATGTGAATGGAGTTTTCATGATTGTTACACTGTTATAATTCAACGAGGATATGTATGTGTACACGGCTGATTGACAGTGACAGTTCTGGAAAAATATTATGTTGCTTATTTTCCTAATGATCTTTTGATTACGAGTTACATACACATATACTGTTGTGAAATCTAATTTGATTTCAAATAAATTTTGTAATATATTAAATTTACCTCAGACTTGTAGCCAAACGCACTGTAACTGTTCCGAAAGTAGTTCTAAACTTACTCAGAAAAATAAAGATATCTTTTTCCCCAACTTTGATCACATCAGGAATGACAAAATCAGGTGTTATACCCGCTCAAAACCAATAATCTTAGGGTAAAATAGTGCGTATAGTTTTCAACGGAAGTAACAAAAATTATTTTTCTTGATTGCGATTTCATGTCTGACTAAAATAAAACACATATAATCAGGGCCTCCTTACGTCTTGGGCCTCCCTGCCGTTGCAGAGGCAGTAGCTCCGCCACTGCCTACCCTACAGTTTTTTTTTTTTTTTCGTAAGATTGCTCTAATTTAGACTTTAGTCTGGCAATGTCAGCTTATGACCTTTGTCTGACCAAGTTTTTCACCCTGGCAGATGTTATTGGGTACTAGAGTAGACGAAATTTGTCGCTTGGTGTTGGTGAGCTCATTGCTTGATGAAATGACAAAGCGACTGTTTGTAACAAGCTGCTTGCAAAATAGGTCTGCAGTCATTCAGTCAAGGATTTTTTTTTTTTTTTTAATCTTATCAACTAGAACACAAAATCTTTTGTACGAATGCAACAAAACTCCGCGTGCTGCTATGCTCAGTGGAGGTATGATCGGTGGCGTTGGGCGCTGAAAAATGCCTATTACGTGATGTCATGCAGATTATCAATCATGTTATTGCTGGAACTCCCGCGCTTCGGTGTTGATCCCACCCCCCCTTCGGCCCCACCGACGGCCGCGAACTCCAGAAACTATTGAAGTTAGCAGCACAACGACTGTTGTTACCAACATGCACGTTTAAAATGGTGCGGTGTGAAGAATGAAGACTTTTTTTTTTTTTTTTTTGAGAACAAGGTCACAAATGAAAATATCTATCATAACATATGCACAAATTTACCACTACTTATATTAAATGAAAGTGTTTCTTCCACATCAATTATTTCATCCAAGGTCGAAATACCGGATAATTGCATTTCCTGGTCTCTCAGAAAGTCCATATGAGAAAAATACCACAACGAGTGTACATACACGTCATCTGTTCCACTTCCAGATCTTGTACTTGCATTTATCTTCTTTAGTTCTCTTCGGTATACAGAACGAAGTGAATTGATTTTATTCCTCACTGACTCTCTGTCCGCCGTTTGATCTATTTCCTTCATTTTATTCACTAACTTCTCATATGCCGCATTTTTCAAATTCCTGTTTTTATAATCTTCACTCTTTACCTTCCACAGTTCAGGTAAATTTCGATAAAGGTCAATAAATTCTCGCCAGAATTCTTGATTCCTATTCATTGACGCCATAGCGCAAGAAATAATCGTCTGTACACTAGGATTCCTACTCGGAAATAAAGCTCGTGTTTGCACAAACATGCCCATACACGGTCCACGTGTTTGCGCAAACATCATGTTCGTGTAAACAATTTTCGAACGAGTTCGATGTGGAAAATGTTTGCACAAACAGTTCATACATCGCCACACACGGTCAAACTGTTTGCACAAACAGCCTTGTTTGCGCAAACCTTGGACCGTGTGTGGGCCTTGTAAGGCTTAAGACAAAGATGAGAAATAATCCAGCAATTGCTTTACTAGGGTCCATTCCGGCATTGTCTGGTCATTGAATTCAATTAGGAACAGTCATTGAAGTCCTCAGCCACGGTAGCTTTTCCGGAGTTTTGAACCCGGTCTTCCGAATGGCATTCTAACATTGCCGATTCATCAAAATCATTGACAGTCTTTGATTTGACAGTCGCTCCGATGCGTAAACTAGAGTGAATGTGTACAATATAAACGTGGCAATACCGCGGCCCTCTCATTTGCTGGCAGCATTTAAAGGGAACTTCGAGCGCCGCCTTCAAATGCCAATATGTTTGTCACGCCGCATAGTGTAAAGGCACGTATTTAAATACGATTCAAAATGTGAAGGTTGGTGTGAAACCTGAGACTTGTGTGATTTAGCTAGGCTTCACAAACGATAAACAGCAATAATCAAGAAATTTAGTACACAAACCGGAAATTATTTACGCGCAGTGGCGGATCTAGCCTGGGGGCTTAGGCCTCCCCCCAGTTTTCTGAGTGAAGAAATAATTTAAGCTATTATATATATAGTTTTGAAAGTTTATAGTAAATTCATAATATATTTATTATAGTTGCGTTCTGCCTGGCCGCCCCAGTTTTTACCTTCTACGTCCGCCACTGTTTACGGGTGTCACTGGCTAGAGTATGTGATAAAAAAAAAGGTGGTCGTGATATGATATTCTCAATGGATAAGTATTAGAAATATTGTATAGCAAAACTCGCTGCAAGGTCTCGAAATCATCCACACAAACTCGGAGTTATTTTTCACGACCTTTTTATTAGAAATTTTGGAATCTGTTTAAACCTTGAATTTCAAAAATATAATTACGTTTCACTTTTCGTTCCCATTATAAGAGAAGAAAAAATTAAATTGAATGTTTGTACTCTGAAAATATAACGTGAAACAATCAAGAATTAGAGAAAGAAAATCAGTAATTCAATGGATAAAGCGGCAAATCGATGAGTACACATGCAATCGGTTTTCTAGTTCCAACCAATTTTATGTTAGTAAGCTATTAGAGTAATGCTCAATAAAAAAAAGTCTTGGTAAAAAAGATTAATAGTTTTAGTAGTAACTGTTGTAAAAATGTCAAGTGTATATACAAGGTGGGCCATTGATCATGATATGCCCTTGTTAATTTTAAACTAATGGAAAGAAGTGAACACAGCAGTAGGGGGACATTGTTTGGCATACTTTGTGACACTACAAGGTTAACAGTGTTGCCAGCCCAACTAAATTTGTATTTGTTCAAATGGCACTACATCAGATCAGTACATGTTTCAAATATACATGTAAAAGGAAAACATAGGTACAATACGATATTTGTCATGCAGTGTTGCAAACTAAGAACGCTACAGTATTACAAAGATTGAAAAACAACTAAATTTTGAAGGATTTTAGAATAGTAATAATGCAAGTAAGATGGATGGGGCAATGCACATCCGAAGTACATTAATATGGAATACTACAGTCATCATATGACGTATTTGGAACAAATAGAAACAAAGTTACAAGAACTTGGAAGTTTGATTTTCTTCAAAGGACCTTATTTTTTAGGAAAAAATGCTTCATACGTATCTCACCTAAATTACGTGTATGGTTTCCAATAGACTGAAGATCATGATGCCGTTTACAGCAATTTGATATTTCAAACCATTTGGGAGATATGAAAATGATAAAATTAGATATATTGCTTAAAATGGCAGATTTGTGGGACACTTGTCAGGTACGAGAATGCGTTCTCTTAAAACAAAGAAACAAAGAAAGAAACACTCTCAGGGACACCGAATTTCTCTATAAGTTAGGAGGGTTAAATATATATATAATGTCCGTTTGGGGATATGAATATTGATTAAAGAATTTAGGGATATAGTCTGTAGGCCTACCTTTTGTGATATATTGTACCAATTATCCGTATATAGCATTTGAATTTCCTATTACTAAGTTCAAAATTCTACCAAGATTACTTCCAAAAATGCAGTACATAAATTTACAAAACGAGAAGAGACGAGGAAGCCTTTTCGAGATCGAAACTAGACGAGTCTTCTACAAAATTTAGGAGACGAGAAGAAAAAGTCTTCAAGAAATCCTTCTACTTGAGGGTGGTCTTATGGTTGACCTAGAAGTGGTGTTGCATTTTTTTAAAAAACGCTCTCTTGTACAGAAAGCAATCTATACAAACTTAGCCAACACGTTATTTGCTCTTTACAATTCCACATTTAAGATATTGGATTTCCTTAAAAAGACTACTACGTTATTTTTATGTGATTATTATTATTATTATTATTATTATTATTATTATTATTATTATTATTATTATTATTATTATTATTATTATTATTATTATTATTATTATTATTATTGATACATATTGATACATTTTTAATATAAGTTTAGCGATGGCAGCAACTCGTCCCGTCGGTACCACACTCTTGTTTGTATGAATGCGATTAGGATAAATTTTCTGTTAGAATACGAACAAAGCTGGTTGGGGACGATTTGAACGTGGCAAGTATAGTTAGAAATCCACTTTAAACTGTAGACTCACGACTCATGGGATTGATGCTACAATCGGGTGCTAAAGTTCAAGAACATATCAATAAGCTTTCTCTCGAACTACTTTTCGTAATCTTCTAGCCGGTTTATTTAGTTATTATTTACCAATTCTTTATTATAAAACACATTTTTATTTTCAATAAAAGCTTACTTCATCATTCCTATTTCTACCCTTTTTCCTATAAATATTTCATATCTTCACCAGGTACGGAAAATTACATTTTTATCACTTCTACTTTCTCCCCCTTAAACTTTTCTAGCTGCACAGTTCTTTTGGTTTCAGTCACTATTTCTTTTGACATTTTAGTATTTATCTTTATCGCGTATTCTCCTCCTTTCCTCCTCAATTTGTGTATATTATATTATAAATTCAGAATCTTCTACAATAAAAGTTGATATCATTGCAAGGTGATACACGTATCGTTCTATCTCCTACTGGAAAACAACGTTCTTTAGTCAAACTCTTCTTAAGTAAATGAAATTGATGAACGACATCACCCTTTTGGAACACACCTTCTGGTTTTATTTCCGTCTACTAGAAATAAGTTATATTACATGTATTTTATTTTCGGATAATTTTGTCATTTATTCAAAACTAACAGATTGCTTATTCTTCCCACAGAGGAGGGGTAAGATTTATGAGAAAAGATAAAAAGAAAAGTAGAAGTAGGCTGTGTGTGTGTGTGTGTGTGTGTGTGTGTGTGAATAGAATATGGCATGGCGTATGCAACCGTTTGTTACAACTATGCCATGTGAGTTGTCTAACATTTCAGTGGTTTACGTATTTCATCATTTAATTCGATGGATGTGTTCTGTTGAATTCCAACTTATATTATTAAAATTATGAGATTTCTGGATACAAAATACGGACACTTTCGATTTTACTGAATGTTAGTGAAATCATTTAAGTAATGCAGGCTTACGAGTTGCAGTATATCTATGCGAAATAAGATTAATATTGAAATTAAAACTCTACTGTTATAGAATTAATATCCTGAAATATACTAAATTCTAACACAGGTATACTAAATTCTTTTTCTCTTGAAACTTGAATGGTACTTGATTTATTACATGTTGGCCTATGTTTCAAAATATTTTAAACAATGAAACATGTATGAAAGCTAAGAAGCATCAAAACTATATCTGTGATTGGTTTTTCAAGGCGAGGTTCTTGTCCAGAGTCCGAAATAAAGTATTTTCAGTTTTACTTAGAAATTTCTCTCTTCCCTCACAATTGTCTTCGTCATACCCCACAGATCGCTTTCTGTCACAGAGGCCACAGTCTATTTCGTGATCTTTTACGTCTATTGCTCACTCCACAGAGACCTGGCATTCTGTCACAGAGTCCACAGTCATTTTCGTGATCTTTTATGTATCTTACTCCACAGATCACTGGGATTCTGTCACAGAGTCCATAGTCTATTTCCTGATCTTTCACGTATCTTTAAATTGAAAGAGTACATAACCTCTGTTTTTCTTTTTCTTTTTCTTTTTTTTTCTTTTTTTTTTAAACTTGGTAAGCATGTAATAAATTCAGTGATAAAGAAATGTAACTATAATTGTGTAGCTGTATGAACCGTCCTCCAATCACGCAATATTGCTGTCTATAGCAGAATGCAGCGCGCCTCTCGTTAGGTACTGATGACTTAATGCGCTTAAAAGTACAGGCTGATGCAACGTCTAGTAAACAAAGCCATATACATACACCAATTAGCAAAAGTCGTACAGTTGTAATTGATTGGGAATGTTCAAGGATGTGCGCTAAGTTGCAACACAGCAATTACTCCACGTGCTTCTAACCCAGTGCGGGTAAACAAATGAGTGTGACCAGGCCAGGAGTAACTGCATCGGTACTACATACAATAAATATATTTTGCGAGTCCAAAACAACAATACTGATATTTTGGCACATTGTGAAAGTACGAAAAGTACACGGACACAAGTCTTAAAACACAAACTGTCCTACAAAATACAGACGTCTGACAACATTAGGTACTGTCAAAATGAAATAGTAAAAAAACCCAGATTGATCCAAGTGCTAACAATGTTAAAAAAAAAAAAAAAAATTTCAAGTGGTTCAGACATTTTCTTGTGAAAAGGGAATACACAACGTCAATTTGATTTTCTTTCTTTCTCTTTTTCTTTTTCTTTTCTTTTCTTTTTTTAACGAACAAGTGAAATTTCTTGGTAAGATGCTGGCAATACTGCCTACAGGACACACACTGGCCCTATCAATAACACTACCTTTTGCCCTTTATGGAACGTGTGAACCACCTGTTTACAGCACTGAACCGAGGTCAGGGAGAAACATTTCCTAGCTGACCCGTTTCTGCAATTTTGCAACAGAAATCAGCTATGGAAATTAGTACCTACAATGTACGGATTATCCTTCATTTTTTAACCACACTTGCCTTCTGCAACATTCACATCTGCTACTCAAAAGAAATAATATTTCTTGTACTTTCGTTACCTTTTTTTTCTGATTTCTTTTTTAATTCTAATGTAATATTACAGGAAAATGTCAAGATCTTTTTTTTTTTCTTTTAGCGAAAGCTTGTTTCTTATTTTCTAAAAAGTTATTTTTGAATTGTAGTGTTATCACTTGAATACTTCCTTTTCCATATTTAATTTCTGTAGGTATCAACATTTTTTTTCCCTATTTTCTCTTTCTTTCTCTGTGTTGTTTGTTTAAAATCACGTTTCTACCATTGTTATATGCTGTTATTAACTTTCTGTTTGATTTCTGTGGATATAATATTACTGTCTGATGACTATCATAGCTTGAGAAAAACAATATATACACTTGTAATTTATTTCAGTAGGTTATGTATAGGGTGGTTTATAATTCAGTGATACATTGAAAAGTCAAAACACACCGTATATATGTATCTCCGCACCACATTGCATATATCAAGAGTTGAAAATCTTTTGAGGTTTGAGGGCTACTTTTCACTTCAGAAATCACTGGAGATCTACTTATCTATTCACTAGCCCACTATAGAGAATCAATAAAGTGATCGATACAGACAGTATGACATGCAATCACGGGCTATCGCTCATTACTTGCCGGTCGTTGCTTTGGTTACCCCTTGCACCCTATGGTTATTGCTTTAAGCTAACGGAGACTAATGATTAATAAGAGTGAATAACAGTAAAATTAATTTCTTGTACTCTCTCACCGGGAGTCGAATGCGGAATCACGTGCACCAAAGGCGCACGCACTGACCACTAGACCTGTGGGGAGAGTATTTTGATATACCACCTTTGTGCACATATACAGAGTGTTTCAAAACAACACCGACAACGTTTGAGAGGTGATTCCTGACACGAAGATAAGACAAAAAGTATAGACCAACCTGGGTGCAGAAATCCGTCATTTCGGAGTTATAGGCTGCCGAAAACATGAAAAAATGAACTTTAAAGGCCCATAGCTCCAAAACTATGGGACCTACCGTAGTCGGGTCAAGACTTCACTTAGGAACTTACATGTGTGCTATCCAGATATAATGTTTTAGAATCCTTCAACAATTTTTGCAGAGGTAGTTGGTGAGTACTTCAAATTACATGCTCGTAGCCAAACTTCCTCTATTGTAGCGTGATTCTGAAACATGTATTTTTTTAAAAGCGCATATATTAGTTCCGACTACAGTAGATCCCATAATTTTGGAACTATGGACCTCTTAAGTCCATTTTTTCATGTTTTCGGCAGCCTGTAACTGCGAAAGGAAGCATTGGGGGCTATTGATTATAACTGATTGTAGTAAAACACTTAGAACATCAAATGCTTATTAAAACTCCTTTTAGATGTGTTTTGTAAAAGCATTGTTTTCAAAATTATTTATGGTTATTATTATTTTTGAATGCCTTTTCAATTAATAATACTATATATTTTTGTACAATTATAATTGCAGGCAAAAATTAACCAGAAACTCAAAGGTAGATATTTCTTTCTGTGCAATTTGATAAACCTCTTCCCCTTCCCAAGTTCTCCTGGTCGACAGTGTCTAATGAAGCATCCCGGTTTCTGATTTTATTTAAATGATGTTCTCAAATTCCAATAGTGTCATGGGCATCTACTTGATTTTTCGCAATAGGGGGCAAAGTTATTAGTCTTTTTATTTACTGTATGTATGTTTTGTTAAAAAAAATATTTATGATCGTTTGTAATATCAGACTCAAATCTGAATAGGGAAAGTGGAAGAATTGGCAAAGGATTCGCCCAAAATCTGGTTTGTATAGTATTAGCCCGATATTCGCGATTTCATATTCAGCGAAAAATAAACGCTTTTGTATTTTGCTGACCACCTTTATCACATAACAGGTATTCCTACAACAGAAGTTGAAACGCAATGAATGACTTGAGTTGATTTTGAGTTTAACGTCCCTTTCAGCAGCGGGGCTATATGAGACGTGGACCTTCTTATTAAAGTGGAATCCGAACCACATGAGCTCCCGCCAGAAATCAAAACGCGAAGGAGTATTAATGAACAAATACTGAAGAATATATAATAAGAATATATATTGGTCGTCTCTGAAAACTGAATTGAGATTATTGATTCGTTTGAATTCCAGGGAGGGACACGGCATAACCTGTTCCCCATTGCAGACATCCATGACTAGGCTTGCCTACGATGCAAGAATTGAAACTGTTTCGTCTCACCTCATGGGCAGTCCTACGACAGAGTCCATTATTATTGTCAAACTTAATTTCTTCTTTGTCAACTCACTTATGGGGTCGACGTTTCTGATGAGTCTTTTTCCATAAGGCCCTGTCTGAGAATTTTCTTCTTCTATTAGACTTTTCTCCCTGAAATCATTCCTGACCATTTCCATCCATTTCTTTCTTAGTCTCCTTTTACCTCTCTTCCCATCCACTTCCGTTGCCATCACATTATTGGCCACATAGTAGTTTGTTTTTCTCATTAGATGGCCATACCATTGTAGTCTTCTTTCTTAGAACTTTTTAGATATCTCTACAACTTTGGCTTCAAATTTAAAACCGTATAGAAGTGATATGAGAATCCTCATGAATTTAATGTTCTTGCAACGTAATGCAATAATAAGCAAATGAAAAAAGACAGATGAGTAAATGTAATACAGTAAAACATTTAAATCGCAAGTAGTAAATCATGAATGATGATTACTGGTAATTAGAACTTAAATGCTTATGAAAACACTACTTGGAATTTTATATACACGTTTGAGTCTGGAGAGGACATGGCCCCACATTATCCTCCGTTACGAACATCCATGACTAGGGTTGCCATGACTAGAGTTGTGATCAGATTTGAACTGAAAAGCCGCGGGCCCCCTTTGTCTACCCCGTCCATAGAGGGCAAGTCCTATCGAAATTTTAGGCAACTTTTTAAGGTATCTACTGTCTGGAATTTTCCGAAAACACTATTTTGGAACCTTAGAAACGCATTATGATTAAAATTAAACCGAAAAGCACGGGCCCTTTTATCTACCTTATCCCTAGTTGGTAAATTCCATCGTAATTTTGGGGAACTTTTTGAGATTTTCCCTGTCTGAAATTTTCTGAAAACACTATCTGGGACCTCAGTGGTCAAATTTTGAAACGAAAAGCCGCGGGACCTTTTACCTACACACTTACCGATTTTATTGTGTTTTTCTTGCTTTATATTTATTTTAGTTAATATTGACTCCTTTAAATTTAGATCCTTTCTGAAAAAGAATTCCCAATACTCATTTCTAGTCGAAGTTAATTCAACTTTTCTGAATATTACATTTTCTTTGTATAAAATCTAGGATTATTTAACAGCTCTAACATAAGAACAGTGGGAACTCTAGGTTAAATAAAATGCATTCTCTTCTATTCCTAAGCAAATATTGTTGTTAAGCCTTGTAACATCAGCTTATCGTCCACCTCTCTAACTTTTCGCATATTTTTTATTGCTCTGATTGATTTATCTCAATGACTAAATCTGCTTTTCCCACACAGAGCAAGTAAGTTTCTCATCCCTTTGTGAGCCAATTTTGTTTCCAAATCATCCAGCAGATGTTTCACGTAACAGCTGCTCAGTGGCTCCACTGGCGGTGGGAACAAGAATTTCTAGTTGATAGGCTGTGCTGAAGTGTATCGTGTGAAACCAAGTATTATTCATCGTTCAACGCTGTTTATGGATCTCATTGAAGGTAGAGAGATACTTGTTTGCACATTGTTCTTTCCCCACAAGAGATCAGCGAACCTGCTATAGTTTTTTTTTTTCTTCAGTTTGTCAGCAGATCCTATCAGCAGTAAATAAAACTGAGTCTTGGAAGGAGGGTGGGGGTAAGTAGGAACATGCAAAATTAAAATGAAAAAGTAAATAAAAGTAATTGTGTTCCCACGTACCTGAGTTGTTTGGACTTCAGCCACTCGCGCGTAGTACTGGCTTTGATTCTAGGTGGAGACCTGGGGCGCAACCACGGGGAAGGTCTACGGATCCGCCCTTCCCCCCAGAAACTTCCTAATTCAACATACATTTGTATACTTTCTCAATAAAACTATACTTGTTTAACAGGGAAATGATTGATGTAGCATGAAAATTTGATCTTACACTTCATCTGTACTCTTTCTCTCATTAAAAAAAAAATAAAAATAAAAAAAAAAACTTAGTTCTATCATTTTTTTCCCTGAAAACACAGGTGGAAATATTTTACAATTACTTATCGTCTTGTGCACGGGTGCACGATAGTACTCGTTCAATACTACATAGACGTAGTGGCTTTTAGCATTGGCTCCCTTCGCTCCAAGCTTGGACCCCTCCTAACAGAAATATCTCGGTGTACGCCTGGTGAAGACACATAATTTTTGGTGCAGATCCAGGATCATCAGCCGGTTGGGGAGCTACTTCAATTCAGAGACAATGAACTCCAGTGTAGGAATCCGCAAATAACTTATTGGTTCTAGGAGCTCATACGTTAAATACGCATTACCCAATAGAGTGTGGGCCCTCTGGCTGGCTATGACGCTTTGTAAGTTATAACTATATATATATATATATATATATATATATATATATATATATATATATATATATATTTATTTAAAAAAAAAGAAAGATATTATTGTTATTTCTTCACTAGTTGAAAGGTTCGGTCTTTGCATGAAGAAGATGCAAAATATCTTTTTAAAAATGAGTGGAAAAAATCAACGACAAAAAGCAAAAGCTTTTTGTCCTCCCTCTTGTTATGTTAGCCCGTGAAACAAATATATAATACGAGTTGCATATAGGCGAGGCGTTCTTAGAAATAACCTAAAACGGCCATACATTTTGATTCCCCATCAATCCTCCCTCGAGCCGAAAATTTAAAAAACGGCTTTGTACACTATTGGATCTGGTTTTTTTAAAAAAAATGACTATAGGTGACTCATTTCTATGCGAAAATGTGATGAGAGATAGACATACAAACGCACACACAATTATTATTATTATTATTATTATTATTATTATTATTATTATTATTATTATTATTATTATTATTATTATAGATTTACATTCATCATCATAGGTATTGTGCCAATATTGGCAGGTTACTTGCTGGAACTGACTAGGGATGATTCCATTCCGGGACCAAGTACCTGGGGAAAACCTACATATCGTCTGAAAGCTCTTGCCATGAGAAGTACGAAACCGGTTTCAAATTACGGGCAAACCCACAACCCAACCTTATAAGGAGCCAGATTGTTAGTGTTTGTGACCCTATGTATGACATATTCGACAGAAATAAAAATGAATGTTACAATGCGTTACAGGGTTGTTTTGTTTAAAACAAAATGTTTAAAACAAATTATTAAAACTTGTTTTAAACAATTGATTTTGTTTAAAACAAATTTTGTATACGTTTTAAACATTTTGTTTTAAACAGGTGTATTTTTAAAGACTTGTTTTAAGCATGTTTATTTTTATTTTATTTAAAAGAAAATTGTTTGAAGTACTCCCCATTCGGAAGACTATTTTCTTCCCGTGTGAATGCTTTGATTTCTCGTGGCCATAGCAGGTCTATTTGGTGATCTACAATTTATTTTTTCTCTTTCCCCTCTTATTTTTAACGTATATTGTATTGTTTAAATGCTTCAGTTAATTTACGAGAAAGTGTCGTAGTCGAAGGTTGGACTATTTGTAGAATTGATATTAAAAAATAAATAAAATAATTATCACAGAAAACAAACGAAAGGTTATTTACTAAATTGCGGTTCTGAAATTAAAATATCGTAGTCATTCGTTGATACAGTACATGTTGGTTCTCAGTCTCCGTATAACTTGGAATCGTTTAACATGAGTTTTACGGGAATAAAAAAGGATATCATTTGAAGCAAATTTATTAAAGTAACGCAAACTCCATCAGGTAAGAAAACGACTATACGACCTCGTTGCAAAACGGGTAAGAAAGAAATAGTTGGTTTAGTTCAAAGAATGAAGAATCATTATGGAAAAATGCAATGCTGTAAATAAACCGAAAACCCAAACAAATGGTAAAAGTGTTGATCCGAATTGCTTCTGATGATTCTAACGTCAGTGATGTGTGGAAACTTCAGGATTGAACTTAAAAATTGATTTTGTGTCAACAATATATTTTTCATTATATTATGAATATTTTATTTCGTCCCTCTTTCCTACCTCAGTTCTAAAATTTCTTAAAAACCACATCTTGTATGAAGGGGCCAGGCAAGAAGGCGCAAGTATGGCAGTCGCCCTCATAGCTAACTATTAAAGCGTGATACTTATTGTAACATCAATGCCGAACGTCAGTGTCTGGGACAATTTGATCTCAATATGTTCGTCTGTCTGTATGTATGATCACGCTACAGGGCACAATTTTTGGTTTTTTAACATTAAATTTTGAGGGTAGGGACACGAGACGTCGGAATTTGCTGTATAGTTAGATTTTGACTGCGATCCGACGTAAAATTTCAAAATTAGTTGTTCGGATCCAACGTTAAACAAAAAGCCCTGTCTCATATAGCCTTGCTACTGATGCAAGACTAATCAATCAAACTAAAACTAATTTTACACGTTCCGAACAAACTTGGGTTGCAGGATAAATTTGGCTCCAACTCAGTTTTTATAAAATAATTTTAGATATGAGGCGTTCAGAGCACAGGGGATCCAAGTCCATTCTCAGAAAGGTTTACTTTTGTTCAACAAATGTAGCATTTTCGTAGCCAATGGTACAAAATAAATGAAACAAAAGCTACGTGAAAGGGTGTGGACTAGAGTTTCATAGGACAGCCGCTAGACAAGGTCGTTGATGGAATGGGGGAGGAGGGCTAATTTACCCCTCCTTGCTCATAAATTTCAGATATTAACATTATATTGTGTACGCTGCAGCGTGGAAATGATTAACAAGTCAAGCTCCGAGTGCCATAACCAATTATGCATAATTACGTTAAATAAATGCAGGGTGTGTCCAAAAGAATACACCGACGGAAAACGTCATATTTTAACAACTACGAATCCGAGATGAAAGAAAGAAAAACTACATGACAAGATGCAATCTAGAATTTTAAATAATTGCTGCTTGAGAGGGTCGTTCGTTTCGAGATTATCCGCCCCTAACCTTGAATTTTAGATGGGAGCAGTAATGCAGATTTAGAAACCTTTTGCTGAGTAAAGTCTAAATAAAAATAAATTGAAGTTCTTACACTGCACAAATGCGGATTTTGATCAGTCATAATCCATTTCCATTGCCCGTAAGGAGCTATAGATCTATATTGCTCTCTTGTATATTTTTTGGCCCAAGGATTCCAAAAGTGGCTCTACTTTCGAGTTTCGGGCCTCCTTAAAATTCTGAAAATTGGACCTAAGCAACTTTCCAGCTTTAATCATCTGCATGTCCTCCGTATTTATTCGGTGTAAGGACCTCAAGCTTGTTCTGTTGGACTTTGCTTATCAAAAGATTCCTAAAAGTGCCTTACTGCCCCCAAAATCTGAAACCCAGAGTGGGGATGGGGGTGGTTGTCCTCCTGTCCCACTGACGCCCCTGTCTAGCGGTTGTCATATGAAACGATCGCACACCCTTTCGCATGGTTTTAGCTACATTTGCTTTGGACTCTTGACTGCGAAGATATTACGTTTTGAAATAGAATTCATTTGCTGAACAAACTGAACTTAATTGAGAATGAATTTGGATCCATTGTGCTCTGAACGACCCAAATATTTCCTTTCTTTAATAAATTAATGACTCAAAAAACAACCAATTACATAGGCTTGCAGAAAATATAAAATATTCTAAAGTTAGCACAACATGAAGTGTGTTTCAAACATTACTTTTCGAAAATTTATTCTTTTAAAGTAATTTTATTATCATCAGTGTTCTCAAATAGTTAAAAAAAAAAAAAAAATGCAACAAAAATCTCACCCGCCTCCACGAAATGCGAGCTTAGCCCCTAAAGGCATAACTTGAAAACTTTCAGAAGCGATAACTACGAAATGACTTGCTTAAGGGCTAAAATAACCACCCAAGCGTATTTCTGGTAAAATTCTAGCCTTAAAGATGTAACATGACTTGCATTTGAAATTTCGAATACCAATCAAAGATGTCCGCCATGATACTTGATAGCACCATCTGATGTGTCGGACCATTTCCAAGTTTCATCATTCTCCCTCAACCCGTTTTCAATACACAAGGATGGTAAGGACTATTGTTTTGCCATGTATATTGATAGGTTATGAGAAATGTTTATAGTAAGTAGATTTTAAAATCCACCTGAAAGCTTATTACAACCAAGAAAGTACTTATGAGAGTCACTGGCAAGAGGGTGTAATAAAAGGGGGTCGTGATATGAAATAAGTAGAGAATTATTAATTTATACCAAAATATTCTGTACCCAACACAGTGCAGTCTTAACGAGAATAAAATTAATGAAAAGATTTGTTCAAGAGCAAAAAAAAAAAAAAAAAAAAAAAAAAAATCTTAATAAATACGTTATTACACGATTTTGAAATATATTTAAATTCATGTTTTAAAGTGTTCAAAATGTTTTAAACATGTTTTTCTCGTGTGTGTTTTAAAACATGTTTAAAACATTTTGAACATCTTTTTCATGTTTTAAACACGTATTTTGTTCTTTTTTAAGAAAACGGTATTTTTTCCAACCCTGTGCATTACGCGTAAGCGCCTGAGCCCATCATGATCCTTTTTGGCTCATTGCTAGAACGTGACCCGGGCAAGGGTTTGATAATATCACTTTGCACCCAGATGTACCTATTTGGTCAGTGTTGCCCAGTGGTGCCCACCCCCCCTTATGTCTATGATGCACCCCCCCAATTGTCTATCCGTAGGTGTTCTTCCATGAAAAAATCTTCTTTTCGATTAATTTTACCCTCCCCTCATCAAACATATTTATATAGATTTTAACCCCCCCAAATATTTCAATGACGTAGTTTGTGTCATAGCCCCCCCTTGTGGGCACCCCTGGTGTTGCCAATGAATTGTAAATACAATGTGGCATATGGTTTCTGTACCACCGGATGTATATTCATGAAACGTGGTATAAACATCATTCGTTCCTAGAGAAAATATACTTTGAACGTATTCCTCTCCCAAGGACTCAAGTTTATCAGTGTTGCCAACCAACGTGACATTAATACAATGTTTGAAAATTAAGACTTGGGAGAACTAGTGTCGGCCACGAGGCTAGAGAAATGTCTCGTCTCGTTTTGTCTGTAATTTGAAAATTCACTTCTTGTGTCAACTTTCGTCTCGTGGACAATACTAGCGGATATAGAGTTTGAAGTGGAATCCGAACAAACCAAATTTTAGTACTCTCCGACTGGAAATCGAATTTGGGACCTCATATACCAAAAACATACGCGCTAACCACATACCACTGCTCTTCTTTCTTAGAATGCATATTTGAATACAAACGAAATTATGAAAACCCAGCTAATCCTAGTGGTAAATATGTTCAAAAGTTAATTTCATACGGTCCACATACGGTCCAACCGTTGTTCTCTGGGAAAAATTAAAACCCCTTTTACCCCTGAAGATACACATTTCAATCAAACTGTAGTGATTGTAAAAAAAAAAAAAAAAAAAAAAAAAAAAAAAAAAAAAAATCTGAACTCCTAATTATGTTCAAAAATTCTTTTTAAACTATTCAACTGTGTCCTCATTTTCGTCATTTTTATGAATACAAAGTGTATAAAGAGGAACATTCACCCCCTTCAACTAATAAGAATTTTCTTAAAGGCTGAGACACATGTTCAAATTATTTTTAATGAAAAGTTTATGTATACCGAGTTTTACTTGTCTCTTCCCTAACTTGAGGGTTTCCTGAGTCACTCCACTTCTAGCATAAATTTTGAACCCAGTTCTTCCCCGTAATGTGCATATTTTAATCAAACTACATGATAAAATCTTAGGTCCAAGCAAGACCGTCGCGTGAGTTGTAAGCGCCTGGGGCGAGAATTCCATGCCCGCCCCCTCCCCATGAGAAACAACCAGAGTTTATTCTGTACTCATAGATTTAAATACGGAATTTAAGTTCATAATGTAAGATAAAAGAAGTTGGTATTATGTCAGTTTTTCAAAGTGTAAGTTTTTTGTAGTTAAAAGTTAATGAAAACATGGCTCTGAATTATTGAAATCGAGTGCTATTCTTGTTTATCTTGAACTTGATACACATCAACATAGTAATAGCATAGAATATACAAATATTAAAGTCCAAGATGTAAAATAACTCTTCTCACAGAGGGCTGGAGAGAGTTTCAGTTGAATATTCTTAGACGATGTTTTACATTACCGGTAATTTTCAAGTTCAATACTCTATCGGGAGTCCCTCAAGGATTTAATCTATACCCTCGGTTGTTTCTTCTTGTTTTGATATTTCTCTGTGTATTAAAATTTCTCAAGTTCTTCTTTTTGCCAACAGTTTCAAATTATACTTCAAAGCAAGTTCATTATTTTTATGACTGCGTGAAACTACAACAGGATCTATAGTGAGTTCAAATATGGTGTGATAAAAATAAATTAGTCTTGAATGTGTCCAAATGAAAATCTGTATCTTTTATGAGGAAAGAAAACTCAATTAACTTTACTTATACAATAAGTGACACTTCCTTGTTTACCGCGGATACTATCAAAGATGTTGGAGTTATATTTAATAGCAAATTAACCTTTGCTCAACATGTTGACGCAATGATGAGTAATGCATATAGAAACCAAGGTGTAATTTATAGGATAGGACAGGATTTCTACAAAGAATCAACATTTATAAGGTTATAATTTTTCTTATGTGACGTCAAAATCAGAATACTAGTTTTTAAACATTAAAAAAAAAGGGAGATGGGTGTTTAATCTGTTGCTTTTACATAAATTATTAAACCGTAAAATTGACTGTACAAAATTAATTTCAGAAGTATTATTACGTGTTCCAATAAGTAAGACCAGAACAGCAAACATTGGGACATTCTATTGTAGAAAAGCAAGATCTAACATGTTACATAAGTCTCCTCTGTGAAGAATGTGTGCTTCATATAACGAAATAATTAGATTTCATCTAGTATATGTATTTAGTATGCCCGAAAATAAGTTCAAAGCACTTGTCAGGCAGTAACTTCTGCATAATTAAAAAAACGAATATTTGTGTATTATAATAGTGTATGTTAGATAATTATGTACACGACACTATAACTGGGCATTAAGCCTGATGTGTTGTCTTTATGAAATAAATAAGTAAATTTTACTTGCCGTGGCCTGATCATTATTAAAATATCTGAATTAACATTAATTGTTTTTTTAAAAAAATCATTTACCGACATAATCTGAATTCCTTGAATTTTGTTGATTTGTCGTCCCAGTGCTCCCCCCGGGTCGTGGCGCCCGGGGCAAATCCCCGGTCGTCCCGCCCGGGTGCAATGCTTTTGCGCACACTTTCTTCCAGCTTATCATTCCATGCAGATAAGAAGCAAAACAAATAATCATTTTAATGCTTTTGCGCACAAAATGGTATGCAACGCTGCCAATTCATTCTTTGATCTTAATATACAATATATTTTGTAGTTTTTTTTTTTTTTTTGCAAAACAAGACAAGATTCATTTGATTAAATAAAATAAACTAATTTATTAAATTACCTAAGTAACTCCAACTACCTTACTTTCTTGGCTTCTTCAAACACACTAACTCACTTATCTAACAGAATACATAGCAAGACAGCAAGTGGTTCCTGATTGTTTACCGCCAACATTAGATTATGTCTTCTAAATATGAATTTGTGGCTACTACTCTAGGCAAGACTACTCTAGGAAATTTAAGTTGTGAACTATCCATAAAAAAAAGTCAATAATGTTGAACTCAATTTAATTTCTATGCTTTTTACGTTTTTGGCTAAAGACATTTTTTGGACTCCCGTATTTATCTCCAGAGCAAGTACCAGATGCCTTTGTTGATCTGATTTCGGTGGCACCTGAAACCAAAGGATTTAGATTTTCAGATTATGTGCTGAACAACTACATCGAAGATAATTGCAGGTAATATTCTGGTTTGATAAATGTAAAAGATATAATGAATTTTGGGGGCAATAACTACCCTGTGGCTTACACCCTTCCCGATCTGGGAAAAACCACTTAACTTAGTTTTAACTATTAAAGAATGATAAATATCAAAATTAAAGAGGTAGAGAGTCTCCAGCCAAAGTAATTAAAAACTGTCTAGTATATAGGCTAGAAGCATTCTCGTTTGAGAAATTAAAGGCATGAATATAGAAATAGCTCACAGAAATAGTAAAGTATTATATGAAATGAGATCCGAAAATCAGTTTATAACTTTATAACAGTTCTGGAAATCAAAATATTATTTCAAAATAAAAAATTAAACGGTGATAGGATATGGTATTCATGATTACCTTTTCTTTTCAGGTATCTTCCAGTGATGTGGGCTTGTGAACCATTTCCAGCACCTAGGACAACAAATGGACCAGAATCTTTCCACCGTCACTACAACAGCCAGTTCTATTCTAGTGCACCTGATGTCCATAAGGTAGTATCAGTGTTACTTGAAATACAGCATGAAACACGTTTGAAGATCGCTTCGGTACGGAAAGGTGATTCGAAACCACGAAGGAAAGAAGAAATTCAAAGGAGGGAACAAATCATGAAATTATACAGGTACTTTCAAAACTCCACACACAGCGAAGTTTTGAGAATGAAATATCTTAAAGTTGTAGGACACAAATTTCAAGGACTAAAGTTGTAAAAAAATGTACCATACAGCAGAATTGAATATAATAAACATTGAACAGCAGAATTGAATATTTCTTTCGTATCTTTCATATTTACCCTTATTCTCTAAAGTGTTGAAACTGTGCGCAACTGCATGATTTGCTTAAGCATGATTATATTGAGATTTGGCAATGTCGCATTTAAAAACTGTGCGCAAAACCACGATTTTATACTTTTCGATCAGCTGTCAATCAACTACAGATTATCGTAGATCTTTGGGAGAAAACTGTGCGCAAACGAGGTGCACCCGTCCCGCCCACGCAACGGCTCCGGGTCCAAGCAGATTCAAGCTATATCAAAAAATTCATTTTGAATGTTTTAGTTATTTTTCCGTGATACTATCAGAAACACGATCACTTTCATTTTTTGTTTGTTTGTTTGTTTCTTTCTTTCTTTATAGAAGAATGACTTTCTCTCATGTTAAAATGAATGTACACTTTTTATGAATAAGTGCAATTGAAGCAAGTTGAGGCACATCTTACTTAATATTCAACAACTTTCCGCCAGAGTGTATACAAGAGTTGATTTACATATGTAATAGGTTAAAGAAGAAAATCCAGTTTGAAATAATTATAATAATCACAACTTTCTTAATCAAGTTGTGTAACAACAGAGATAAAATAAAACAAAAAACAGATGGGAAGAGTTTATGTCCACTTTACAAATTAGGAAGACCGCCCATTAATACGAAATATATTACCACAGGTTAGCATTGTATAATTGACCATAGATAAAAAATGTTACTATATAAAGCATATTAAAATGCTAATAATATTGCTTTTATAAGCTAATGTCTAGTTTCAAGCCTAAAGCTTCCCGTGAGAGAAAATGCAAGTTTTCCCATGAACGACAGAGATTTGTACTGTTTTAAAAAGACAGCTTGAACATCAAAAAGAATTGATCACAGGGGCAATATAAGTTGTGAATTTAAATAATTTTGAGGCGACTATACACATCATTATCAACATATTATCATAGGTATTCTGCCATTATTGGCAGGTCACTCACTGCAACTGAGAAGCTTTCGTGCTTCACAGACTTCAGCTAACCTCTTCGTCTTCACGCACGATTTTTTAAAAATTTTGTCCATCAATTGTAGCGTCCTTCATCAACTCCCTCTCTTTCCTACCACTATACCCTCTAGCACGTTCCTCATGATACAGTTTCTTCTTAGCAAATGTCCCAACCAGTTTCCCTTTCTCTTTTTAATAAAATCTAAAATTGTTCTTTTCTCCGCTATGACTCGGCTAATTCTCTCCATCCTTCTCCACACCCACATTTCGAAAACAGTCGTTTTCACCACCCTTGCGTAATGTCCATGTTTCCAACCATAGAACACAATATTCCACGGGAAGCATTTTATGAGTCGTTTTCTCAATTCTTTTTTCAAGGTTTCACAAAATAGACTTTTCTTACTCCTAAAGGTTTTGTTTCGCGTTCACACTTCATATCATCACTAATAATACTACCCAGATATCGAAAACTAGTTATCTGTTCTATTATCTTCCCTTCTACTGACTCCGACCACTTCATTCCAATCACAATGGCTTTTCTCTTCCTAACATTTATTTTCATCTTATGTTTTTGACAGCCGTTTCTCAAGTTTTCTAACATCTCACTGATTTCCTTTCCAGATTCTGCAACAAGCGTCATATCGTCTCCAAACCGGATACACTTAATTATTCTACCTTCCACCGAAATGTCCTCTTCATTACGTACGCTAGTTTTCATTATTTCTTCTAGATAGATATTGAATATTGTTGACGAGAGACAGCATCCCTCTCGAAGTCCCCTTCCAATTATACTCTCTTCTATCTTCTCCTACTCGCTTACACTTACATTGTGTATTAGTGTATTTCTCTCTCTCTAATATATATATACAGGGAGTCCATAAAGTTCTGCAGGAAAGTAAAACTCTATAACTTGAAAACCGTTACGTTTATGTGTATAAATTTTTGAGGTTGGAAGAAGGGAAGTATAAAGTTTTGTACTAACCACAATGCTCGATGCTGGCCACAATGCTCGATGACGTTTGCGCTGGTAATCACGTGACTTAAGATGGCGTCTATTAAAGAAAAGGCACAATGTGTTTTGTGGTTTGCGGAATTAAAATCTTTGCGTTTCAGTGCGGAGAATGTTCCAAACAACGTATGGGAAACACCCCCAGCAGAAACAAGTATCAAGAGGTGGTACGAGAAGTTCAAAGAAACGGGAAGTGTATCAAATTTACCACGCAGTGGAAGGTCAGGAACGAGTGACGATGTGATTCACACGTTGCAGGACAGCGTAGCCAGGAGTCCGATGAAGTCGCTTAAACGTAGGTAATTGGAACTGGGAATACCGAAGTTAACGTTACACAAGATCGTACGTAAGAATTTGAAGGTCTGGCCTATAAGTTAAAATTTGTGCACGAGCTGATAGAGGAAGACTGTGACATGAGAATGGAATTCTGTGAGTCAATGCTTGCAAGAAAATGGTGACCTTCTGTCTCGATTTCTGTTTTCAGATGAAGTCACATTTTATGTGTCGGGAAAAGTGAACAGGCACAACTGCCGAATTTGGGTGGTGGAAAATCCACGTGAATTCGAGGAGCACAAGCGTGGCTAGTCCCAAAGTCAATGTGTGGTGTGCTGTTTCAATGGACCACATTATCGGCCCTTTTTTCTTCGAGGAAGAGACGGTAAATGCTAACAATTATCTGAACATGCTACAGACATTCCTTTTGGCAGAACTTACTAGGTTAGACATCCTTAATGAGGTCTACATGCAACAGGATGGGGTACCGCCGCACTATGCCCTTCAAGTTCGACAGTTTTTTAACGAAGAATTTAAGGAGAGATGGATTGGTCGAAGAGGACCTACCCCTTGGCCTGCAAGATCACCAGATTTGTCACCTTGTGATTACTGGCTGTGGGGACACGTGAAGACCAAAGTGTATTCGCAGAAGCCAGCTAATTTGCACAATCTCAAGAACAAAATAACTCATGTGATTTTGAACATTCCAGACGAGCACCACCAACACGCAATTCTTGGTTTCCCAAAAAGACTGCAAGAGTGTTTGGACTTGAATGGTGCACAAATGCAGGTTTGGCAATGAATCTTAACTAGCTGAGACAAAACTTTGAACCTTTCTTTAAGTACACCAAAAAGTATTTGTTAATAGGGTAAAGGCACCGAATATGGAATACTTTTTGTTTCTTCTTTATTTCTCAGAAATGCGTATTCCAGAATAAAAATATTATGCATCATACTACTTGTGGTACCTTTGCAAAACAAAATACAAGTATGAAAGTTTGTTCCTCATTAATGATTTTTTACAATATTACAAAATTGAAAGAAACTCAATTTCCCATATTAGGCACACCCCGCTCCTAATATGGAACACTACCTGTTCTTAAAATGGAATACTAGAACAAAACATGCTCATTTGTCTACAATGCGATGTTTGGATAATTCGAGGATGGGCACGATCTCTGCTCAGACCGCCTATCCTGGCGCCGGCCTTTGGTGAGGTTTTCCCTGCTTTCCCTCAGTATCATTAGGCGTATTCCGGGATGATACTTTTTTCTTAGGCCAGGGTCGAGTCCTTTCGAATTCGTAGACTTAATTTAAAGGCCGATGTGATCTCGGAGTTCGAGGCCCGAATATTTCCTTTGTTCCTTTCCTTAAGCTAATAAATTTCTTTCTTCCTTTCTTTAAGAGTAGTAGTAGTAGTACTAGTAGTAGTAGTTATTATAATTAGGAATATTCCAAATTAGGATCCTGCTAGTATTCCATATTGGGAAAATCGCCATTTTGGATAGTTCTCTTCCTACATACGCTTACGTGATTCTCTGTGTACTGAATCTTTATGCCTTTATGGTACACTATATATGTAATCTAAATATCACAAACTCAACAATAATACATAACGCTTTGCGTACATTCAGCAGTATGGAAAGATACGTTCGAAAAACTCAAGTTCTTCAGAAAAATATTCTGCAACAAAAGAAAATGGCTTGTTATCGTTCGGCAGCAAACCACTCATGCGCAGATTAAGGGCGCCACGGTGTACAAGTTTACGTACAGTCCACTCAGTGGCAGATCATAGCAGACAAAATAATCTGGTATTTCATATTAGGAACGTATTCCATATATGGCGCACCCACCCTACATTACGTAGTTTCCAAGTTATAGAGTTTTACTTTCCTGCAGAACTTTATGGACTCCCTGTGTATATATGTATATATATATATATATATATATATATATATATATATATATATATATATATATATATATATATATATATATATATATATATATATATATATATATATATATATATATATATATGTGTGTGTGTGTGTGTGTGTGTGTGTGTAAATTGAAAGATGACATAAAATAAAATAATTCTCATCTGTATTTTTCAAGAAAATTGATAAAAACTAATTTTTATGTGCCACTAAAATGTAAAAACATTGTCGACAAATTGTATAGTATATGTAAACAAATATATTGTTAAGTAGAAAATTGTATCGATCGTTGTTTTTCTTGTTCTATAACAATGACACACATAATGCTTAGTGACACACATACTCTTAACAGTAACGCATGTATGACTTGTAATCTCAAGGATGATGGGGTTTGCAAAAGTTTGTCGACAAATCTACAAATGTTTGCCTTGACTAGTAAGGATACAGGAAAAGATAAGAGAATATTACGAGTTTGGCAGAATATATTGTAAGGTAATGGATTCTCGTACTTTAGAAATATAACAAAACCAAAGAGTGTATAGAACTTTTTTAAACGTTCCATGAATATATTAAAAGGGTAAGGAAGACGAAGATTATGATAAACGAATTGGTTGAATAGGAGACCCGCTGCTAAGAATCCTAGAAAAATCGTGAGGTAAACCCACGCAAATGGTGTTTGTGAGTCACCTTCTAGAAAATTCGTATCTGATTTTCGAAAATTTGATCAGATTTTTGTATTAGAAGCATTTGTATTTGTAGTAGAAGAAAGACAAAAGTTAAGAGCTCATCGGAAGTTTCACATGAGATGGCTAAGGGCTGAACATTCTTATCTCAGACAATTTGTCCCTAGGAGGAAAAAAATTAATGCAATCTTTGTTTTACGTCCCACGGTTATGACGGTTAGGCTAAAGGAGACGGTGATTATGAGAAATGAATGAGATGGTGGAATGACGAAAGTGTGAGGAAACGGGAGAACCCCAAGAAAACCCACGAGCATGGTGTTTGTCCACCACAAAGTTCACACGGCGCGAGCTGGGATCGAACCAGGGAGTCCAAGCACCGTAGGTGAACGCTCTAGCACTGAACCACTGAGTTTTTATTATTATTTATTAAAATCATACTAGTAGTTCTGATGTGCTGTGACGACTTTTACTTGTATATTTGTTTGGGTATGAATATTGATTAAGGAACCTGGCTGATATTATTTCTTTAAATTAATGTCAATTATTTAACAGCTATCCTTATATAGCTAGCATTTGCATTTCTTATTACTAAGTGCAAACTTCTATCAAGACCACTTCCAAAAACTGCAATTTTTTTTTATCAAGACCACTTCCAAAAAGTGCAAACTTCTATCAAGACAACTTTCAAAATTTATATATAAATTTATTAAGTACAAACTTCTATTAAGACCACTTCCAAAAAGTGCAAACTTCTATCAAGACCACTTCCAAGACTGATATATAAATTTACTAAGTGCAAACTTTTATCAAGACCACTTCCAAAAAGTGTAAACTTCTATCAAAACCACTTCCAAAAAGTGCAAACTTCTATCAAGACCACTTCCAAGACTGATATATAAATTTACTAAGTGCAAACTTTTATCAAGACCACTTCCAAAAAGTGTAAACTTCTATCAAAACCACTTCCAAAAAGTGCAAACTTCTATCAAGACCACTTCCAAGACTGATATATAAATTTACTAAGTGCAAACTTTTATCAAGACCACTTCCAAAAAGTGTAAACTTCTATCAAAACCACTTCCAAAAAGTGCAAACTTCTATCAAGACAACTTTCAAAATTCATATATAAATTTATTAAGTACAAACTTCTATTAAGACCACTTCCAAAAAGTGCAAACTTCTATCAAGACCACTTCCAAGACTGATATATAAATTTACTAAGTGCAAACTTTTATCAAGACCACTTCCAAAAAGTGTAAACTTCTATCAAAACCACTTCCAAAAAGTGCAAACTTCTATCAAGACAACTTTCAAAACTCATATATAAATTTATTAAGTACAAGCTTCTATCAAGACCACTTCCAAAAAGTGCAAACTTCTATCAAGACCACTTCCAAGACTGATATATAAATTTACTAAGTGCAAACTTTTATCAAGACCACTTCCAAAAAGTGTAAACTTCTATCAAAACCACTTCCAAAAAGTGCAAACTTCTATCAAGACAACTTTCAAAACTCATATATAAATTTATTAAGTACAAGCTTCTATCAAGACCACTTCCAAAAAGTGCAAACTTCTATCAAGACCACTTCCAAGACTGATATATAAATTTACTAAGTGCAAACTTCTATCAAGAGCACTTCCAAAATTCATATATAAATTTACTAAGTGTAAACTTCTATTAAGACTATTTCCAGAAAGTGCAAACTTCTATCAAGACCATTTCCAAGAAGTGCAAACTGCTTTCAAGACCCCTTCCAGAAAGTGCAAACTTCTATCAAGACCACTTTTAAACAGTGTAAACTTCTATCAAGACCACTTCCAAAAAGTGTAAACTTGTATCAAGACCACTTCCAAAACGGATATATAAATTTACTAAGTGCAAACTTCCAGAAAAACCACTTCCAAAAAGTTTAAACTTCTATCAAGACCACTTCCAAAACTTATATATAAATTTACTTAGTGCAAACTTCTATCAAGACCACTTCCAAAAATGTAAATTTCTATCAAGACCACTTCCAAAACTGATATATAAATTTAATAAGTGCAAACTTCTATCAAGACCACTTCCAAAAAGTGTGAACTTCTATCAAAACCACTTAAAAAGTGCAAACTTCTATCAAAACCACCTCCAAAAATTGTAAACTTCTATCAAGATTACTTCCAATATTCATATATACATTTATAAAATGAGACGAGATTAGACAAGAAAACCTTATTTCTCGTCTCGTCTTGTCTTGTGAGGAACATTACCACTGACAAACTTGTATGTTATTGACATACATTTCTACACTAGATAGGGGTCATTTGGGGAGGGCAGGAGACAATTGCCTACCCTGAGTTTGAGAGACACATGCTTCCTAACAAATTGTATACTAATATACTAATAAAAATACGTGATGTCAGTGGACAGTCTTCTTCCTCCCTTTGGTAAAATCTGAAGTGACGCTACTGGTACAATATTTCATGTTATATTTGTAAATACAATATTTAATAGAAACATTATTATGAACCTCTAATTACAAACTAATATTGTGTTATAAATTTTGCTAAATGTTAACACTTGTAACAACACTTCATCTTTCATTTCACCTCCTCACAGTGAATAACTTTTTTTTTTTTTTTTTTTTTGGTTCAACTGTCTAAAAATCGAAGTGTACGTGTTTTCTACTGCACACAAAGAGTTTCGGAAGATGTCAGTGTTGCCTATTACAACTCCTTTTATTATGATTAATGTTTACATTGTCCTGATAGATGTAATCATTATTCTTAATTAAGTTTTATAATAATCATTAAAAGTGTTATTTTAAATTAATAATTGCAATAACGATCTTTTGTCAGAAGCCCACATCAGTTTAATAAAAAAGAAAAAAAATGTTGTTTTGAAACACTGTGGAAACAAATTAATTAAAAACAGCATGCTATCATTCTTTCAAAGGTTGCTTGTTTCACACAAACAAATACTTGATTAATTTCTAACAATTAATAATGTTAAGGGGTTAGTGAGTGAATCATCCCCATGTTCATGAGTACAATTCTTCTTTGCGTTCATGAAATAGTAATGAAGAAGTTGAGAAATTTTGTTTTGAGCACGATTCTAAAAGCTGTTCCATTAGTCATGTAACCATTACAGATTACTGATTAAGATAAATTGTATTATTTGTCCTTCGTCTGTGTGCATTCAAAATACGCTAACTGCATTCATTCAAGCATATTATACATCAATCTAACAATTCAACTCACATTCAGACGTAATAATAATAACCCTTTCAAGAACTGTCAGGATATCTTCGTGTACGTGAGAAGATTTTTTAAAATATTCACAACTACAAGACTACCGCTTTGAAATGAACTTACTTCCGATTGTCATTTGTCAATTGCTTTTGGAAATGAGTGCATTGTTACGTTTAAAACTATGACGCAATAACATTAATGACAGTTGTTCATGGTTTGTCAATTTTGTTAAAAGAGGCTATTTTAAAATGGATTGAGTTATTTTTTCTCCTTTTTTTTACTTTTAAGTTCTTGAAAATGTAACCCTTTGTGTATCAAAATAGAATGGGGTAAATTTGGAAAGTTCTTATAGTACGCTGAACGTTGTTGTTGATGGAATGAAAAAGTGTGTGAGTATATATATAAATGTCAATCAGTCAGTCTGACATGTCAAATCCTGTCGCCCTGTTTCGTCACCCTCGCCTCGACCCAGTTTTAATGCTTTTTTTTTTTTCATTTCGAAGCGTGGGAACATGGAATGAGTATAATTTCCCATTGCATTTTTGTTTGCCAATCCTTCAATTGCGCTCTGTCGATTGGGGAGAGGGATGTGTCTTCGTGTGGTTGAATGAATTACTCCGGAAAGGGCAAGGTTAGTCCAGATCGGAAGATTCTCTCTCTCGCCCACAATGTATACTAGTTGCGTTGTTCCCCAAGGAAGTTATAGGGGGGAGGAGCCACAGAATGAAAGCCCAGCTGGTTTGCCTCGTGTGAGAACGTTTGCCTACGGTCCTTTCCCACGCGACAGGCACGCGCCACACACTACCACCTGCATCGTTCTTTCAATGATTAACATTAACATCCACGCGCAGGCGCAAACAGAGGTTTTAAATATAGACGTGCCACGCGACTGGCGCACGACACATTTTCGTCTGCTGGCCAAGACAGTACTCTCACCACTGTGCGCCTGCGCTCTTAGATTTACGCATACACGTGTGTTTATCTTCTAAAAGATCATCTCTCCAGCTTCCGAGATGTCTCCGTGTTCCCACATTCATAAGATGTTTAGCAGAACGAGCAAGAAAATTGTTGGGGTAAGTGTTAATGATATTAAATTTACTTCATATTATTTTGCTCTGGACATAAGGACTTGCATATATTGATTTTTTAAAGTCCAGAATTTTTGCCCTAGATTGACGTATCATTGACGTTTGCAGCATTTATTTGTACCGCAATATGTTCACTCAAGGTTACTTTTTACTAGATTTACTTAAACTTAGAGCATCCAAGATTTTAGAACATTAAAAAAAAAAAAAAAAAAAAAAAATCCTTCCTTAATTATGATAATTGTTATTCAAAGAGTTTTGGATTCGATAGGAAAGTGAGAGTTTCAGGCATGCTAATGTATTTAATGAGCTTTAAATATTTTCTGAAAAGCAATACAAGGTCAACTGTTGTATCAGTTCCTTATTTATGATGGCATTATAATCATCCCGGCTAGCCTAGTGGCCAGTGGGTGTACTTTTCGTGCACGGGGTCCCATGTTCGATTCACAGGGAGAGAGTCTGATATTTGAACCATTATAGTCGTTTGGATTTAACCTTATACCGTCCTGCTTAATCTCTGTGCTGAAAATGGGTGCTATGTTCCTACCAACCAAAGGGAAATATTATTATTATTATTATTATTATTATTATTATTATTATTATTATTATTATTATTATATATCTCGATTTAAACGTGTTTTACCCTGATAATCTTTAACAAATGCAGATTATTAAAAAAATATCCGAAGAATTTCCTTATCATATAACAGGTGTCCAGAATTCCTGATTTTTCTAGTTTCTAGGTTTATTAGAAGATGGGTTGCATTTACTTGGTCCAATTATATCAAAATCCTTTTAGGGTCAATGGCTGTAGCTGAGACAATAGATCAGTCTCATTGTTGCTTTCAGACGTTTTTATCGATTTCCTCACCGAGGTTCTTATACTTGGTTATTTTGGCACTAAATATGGTACTTGTTACGAGTATACTACTTCTTGGTCCATTTGGTTGAGGTTAGTAGTATCCAATCTGTTGGCAGGTAGATATGTATCATCACATTCGTTCTTACTTTCCGATAGCATGTATTTATTATTATTATTATTATTATTATTATTATTATTATTATTATTATTATTATTATTATTATTATTATTATTATTATTATTATTGGGTGCCGCGGTGGCTCAGTGGTACAGCGTTCACCTCTGATGCATGGAATTCTTGTTCGATTCGAGCTCGCACCAAGTTAGCTTTGTGGTGGATAAACACCGTATGTGTGGGTTTTCCCGGGGCTCTCCCGTTTCCTCCCACTCTTCATTCCACCATTTCATACATTTCTCATCATCATCGTTTCTTTTAGCCTACCCAGCATAACCGAGGGACGTAAAAGAAGGAATTATCATTTCTTCTTCTTCTTCTTCTTCTTCTTCTTCTTCTTATTATTATTATTATTATTATTATTATTATTATTATTATTATTATTATTATTATTATTATTATTATTATTATTATTATTATTATTTATTAAACAATTACATGAAACTAAAAGAGTTTCTTAACAGAATAATTTCTGCCTAAATAAATTAACATATAAAGTGTTCAAAGCTATGAAAACTTCTAGATCCTGCTCTCAGCTTTTCAAATCAGCAATCTTTTTGGAAGAATAATTCGTTTTTTTCGGAAACATAAGTTGTTGCCACGAAGCAGGTGATAAATTTTTCGAATAGAATTCAAACAGCCTACAGTTCCACAAGTTCTTTTTAATCTAAGGTACAGAGCACTCTCGGCTGTGGGTATGAGAGTTTATCTGTTAATATCATTCATTCTTTCATAGGCATGATTAATTTATTTTTTTTGCTTATTTGACATTTAAAACTATCGTACATCATTTGGTCATTTCGGAAGGTCAGAGGATTTACCCGACTTCCTCTCGTCTTGATTTGAGAAATACATATTTTCTAATCAATTGTAGGACCTGTACTAAATAAATTATATATTAAAAAAACATGAAACTATTTTTTTGTTTAACGTCCCGTTCAGCAGCGAGGCTATACAAGACGTGGATCTACTGATTAACGTGGAATCCGGACTACATGAGCTTCAGCCGGGAATCGAACCCAGGTCACCCACGCCAAGGGCGCATACGCTATTCGCTTAGCCACGAAGGAGCTCTATGAAACTCTAATGTCTGTGAAGAATCTTGCCTCTCTCCTAGCAAAATCTTAAATGATGTTGCTGGATTAGATCAACTTGACTCTTAACACTGGAAAAGGGACGGCAGTGATTCAGTGGTTAAAAAAAAAATGGTAGGGCGCCCACCTTATACTGCTTGGAGTCATTGGTTCGATTCCAATACGCACTTATTGAGCGTTTTAGAGAACCCCGAAAAAATCCAGCAAAAGGTATTTGTCCAACACAAAGCTTCCTTGCTGCGAGCTGGATCGAAGCAAGGATCCGTATGCACAGAGATGAACGCTCTATTACTGAGCCACCACGGCCCCAAAAGCAATTATTAAAATCGGTGCAGCGGTCTAGGAAGAGTTAGAAAGCAAACATCGTTACATTCTTTTTTATTTATATACCTCGTATATATGTAGTAACAAAACGTCCCATTGTCAAATAAGGCAATTGCTAGAAATGCTTCTTCGGCAATCAATCGTCATAAATAGATTTTAATTCAATTTCAGCTACTCAGACATCAAGTCACTGCTGTTGAGCTATATCAATTTCTGTTAAAAAGTATCCCATAGAAATTTCTCTCAGCGATATGGTGAACATCATCATGACCGTGTTGTTTGTTCGAGGTCCTCCCGTTTCCCTCACATTCTCATATCACCAATAATTTCATAAATAATTTACTTAATTGCATTAATCATCCGTCTCCTTTGACCCCAGTGAATAATCTTATGACGTAAAACTTAAATATTTTAATTTATCTCAGTTTTCTCTTTGCGACCACCTCTGTAATTGACCAATTTTTGTAGGAAGCGATTTGAAATATCGTAAGGTTAGTGTGTTTAGAGCTCCACCTCAACAACTACTTAACTCGACCACCGGACAACGAAGAATACCCCGTGCACTCTCCCTTAAGCAGCTGGTTTTTGCTTAGGCCTACATGTTCGAATCGAACATTCTAATTCATATTCTAAGAAAAATGAATATATTCACATAGACTATTCATAACCTAACATAACCAACAAATATTTTAACTCAATATACCAAGTGACCGAAATTTCTAACGTCCATTACGTGGAAAGGTTTTGAGATCGCAGTGTCTCAGTGGTAGTGTGTTCACCTCCGGTGCATGGGGTCCTTGGTTCGATCCCAGCTCGCACCAAATGAACTTTATGGTAAAGAAAACAGTGTTTGATTTGGTTTTCTCTGGATTCTCCCGTTTCCTCCCACTTTCTTCATTTCATTCATTTCTCATCACCACTCCTTTAGCTTAGCCTGCATAACCGTGGGACGTAAAACTTAAATATTTCATTTCATTTTGGAACGGTTTTGTTTTCTTAAAGGAGCGAATTCGTGTATACACTAACACTTAAGAACTTAACATAGCGTACAACATTTGTATGTCAGGAGGTAGTGACTCATCCACTTTGTTTATCTGAAATGTCTTTCAGCAAGATGAAAAATGTTATGAATCATGAAAGTGTAGTTCTGAAAGTCTAATGAAATAATTCGAATATTAGTGCTCTTCACAAATTGAACTGAAATCATATAAGACAAACTACAGTTCTTAAAAATTCGCAACACTAAAATTAAAATAGTACAAAATAATATTCTTCATTGCCCTCTGAAAACAAAGCCAGGTAAAGATAATGAAGCGATATCAATTCAATATTACTTAATGTTATTGCAGGAGTTATTGAAACCTGTAAACCAATTACATATATGTATTAATCTAGATTTTTCCTTCGATTTTTATTTTTTTATTTTCGGAAATTTCATTATTTGCTTTTGAAACATTTTTCATTTTCAAAAATTTGATTTTTTCATACGGATTTTTCTTTTCAAAAAATGTGGCCCTTCTTACACGTGTTTTGTTACTAAATGTGTAGTTACAACTAACTAGAAGGCGAATAGCTAATAGCATTGTCAAATATACATTATGATTATAACTCCTCGTATCAGTGGAACAAAATAATAAAATATTAAATATCAGTTAAGCAATAGAGCTTCTCTCGTTTTGATTATGCATTTCATTTCTTTCCTTTGTGGTTTCACACAGAGAGGGAAAGAAACTCTGCTCTTTCGCAACTTCAGGCATTCCTCTTCATTTTCGTTTTCATGAAAATGTATTCTACTTCATGAAATGAAATGGAATGAAATCTTTCAGTTTAACGTCCCACGATTACGTCCGTTAGGCTAAGGGAAACGGATGATAAGGCAACTGAATGAGGATGTGGGAGGAAACGGGGTATCCCAAGAAAACCCACGGACACGATGTTGTCCACCACAAACTTACTTCGCCGGGGATTGAACCAGAAACTCCACGCAACAAGGTAAGCGCTCTACCACTGAACCACTGTGCCACACCCCCTTCTATTCTGTTTCATGTGTTAACAAGCTTTGTCCTTCTTTTGTTCAAAGATTCTTCGAACAGAAAGCAAGATTCGTTAATTTCACTCTTTAAAAGCATTTTTGACTTTCCCAAAAGGATTTTCAATAGGCTGTTCTCTCTCTCTCTCTTTTTTTTTTCGTTTCTTGAAAAATTTGTTACTTTCCGATTTTTTTTCCCTTGTATATTTTTCGGAACATTTTTCGATTTCCGTTTAAAGAAAAGTTTGAATTATTTACTAGTTGAAGCTGCGCTCTCTCTCTAACAGCGCATCATTCACGTATGAGCTTGAATCTTCTTGTCATTCCTCACAACACTTGTACATGTCCCTTTACAGACACAAGTGAAAGACATTTTGATAAAAATCGGCAAGGGTACCATAAAGTTGCAGTATATATGTTGGAACAAACATTTAAACCTAGCATTTTACTATTAGATTCACTTTTCGGAAAATTCCTTTCTCCATGTTGCATTTTCGAAAAAAAAAAAAAAAAGTTCATCTCTAATGTAACTTTATATACTGCAATGAGAGGGCGTATTCATGACTTATAGACTCTCTTGAAAAAGTAATTACTGGATAAAAAAGAGTAGCAAACAAAGACAGTTTACAATTGAATCTTTCTTTGTAAACAGTCAACTTAATTTCAAGTAATGGAAAACATATTAATGTAATTGTAATTGAATGAAATATATTAACAATGTTTCATTCGACTTTTGTAAAATTTCGATAAGGAGCTTTGTGACATGGCTTCCCTCTTGTGGACTCCCCTATATTGTATAATTTCTATTCTAGTTGTCAGCCTGTTAAACTGGCTATTTTCAGCGGAGCCAATGATACAATATGAGATCAATGATTATTTCAGAGGGTGGCTCGGGGAAAATATCCCCTCCCAGAGCCAAGAAATACCCCCGGGATCATATATCTTATCGTGTTCAACGTAGATTCCCATTATTTCCATAATACTACTTTTTACTACAGTGTATTAAAATTTACTCTTGGAGAAATTCTTCTAAGATCAACATTGCATGAGGTTCTCGTAGACAGGCTTAAATATGTCAAATTTTGTATATTTACGTTTAGTTCCTTTAAGGGAACAAGGAACTCATCCGATTTTGACCGAAGTGGTAGTAAACCTTGACTTACGTAGTTCCAAGAGAAATATGAGTTTGCAGACAGTTTCTGAGTTACAGGCCTTACAGTTGGAGATTCAGTTTTGTCAAATTTTCGAAAGAAAGATAAGTCTTTGATCGTTACTTAGAACAAAAGGAAAAAAAAATACATAGAATTAACGTGTCAAGCGTTAATGTGACGCATAAGAAAGTTTATCTCTCAGTTTAATGTCCCATGATTATGCCCTTTAGGCTGAGAGAGTCGGATCATTAAGGCATGACTGATGATGGAAGAATCGGTGAAATGAGAATGTGGGAGGCAATGGGAGTACCCCGGGAAAACCCATAGACACGATGTTGTCTACCACGAACTTCTTTGGCCGGGATCGAACCAGGGATCCCCACGTATGCAGATAAACGCTCCACCACCGAGCCATCGTGTCCCTATAAAAAAGTTTAGCTGTGTTGTAAATGCAATGTGTGGAGGTATGGTGGCTCAGCAATACAATGCTCACTTTTAGTGTCCCTGGTTAGATTACAAGCCATATGAGTTTATGGCGAACAACATCGTATCTGTGAGTTTTCTAGCAGATCTCTCATTTCCTTTAACATTGTCGTTCCGCCAAGTGTTTCATAACAATTAACTTTCTTTAATCATCTTTAATCAACTGTTTCTCTTAACCTAAAGGATATAATCTTTTTTAATGTAGTGTGTACTTAAATAAATATTTTCTTAAAAATTAATGTAGGACGAATTTTTACACGATAGTTAGACATTAATTACAAATAGCATACGTTACTTTCAGGACAATTGGCATCATTGTTAGGAATAAGAATATAGACCCTATGTATCTTCCTTAGAAGACAAATAACAACAAAGATACTGCGGTACCTCAGTGGTAGAACGCTCCCTCTGCTATATGGAGTTCCTCATTCGATTGAAGCTACTACCAAGTAAGATTCATAATGGATACACACTGTGCATGCGTTTTCTTGGGGTTCTTCCGTTTTCTCCTACTTTCGAGATTCCATCCCTATCATCCATCTTATTATCAGCGTCTCACTTAGTCTTGGTGCATAATCATAAGACGTTAAAAGAGAAACAATAAATAGATCTAGTTAACAGCAGATTTGTTATACATATACTATGTAAATGAATATATAAGCAGAATAGAAATTATCAGTTGTATTGGCAGCGAACGACGTATACTTTTCAACGCAACGGAAACCTGTTTTTCTCGTATTTATAGAAAATGGTGCATGCGTTTTTACTCTCCAGCATTTGTCCAGCTCAATGTGATCCACCGACTGATATGTGAATTTCTGACTTATCTTTAGATAAGTTTATAGTGATACAAAAGTTAGAATTTAAGAGTTGATCATGAGATAGGCTATATCTCATTATCTACACTTTGTGCTGTCTATCTGGCTACAGTCGTAATGAAAAGCTTAATGACGGAGTACTTCATCAGTTTCATCTTAACAGGATTATCGTATGGCATCAATTTTTAGCTTTTCAGAAAGCTTAGTTTTGTCGGCTTTCTCGGAAGACTACGCATGAAGACGTGCTATCAACAACATCATTTTGTTCAGCTTAGTAAGTCATATCGATTGGTGTATTCTCGCTTTCTCTCTCTATGTCCTACGGAACCCAGAGGTTTACAATCCTGCGTTCACAAACGTTCTTCATTGGTTAAGAAGTTCTGTTCTTAGCCAATTGGATCCAGTTTCTACTTTGTATTCCTATTTCTTCGAGATCCATCCCAATACTGTCCTCGCACTGCGTCTAGGTCTTCCTAATGGTTATTTTCCGATTGGACTTCCAGTTAAAACTTTAAAAGCGTTCCTACTTTCTTCCATTCTGGCTACATGACCTGCCCATCCGAGCCTCCTATACTTGATCATCCTTAGTATGTGTGGTAAACCGTATATATTATGCACTTCCTCATTATGAAGTTTCCTCCATTTCCCATTCCCGTTCCTCCTGGGTCCGAATATTCGTCTCAGGATTTTATTCTCAAGTAGTTTCATTCTGCGTTCTTTCCTCAGAGTAAAGGACCATATTTCGCAACCATACAGCATGATTATCATTTTATATATTTTAAGCTTCAAACTCCTCGACAGAATTCGCGACAACAAAATACTTTGAACTTAATAATGGAATAATATGAATTCTCTGCTTTCAGTCGACATTCAATTTCTTCGTGAATATAATTTTGATCTATTCATATTCATCCTAGATATTTGGAAGTGTCCACTGTGTCGAAAGTATTATTTGATATTTTAAAGCGTCATAACAGTGTTTCTTCCAGACATGATTTTGGGGGCACTGCTCCCCCCTCCGCACTCTGAGAGTGCCTCCCGGAAGAGACCAAAAAATACGTTTATAATATAATAATAAATAGAATAGTACCAGCAGTGCCCCCCCCCCGGAACATTTTTTTTTCTGAAAGAACGACTGGTCCATAATATTATGATCCCGACGAATTTCCATTATTTAGTTTTCTCTGCATTTACTTCTAAACACATGTCCTTGCACGCGTTTAATAGAACCTACGCATTTCTTTCCTGATGTTCTCCCAGCATCTTCTATTTTATTTATATCATCAACATATGCCATAACATGGTAAATACCATTCAGTTCTAGGTCCTGGTTGCTGTCTTTGATTTTATTTATAGGCTAATAACACTGTAGATTTTTAATCTCTTCAAGAATTGAATCTTTTAAAATTCTTTCTTAGCGAACATCTATAAATTACAGTATCTAGAACAACCTTGGCAGATTAATCTCAATCAATGAGCAATCAACAACGATGCAATGATAAGTTATTTAGTGATATTTCGCTGTTATATATGATGCCTCAGAGGCCTGTGTTATTCCTATGTAGAGTTGCCCATGTTGTGTGTGTGTGTGTGTAAGAAGGTTTTATCGTCTCGCCTCGTTTCGTCAGTTTTGAGTTGAGTTGAGTTGATTTTGAGTTTAACGTC
The DNA here is from genome assembly GCF_964235325.1 of Thermobia domestica. Classification (NCBI taxonomy): domain Eukaryota; kingdom Metazoa; phylum Arthropoda; class Insecta; order Zygentoma; family Lepismatidae; genus Thermobia; species Thermobia domestica. The sequence goes on from NC_137457.1 coordinate 217,299,404, forward strand.
CCGTTCAGCAGCGAGGCTATATGAGACGTGGACCTACTGATTAACGTGGAATCCGAACCACATGAGCTCCCGCCGGGAATCGAACCCGGGTCTCCCACGCCAAAGGTGCGTACGCTAACCGCTTAGCCACAGAGGAGCTCTTCGTCAGTTTTGTAGAAGTTTCATCTTGTCTCGAAAAGCTTTTCCCGGCTCCACTCTATTTTTTTTTTTTTTTTTTTTTTGTCTTGTTTTGTAAATTCAAAATGTATTCCTTGATTTCTTGGATAATTTCATCTAGAACTTATCAGAATTCTTCCTACAATACCTTTATCAATTTATAGTTTTTAAAGCTTACTGTGAACCATGTAAAACTAAAACATTGTTTGAGCCCTACGATTTGGGCGAGCTTCTTTCTCCCACGAGACTCGTGAAAAATCTCCGTCTCATCATAATACCCGTCTCCGAAACGAAACGAGAACAATCGTGCCTCTTAACTCGCCTCGAATTAAAAAAAAAAAAATGTTGTCTCGACTAGAAATTTCCCCTTCTCGTAGACAACACTATTCTCACGGCTGCAATAGTTAATGTTGTTCCTTATAGTTATCATTCCATCTGCCCTCCTTAACTACGTCTACCAGTACGTTGATAACTGTTTACACTGTTCTCAGGACATTTAAGTATCCCTAATGCTCACTGATGGCCTGTTTTCTTTACTTTTATCAGTATCCTGTGGCACGCGTCCTGTCTTCTGGTTCACCCTGTATATCTGAGGAACGATGCTGTGTATATATACAGGCTGGACAGTTTATCTTGATACGCCTTTGTAACTTTTAAACTATTAGACAAAAAACGTTGAAACTTTGTACCATGCAAATACAATGCAAGGGGATACTGTTTGATTTACTCTGCAATATAACCAAGTTAACAGTGTTACCAACCCAACATAGTTATATTTTTCAAATGACACTATGTAAATCAGTGTTGCAAACTAAGAACGCTACAGGATCACAAACATCCAAATTTTGGTGGCCTCTGTAGCAGTAACAAAGTAAGTGAGATGGACAGAGCAATGCACATCGAAAGTACTTTAGTATCTAATGCTATGATCATGATATTCTTTCGTTTGAATGGAAAGAAAGATACGAAGGAATGGAAATTGGATTTTTTCAGAAGCCTTTATTTCGGAAAACTGTTTAGATAAATACCTCAATTCCTATTATATAGATAGCTTTCAATAGCCCGGCCATCTTTAATAATGTCGTTTGCAGCAATTTGATATATCAAACCGTTCTGGAGAGATGGTAAATATTGGCAAAGTTTCCTAACACTACTTAAAATTCTGTAATTTCGCAATTACATCTACACAAAGTATTGTTGTAATGTTATGCTAGAAACAAAGTAAATGAAAAAATGTTTTTGGAAGTTCCCATAAATAAATCATTTTAAGCAATACAGCAATAAAATGGAATTTAACATTTTTTTTCATATCTCCGTAATGGTTTGAGATATAAAATTGCTGTTAATGGCATTATGATCTTCATGCCTATCGAAAACCATCTATGTGATTGCGTGTGATACTTAGCTAAACACGTTTTTGAAATAAAATCTTTGAAAAAAGTCAAATTTTCAATTCCTTGTAACTTTGTTTCTTTTTTCGAAATACGTCACATTATGCCTTAGTATTCAATACTAAGGTACTTTCAACGTGCATTATTCCTGTCGGTGTCACTTGCTTAATTACTATTGTAGAACCCTTCAAAATGCAATAGTTTTTCGATGTTTGCAATACTGTAGTGTCCTTAGTTTGCAACACTGTGTAATAAATGTGCAACTATAAAATTTCGTTTTACAGGTAGATTTAAAATATATAGTAACCTGACTAGCACCATTTGAAAATATATAACTTTATGTTAAGTTTGCAACGCTGTTAATCTGGTGGTATTGAAGAGTATGCCAAACAACGTCCTCTAAGTCTCTATCCCCAGATTATCGATTGTTGAAGTTCAAACACGCCTTAGCGTACCACCCTCTAGATATAGTTATTTCCTTTTCTTTATTAAAATGTTGTATGTGAACGAAATAATAATTATTGTATTTCTAAAAAAAAGAACTTTCTATCTCTCTTTACAGGCTCTTAAGAAAGTGATGAGCAAACGAAAGAGCTACCAAGTGACGTCACCATCTAATCATCTCCCATCTAAGAACCAGGAACAAGTGCCAGAACAGGCGAAACCTCAACAACAGCCACCAGCAACAGAATCTGCAGAGGAGGTTGCTCTTCAACAGACGTGTGAAGAAGACGACCAGAGTGTTACCACGATGCTCACGTGGGTGGACGAAGAAACTGCCGACAACTTGTTTAATGAAGCAGTCGAAAGGAAAATGACTCTCATAAATTAAGTTTAACAAGACGAGACTACGCTATGGTTAAAAAAGATTCTTCTTGCTTTTGAACTCACATGAAAAAAAATCAAGTTTCCGACTGTGTTATGTTGTTTTTTGCTCAAGTCTATAAGAAAAATGAAAAGGACCGTATTGATTAACAGGAACCAAGAAAACTAATTATCTGTTTCTATTTGCCCAACTTCTCAGGCCGAAGAGTAATTTACTACAAGAAAAGGATTTAGTAAAGAACTCCGTGCAGGAACGCCTAATTACCTCACAATTACCACGTTTTGAAAAACACTATTCTGGATATTAAATTAGTTTCAAGTAAACAGTTTCTCGAGAACTTTATAGAATACGTACTAACGGAACTCCGATAAGTACATATGTGATACACGTTAGGAACCTCTTAGTTTTGACTCTTGCGACACTCACGATCTGGAAAATCAAAATGTTCTATAGGAAGTTAAAAATTAATGTGTAGAAATCTGTCAAGTGAAATATTAAATGCGTTTCTCAAACCTTTTACAAGTAAGGACCACTTTTGTTAGTCAAAATCTAAGTCTTAATTACTAATCAATATACAATGAAGTGTTAACCACCCTGCTCTAGCTTCCTAGAACGAATTTATCATTTATTTTTTAATGTTTTGAGCATATATGTACCAGAGTACTTATATTTTAGAAGTATATTATTTTAAAAGTCTGTTAATTGTATTTTGGTGCTAATAGAAGAAATGTCATGTTAGTTCCTTTTAATAATTGAAGACCATTAATTTATTACCGTATTTATTTATGTATTTATTTAGACAAAGTAGAGTAAGGAATTTCATAAAATATCCACCCTAGGAAAGTGAAAGACACTTGCTTGTGTGATTTCCGAATTCTGTTTGAGATTCTAAACTATAGTGAATTGCGTTTCATCCTTTTTTTTTCTAACTGATGTTCAATCAGATTTCGGGTACCATTTGTGAACCATAGTTTGAGAAACGCCGTACTAAACAATCAACGGAAGCACTTGTATCTGCAAGAAATAACAAACGCAGAAAACATTGTCATTTTTCATATTTGGAATTGTAACAGTAGTAAATATAGGTTATATACGGTATTATTGCTCTCCTCCAGCATGATGGGATCAATTGAAGTAAAAACTCAAAACCTGACTAAAGCATAAGAACTTATATTAATAACTTTGTGTTATAGTAGTTTCAACAATGGATCATGATCTTTACTAGATATTATGAAGTATTTCGTACAAGGTTACAGCTTATAATTCCTAGGGAATGAGAGGCCATTTTTATTATCCAACCAATTTCTTGTCATCATTTTTATGAATCTCAGTTTTTAACTAGGTACAAACATCAACTTTTTAAAATCTCAACTTTTTAATTATATGTTCGTTTTTCAAGTTGAACTTTAAGTACAGGGTCTCAGCTTTCATAATTAGACACACGCTTTCTCTTTTTTGTATCTCAACTTTTAATTAGGTACACACCTCGATCCTATGTTATGTTTTCCTGTCCTCTTTCTTTTCTATCTTACCTAATACTTAATTCCTCAATTTATGAATCATTAATTCACTGATCATATTCATTAATCTCTCATTTTCTTCTCTTCTTATCAACTATGCCTCTTTCCACGTTCTTATAACACTTCTTTCCCTTGCTAGTTCGTCTACGCCTTATCAGTCTATTTCATATCCAGTTTTACTCACATGTTTGTGCATATCGTTGTTCTCTCTTAACGCTGTGTTATTTTGTCCTTTCTCCTAACCTCTTTGCCAGAAATTCATTGGAAATATTTTCCGGATTTTGAAGGCAAATTTTCTGTTCCTGCATGAAAACAGCACTAAGTGCCAAGATTAACCCTTAATAGTCTCAGAAGGTCGTTGTTTCTTTCCTACTTTCCGATGACCGTATCTTTTTATCTAAGATTAGGCATTACACTTAGAGCTTCATGCAAAATGATATTAAGTAGTGCATATTTCTTTGTTAATAAAGTATTAATCCGTCACTGAAGTAAAAGCAATGCGTTCCGTGCGTACAAATAACTTAGAACTAAAGCAATCAATATTTACAAAATATATTAAATATTCCCTTACTTATAAATACATTGAGCTTTGTGAGCTAAATACTACCCTTATTTTGATGAGTTTGTTTCCTAAAATTAACATGTTCATTTATACAACTTTTGCGGGAGACAGGAAAATTTTATCATTCTGAAACAAAAAGATTTATAGTGACCATTGGAACCATCTTGTGCATTTTATCACTATCATAGGCATTGATACGCAAAGAGTTTCAGCGTTACGGGCGTTTTTTTATTTGTTTTGTTTTACAAGGATTTTTTATCCGACAAAATTAGTGTAAATGGACATATTACCTAAACTCCTCATTTATTCAATTAGTATACGTAAAGAAATTTTAAAAAGACAATAGATAGTTTTTATACTGAGTATTTCATGTGATGTTAGACTAATATTACGATATTTTTTATGTATGTACCTGATGAAAAATATGTTGTACTTCACTGTACACGTTTTTGTATAAAAGAATTTATAGAATATGTAAATTTTCTATGCACTGTACATAACTGAAAAATAGAATATAATATATATACATACATAATAATAAAATGATAGTTCTAGTAAAAATTATCTTTTATTGTAATCTTTGCCTTGTATATCAGAGAGTTTACATTAGTTTATTTAATAATTTATTAATGATCATTTTAACAAAGTCTAATATAGCTTTCGCCGTAGTTTCTCAAATATAAGTTTGATTAGCATAAAGAATTAGGCCTATATTTCTGGGCTTTCGGCATCTATGGCCATTTTACGAGGTATGACGTCTCCTGGTGATCACACTATCCGAAGAAGTGGAAAAGGAAGCTCCCTAGAACCTTTATGTTAGGTACAATCCCGGCATTTGTCGGGTATGAATGAGGAAAATCCAGGAGAAACCTCACTCAAAATGGCTGACCTGAAAAGGCTTTTACACTTTTCCGACCGAGTAACCTACTCGGAATCGTATCCGGACCGTTCACATCAAAGGCGAGAGCGTTAAAGCGTCTATGTCTAAAGGTAAGTTTGAGCAAAGAAATGTATATACCGTGTTGGTCCTAAAATAAGCTGCACTTTTTATCAAAATTTCGACTGCGAAAATTTAATGTGTGGATTATATTTGTAACCTTATAAAAATTGCTTACTCTTAGTAAAAATTACTTTAAATGACAGCTCTGATGCATGGTCGTTGTCCCAAATCTAACAACATGTTATCTGTTCATAGCAATTGTATGCGACAAATGTGGAATTTATTCAACTTCTGCTACAAAGCATTCTATAATGAGACGTTCAGGACACAGGGGAATCGAGTCAATGATTAAAGTTGTGAGGAAAAGAGGCATAAATTGAAGAGAGGTGGAACTGGAGAGGAAAGGTCCAGATTTATAATATTTAGATATGAGTCTTTTAAGCTCTGAAAGGAACTTTAGATAGCGATCTTAAGGATGAAATATGTTCAAAATGACCAAAAAAAAGTTGATTTGATTCCGTTGTACGCTGAACGAGGCAAATGTTGAGTTGTAATGAATCCATTCATTACTTTGTAGATTGACTATGAAGTCTGAAATCTTTAGAAGGTTAGTCATCACCTGAGTGTAAAGGCACTCCTCTGTTCCTCTCACGAATGGATTAGCACCACTTGTCACGTAACTTTCCAATGTCTTAAAAAAAATAATTCCTCTCTAATACAATAGATGTATGTTGAAACTATCTCTAAAAATAAATTGAATCAATGATCAGAGGATAATACGTGTGCTTGTTAAGTCAGATCGGATTTGCCTTCGATCAAATCCATAATCAGCTCTGTGAATTTACAATTACGAACAAACACATTGCACTGATAAACTGTACTTTATCGTATATCCATTTAGTCAACTAATCCTTGGCAGGTTTACTGCTTTCCAGCAGCTGAACCAAACACAGTATTACAATTATATTATAAGAAATTAAGAAAATTCAAGAAACACAAAACTCCGGGTGTAGACGAAATTCCAGCTGAGTTAATTATAACTGGCGGAGAAAAATTGTGGAACAAGATACACGAACTCATTCTCCTTATTTGGAACAGGGAAGAATTGCCACAAGAGTGGAAAGAATCAATCATTGCTTCATCAGAAAGCCGATAAAACTGATTGTAGAAATTACCGAGGCATTCCTTTCCTATCAACATTCTATAAAATCCTCTCAAACATCCTATTAGTAAAATTGACCATATACACAGATGAAATTATTGGAGGTTATTAGTGCGGATTTATGCGAAATTGATCAACTATCGACCAGATATTTACTATTCGACAAATACTCGGAAAGAAATAGGAATACAATACCGTGTACAACAATTATTTATTGATTTTAGAAAGACCTACGACTCGGTTAGAAATGACAATTTTACAACATTCTTACAGAATTTGAAATACAGGAAAAGGCTAATTAAATTAAGGTGTGTTTATATGAATCCCAAAGTAAAGGCCGAGTAGCAAAATTCTTGTCCAGGAGCTCTCCGTCGAGAGAACCTGAAACAAGGAGATCCGTTGTTGTCATTATTATTCAACTTTGTTCTAGAGTACGCCGGATATATATTGTATTGTCGGATATATATAAATCAATGACGGCAACTAGTACCTAGAGTTGAATGGTATTTACCAGGTTATGGTGTATGTGGATGACGTAAATACAATAGGGGATGATAGGAGGACAATAGAAAGAAATGCAGAAGTCTTATTAAACGCTTGCAAGGACATGGATTTGGAAGTAAATGCAAAGAAAAATAAATACATGGAAGTTCGCCGGGATCGTAATACTGCAAATTATGGATGCTTTAAAAATTAAAATATCAAATAATACTTTCGACGAAGTGGATTCTTTCAAATATCAAGGGCTAAATGTTAACAGACAAAAACCATATCCACAAAGAAATTAAATGTGGACTGAAAACAGAAAATGACTTTTATTATTCAGTTGAAAATCTTCTGTCGTCGCATACCTTTAAATGATAGCGTTAAGATTCGTGGCAAAGTTTCGGTGCAATTAGTCTTACACGCTCTAGAACATGCAAACAAACGCGCGCACAACAATTAAAATCACCATTGTAAATTTATAGAGCATTTTTCCGATGATCATTAATCATATAACAATAACAAGAACAACAATCGGGAGGTCCTGCGGATCACGAGTCAACATCTTTGTCTTTGGTTGCTCGTACTTGAAAATAGCCAAAGCTAAGAGTACGAAACGGAGTAACACCGTAGAAGATTCATATCAATCAAATGGAACCAAACAGAACTTCCAAGCTTCCTCAAACACATAATAAGAAATCATTTACCACAGTAACCTTCAGAGGTGGACTTTGATGTTTATTCAATATAGCAAATATTTTCTATAAGGTTTGGCAATCATTCACAGTGCTTATGTTAAAATCGGTCAAAATTGAACCGATGAGTTTAACTAAGCTTTTAAAACAAATATATTATCACGAACTACCTTAAACTAATTTATTAAATCTTTGTCCGTGATTGTACTTTTAGTTCATTACTTCTGGAAATGACTTACAAAGGACAGTGAAAGGAAAGTTTGGACATTTCAAAGCTCAATTGTGATTAACTTAAGTATTCTTTATCTGTAAAAACTGCTATGTAATTCTATCTTGAATTTGTTTCCATGTATCAGCTGGGGTTAAAGTGGATCTTTACAAGTAGGGAGACGGTAGGTAGCGGCATGACGTCACGCCGTCCCCCTGCTTATCTTTGCACATTGTAATATTTAGAAACTGGCAGGACGCAGTACATATTTTCTGGAGGTGTGGGGACGGCAGCCCCATGCGTTCCTCCTCACTTTTACCCCTGCGTACCAGAGTCAATTACCTTAAACAACCCATCGTGTAAGATCATGCATTGTCAAATATGGTAAAAGAAGTATATTCGTAGGTACACGTACTTCCTGTTTCACCAGAAGTATAGTAAGTCCATGACCTCAGCATTAGTCGAGAAACAAAACTACTTGGCTGTCCTAAGTTATGGCAGGTGCGCAGTGCCGTAACAAAACTATTCGGGACCCCGGTCCAAGAGGATGGGGGGCCCACAAGCTAACGTAATTTTCAATATAATAGTAAAAACATGATATTACACACACACATACTGTATATACATACACAGAAATACTTTCCTCCAAAGTAAGATTAAATAATGGTATAACATAAGATAGAAAGGGTATATTTACAAACTACAGCATTTCAAAATTTTACGATAATTTTACAGAGCTTTTCAAAAGCACCGTATCGTATCAATCGTCTTTTCAATATTAGCCAAAATCAAAAAGGTATTAATCACAAAATTTTTAAAGAGAAAACAAAAAATATAAAAAAATGATGTTATTTATAGTATACCATATTTATACACATGTTATTTACAGGAAAGAACATCACGATTAAGAAATAAAAAGGGGATATCAAGGGTGTTGCACAACTGCTGAAACAATTTCAAAATAAATTTATTGTAATTGATTCAATACCATAAAATACAACAAAAATTTAAAGTCGTTTCTAAAAACTTTTCCTCCTAGCTTTAGGATAAGCAAAACCTGAAACAATCTTGTCTATGTTTAGTCTTGAAGTTTGTTTTCGTTCTACATTTAATGTAGCAACATATGTTAATCTTTGTTGTGAGATACTACTTCTGAAATAGTTCTTTATAAGCTTTAATTTAGAGAACGAGCTTTTAGCAGAAGCCACACTTACTAGTATTGTTAGAAAAATTACACATGCGGTGAGCACATCAGGAAAAGAGATAGGACACTCATTTTCCACTAAGAATAAAGCTATTACCAGAATTGTTCGAAAGTTACCCATTACAGCCCTATTATAATCTCTAAATACCAGTATTTGCTGTGAAAAATCTGAGCTTACATCAGTAGTTATGGGGCATCTAGTAAACAATCATGAATATTCATGAGTGTTTACTTTTTTGACATTTTAGCAGTTCCTAATGCACGTTTGAAAAATGGATACACCCTTTTACGCATACTAATGACACATAATGTATGCAGGTGCGGGCGGAGGTTGTATAAAGAACATGACACATAATAAATGTTTTCGGTGAAAAAGAAATGTTAATTGGACAAGCAGAATACAGAAAAGACCTTTCGGAAATAAAATATGCAGATCACACACGTAGAACAAGGTAATTCATTAATATGCAGCACATGTAACGCGGCAGCTGCTGGAGAATATTCTAGAAATTTTGATCGTCGGAATGAGTGAAAGAAAGCACTGGAAACTTCGAGATCTTTTTTCTAAGCTTATTGTTGTTGGAATAGGGGAAAGAACACTCTCGAAACTTCTGGAAAGGTTTCTTGTAGTATACTTGTTCATTTTTTATATGGGAAAGGGACATATTGTAATTGTTGGAAGTATAAGGGGGACGGAACTGTTTGTTTTAATCGGGAATTGATTGCGGATTTTCCGGCATTGAAAAATTATGTGACTCGGTGTACTTTTATGGAATTATAACGTGACTAAGATATAGTATAGTGTAATATGTAGGGAATCATCATTAATGATTGCACCGGGACTCGAATTACTATTCTCCCACGTGGAGAACCGTACGCTAAATTTTATGCTTGCAGTGCGAATTTGTTACTTATATGTAGCTATGAATTGTGTATGACATAACAGGTATATAAATTATATTGTACAGAAAGTCAACAGAATGCGCCCCGGGAATCGAACCAGGACTCTTCCACGTGAAAAGCCGTACGACAAACATTTTGCTTAGCAGATGTTGTTACTTATATGTAGCTATGAATTGTGTAAGATATAACAGGTATATATAAATTATATTGTACAGAAAGTTAGCAGAATGCACCCCCGGGAATCGACCCAGGGCTCTTCCACGTGAAAAGCCGTACGACAAACATTTTGCTTAGCAGATGTTGTTACTTATATGTAGCTATGAATTGTGTAAGACGTATAACTGGTATTTAGAAAGTATATGGTAAGAATTATTATTATTATTATTGTAAACTGTTGTGTTTTATTTCAAAACGCTAGTGTAACAATGAGGTTATATGGCGACAGAACGTTTAACGTTACCGTAGATTGAACTTAAGGGTTTTTCATGTTGAAAGCTAAGGCAAAAGAGACCCGAGATTGTTTGAACATATTACCCAGGATGAAATGTAGTAGTGAAGTTAAAAGGGAAACTTTATACTTAAATTTTGTAATTGGAAATCGTAATACAGCAAATAATTAAATTTTAATTCTTTTATTGTTTTTAGGTGGTGAAGGAAATAAAAATCTTAATAGAAACACGGGAGAACAAACCTTATTTTCCTGAATTGTTTGTTGTTGAAATATAGCGGAGTTTTTTTTTAGTGAAAGGAGTTATAGATTGGTCTTAAAATATGGATTTACTGAAACCGTTGGATCTTAGTGGTATGAAATATCGAAAATATTGGATAATGTGTGATATGAATATTGAATACTGAAATATCGACATAAAAGTTATTATAAGTTTTTACATCCAACGAATATATTGGCTAGACTAAAGGAGACGGTGATGAGAAATTAATGAATATGGTGGAATGAAGAAAGTGGGAAGAAGCAGGAGAACCACGACAAAACCCACGCACATAGTGTTTGTGCACCAAAAAGCTAACTTGAAACAAGCTGGGATTGAACCAAGGACTCCATGCACCAGAGGTGAACGCTGTATTGCGTACCCACCATAGCTTTTTCTATGTATTATATTTGGATGAATAAAAGTACGCATGTATAAGTTGGTGGAACGAGAATGTAGGCGGAAACGGGAGAACTTCACACACAATGTTTAAACTAGAAATACACTTTGATTGAGGGAAAGCATTTTGTTTTAGAAGTGACTTATTTTTATCCACGAAACTTGTGAAATTTGGCGAGTAGCAACTCGAGAAATTTCACTTCGTGGATACGAGTTTCTTCTTTTCTGGCTTGAGAGCAAAGCGAAAACACTTATTCTGGCATGTAGATATGAGTTTCTGCTTTTTTTTCTGGCTTGAGAGCAAAGAGAAAACATTTTGTTCTGGCATGAGTCTTATATACTCATCTACTCGAGACATTTTACAAGTAGGCAACGTTGAATGGTTAATGATTGTAAAAATGTTGAATATGAAGAAAGTGGTAGGAAATGGAGAACCCCGAGAATATCCACAGGGTGTTGTCCATCACAAATTGTCACGGTCTTGGGATTGAACTAGGGATCTTCGTGCCAGATGGGTGCACTCTTCCAATGGATCAAACTGTTTCCATTTAAAGAAGTATTCCGTACAGTGATAATTATGAATATTGTCTAATATTTTTCTTGTGGGTTTTCGTGCTCATGTTGTTAAATAAAACATTTTTTCTACTAACATTACAATGGACAAATGATGAAAGCGAATATGTATAAGAAATAATAAAATATTAAATGGTCGTATAAAATAATCTCTAATATTAAAAGTTAAATAAATTGAATTACTCGCACACAACTCGTATTCAAATCAATACATAAACTTTTTATCCACACCTGTATCGCCCTCCTATAATGCAACTAGATAGTTCGTTCGTTTATTATAGTTTAAGTTGAATGCTTGTTCCGATGAAATTTCAAAAAAGTATTAACAGTCCAGATAAAGAAACATTTCGTCTTTTGAAAGTTTATGTATCGTTAATTTTAATACCAACAGATGTTTCGTGAAGTTGTTGTTGTCCACCAGCACCACTACCCATGGAATTTTTTGTCCATCACAATTGCACATGTTTTGAGATTAAACCATGTAATACCATTTTGCAAACACTACCTGGTTCACTTTTCCAGTTTTAGCTACTGGCATAAGCATACAAACTCATCATCTGAGAAAAAAATCGTTATATTTGGTGGTCAATCTCAACCATGGATAGTCTCAGCTTGAAAACAGAGGCTGTTTTCCTTAATTCTTTTGCACAGTGGGAGTTTTCAGTTTATTTCACCTCAGTATGTTCTTATTTTCTTCATTATGTTTAAAGTTTTACATTAAATTAAAAAAAAAGGTTCCTGCGAAAACATTTATTCCAACAAAAGTCTACCCAGGTTCGATTCCCGGCGGGAGCTCATGTGGTTCGGATTCCACGTTAATCATTAGGTCCACGTCTCATATAGCCTCGCTGGTGAAAAGAGACGTTAAACTCAAATCAAGTCAAGTCCAACAAGAGTCTTATACAAAAATCTAATGGCCTTATAATTTTGAATGCATGTGTATAAAGCTGTAAAATTAAAACTGTAATCCGTGCACCATAGGTAGTTCTTGAAATCTATCATTCTGGTCCTCTTAAACATTAGTCCAAAAAATACAAAATAAAATTCATGTAACCTTTGTATCACATAGTATACTAAGAATCTCAAACAATCATTAATACTACTGTGGAATTATAAAATATTCTTCATCGCCTTCAAATCCTTCAGCTCTGGCGCATGATGAATCCATGGTTTGATCTTAGCCCGCCAAGGCATAGAAATCGTATTATTATTCAATTCAAAATCTTTTGTCGTTGTAAAATTCTATCGAGGAAGTTGAGGTTTTAATATACAACGACAAACGTACCTGTTATACTATATATTATGAAACATGATAGCTTCCTTACTCTGAAGAACGTCCTTTAGGTTAAGGGATAAGCCAATTAAGCCAATAAATGAATGCTGTAAAAAATGGAAGTACCAGGAGAAAAAAGGTGTTGTCCACCACAAAGTTCACTTGGTCGTTTTTAAATCACGACCATCAAAATGTCGTTCTACCACTGAGTCATAGTGCTCTCCCCATATCCGAGTATACCTCACTGTGGGTCTACAAGTTTCAAGAGGTTACCATACAATGTTTATTATCAGGATCAATAAAAGTAAAGCGTCTGCAGTGTGTGTCAATTCATTATACGTAGGATTTCTAGTGGTTGTCTAACAAAAGGGTTGTGTTTGATTTTTAAGTCCAAGGTAATTATTCACAAAAGTACAATCTTGTCCTTTTACTATATAAATGGAATAAGTATTTCACGTTATCATCTTAATAAGAAGTATTTTCCTGTATATTTCTATGCATTTCATAAACATTTTATCCTTTACCTCAAAGTATTGAGCTTTCTAAGCCTTATTCTTTTAAAGCATATACCAAGTAAGGGTCTGCACATCCTGAAATTTGTTGAAGGGTGGATCCAGCCCTAACAGTCACTGCGTTTAAGCATTATTGAAGTAGCATTATTCTACTTGCAATAAAACAAGATGTAATTTTACAATATTTTCATCTATATTCTCAACAAAATAGTTCCCCTTAACTTCTTTTTATAAGAAAGGAGCACAAGGGTACTGTAACATCAACTTTTCTACAGTATATCACGCATTTCTCTCCTACTGCAACCATAATTCTCTTAAAAAGTGTTGAAATGTTTGTTGGGTTATAGAGTTTTAAATGTGGTCCGCATCCAATGAATCCCTCGCGTAGGTACGCCCTTAATTCAATCCATTTTGCATACAAGATTATATGTTGTTTTCATTTAAAAGTAACTGTGTAAACAAGAATGTTAAAGTCTTCATATCATAAACTAAACACAAGGTATCAACCTCAGTGATTCCCGTTCAATCGACAATAGTTCATCATTTACTTACGTTGGTAATGTCTCTAAAAAATCTAAAATAAAGTATTAAATAGTTTCAGTTTCGTACCATATTCTTCTTAAACACTAGTTTCTTCATATAGCATACAAACAACTAAGATTATTTTTTCTATCAGTTTATTTCTTTAAAAATACATTACTCTCACTGACAATTCAGTTGCCAGTACTTCAGTATTTTAGCTCTAACTATTATTTACATGTGGTAGGTAGTCTTATAATACAGTTCTCTTGCAGTTACGATAACATAAAAGAAATGATATATACTATGAAAATTAATCTTCCATAACAGTTCATATACACAGCAACTGCATTAACGTTGTCCCTATTGTGGTTCAAACCCATTTTACTGTTAATATACTGTTCCTTATAACCTTGTTGTTATATAAAACAAATTTAAAAATAATCCAAACAGTAGTTAAAAACCTAATACGAAATAAATCTCAACACCGCTTTAAAATATAATTTTACTCATTTACTAATCAATCAAAAGTCCCAGGTACAGTTAAAATAAATCTTGGTGTGAGCATTAGTGATTCAATTCGTTGTGCAAATATTCGGTTTCGTATTGCTGTCTTACACACAGGCTACTTCTCATCTGTGTCAAAGAAAATCTACACTGCTCAATAGATATACTTTCTCGTTACAAGCATTAGTAATGGTTCAAATTCCACTTTAAACAACAGCCCTCCCAATCATTCATAGAACCAGTAAAACAGTAACTAAAAATCCAGATATAGTAAGTTCAGTATTTCAATCCAATACAACTGCAGTGGGTAAAAAGCAAAACCACAGTTCGTCTTAAATTACCTAATTTAACTCAATAAGTGAAAACTGCACAATATAATCTCTTTAAGGTTTAGGAAAATCTAATTTCGGGAGTACAATATAATATATATACCTGTTATGTCATACACAATTCATAGCTACATATAAGTAACAAATTCGCACTGCAAGCATAAAATTTAGCGTACGGTTCTCCACGTGGGATTATAGTAATTCGAGTCCCGGTGCAATCATTAATGATGATTCCCTACATATTACATTATACTATATCTTAGTTACGTTATAATTCCATAAAAGTACACCGAGTCACATAATTTTTCAATGCCGGAAAATCCGCAATCAATTCCCGATTAAAACAAACAGTTCCGTCCCCCTTATACTTCCAACAATTACAATATGTCCCTTTCCCATATAAAAAATGAACAAGTATACTACAAGAAACCTCTCCAGAAGTTTCGAGAGTGTTCTTTCCCCTATTCCAACAACAATAAGCTTAGAAAAAAGATCTCGAAGTTTCCAGTGCTTTCTTTCACTCATTCCGACGATCAAAATTTCTAGAATATTCTTCAGCAGCTGCCGCGTTACATGTGCTGCATATTAATGAATTACCTTGTTCTACGTGTGTGATCTGCATATTTTATTTCCGAAAGGTCTTTTCTGTATTCTGCTTGTCCAATTAACATTTCTTTTTCACCGAAAACATTTATTATGTGTCATATTCTTTATACAACCTCCGCCCGCACCTGCATACATTATGTGTCATTAGTATGCGTAAAAGGGTGTATCCATTTTTCAAACGTGCATTAGGAACTGCTAAAATGTCAAAAAAGTAAACACTCATGAATATTCATGATTGTTTACTAGATGCCCCATAACTACTTACATCACTACTGTACTTTGTAGCAAAGTCATATCCAGATTTCTGAACGTTTTCCTCAGATGCAAACAACAATGTTGCTAGAGTGAGAAAAGTAAAGCTTTGAGCACTTCAGTCATTTCGTGGAAACGGATTCAAATGTTGTGACACAATACAATCCAGAATAGGATAAAACACAGTGACACGAAATGTATCTTCCGATACATCTAGTCTATTATCCGTAGCCAGTTCAAAATATTTCTTTGTAAACCATTTACGTTTCTCCACCTAGTTATGCATTTAAAGTTTCCTTTTTTAATTTTGAAGCCATTTTATCACCAAGAGCTAAAAATGACCGTCTAGGATCGCTAGAACTAAAAAGGAAAAAAGAAAAAGGAAAATATCTTGAAGAAGATCAAAAAAATTGGAAACGTATGTGGAAATCTGTGCAACATCGGCAATAACAAGATTCAGATTATGCGCACAACAATGAACATACGGAGCGTTTCGAGTAGTATTACTGATTCTTGCTTGCAAACCACTATAAACTCCGCTCATCACTGATGCTTCATATTATCGTTGCCCTCTGCACCGTTGTATGTTCATTTGGCTGCTGAGTAAGATGTTTATAGTTCTTGGCACCATGCTTATCTAATGCATAAAATTCTGCGAAACTTTCTTTAATTTCTAACGTCGCTTCTTCATAGTTCACAACAACGTAGCGAAGAATAACACTAACCTGGTCAGTTTTTGTTATGTCCAATGTTGTATCCACGATTATTGAAGAAAAAATGAGATTTTCGAATATCTTCGAAAATAACTTCATGATTACTTCTTCCACGTAAGAAGTAAATAATAGAATAAAAGTATTCAGTACCGAATAATAAACGGGTTTAGCGGTGCCCCCTGGGTTTAGGAACGAAAAAAAAAAGAAGTTACGAAAGTTACTAGTAACACAGGCCTGCATTATTTCGGTTGTGTCATGTTTTTCAACATTTGATGATGGATTCCTGTTTATCTTGGTGCGCTGAATCTAAAAATGACGGTACTTTGTGTCCATCACGTCAGAATTGTTTGCAAATCGCAGTGAGTCACAACGTATTGCGCTCATATAATATCACTAATATGAGACGTACGGATAGATATCAGAACATAGGAAATGCTGCCACCTGTTTGTTTATGATGGAAACGAATCGTTGGTAACATACATCGACAGAGGATGCACTTGAGTCATTAAACGTGCTGTACACTCCAACTGTTTGTGCTGATGCAACCGTTCGTACATATCCTCTGTGATAAAACACGTTTGTGTCGACGTAGCAGCAAACATAGTATTAGACATGGCATCAAGAGGCTGTAAAACGTCTGGAGATTCCTTTTGTTACATTCGTGGTGAGTTCATGTTGCCAAGGCAAAAAAGACAGGTAACAACATTCGTGCAGCAAGTGTATCTCGCGTATTTCGGTGTACAAGTACGACATCAAGCCAAAACTTTGGCACCCACTATGTTTGCTATACATGTGTTGAAGTACTAAAACGGTGGTCAACAAGGGAACAACAGGCTTTCAGATTTGGCGTTCCGATGGTCTAGCCCGAGCAACAAAATGATAATGCTGATTGTTACGCTTGTTCAACCAGTGTTTACGGTTTTAATATCAAGATTAAAAGAACATCGTCAATTTTAATGTGCTATGGGCGTCACGTTCTGCCTTTGGTGATCCAGACGTGTCCGTGCCTATGCAACCAAAACATTTACCTGACGTAGACGGTTCCGAAAGCGAATGACGTGAAGACACCGACGAGAACGATGAGGCTTACGAACCTGGCATGTCTACACCACAACCATTTTCACAATCAGAACAGACGTGTGTTTTGCTACTTAAATCTCACCAAAAAGGCAACAGAATTGCTTGGTTCCAGGCTGAAATTAAAGAAATTTGCTCGCAACCGCCACTTCGTTATCCTGGTTCAGGCACAGAGAACAACAATTTCTGCCCGACTTGTCGGAAGAACAAGACTTTCATTAGTATTCTGCAGTAATGTGGATGGACCGTTTCAGACATTGAACATTCCGTACGAAAGCACTGATTGGAGACTATTCATCGATTCGCCGAAACGAAGCCTGACAGTTGGTCTGCTTCACAACGGAAACAGATATGCGTCAATTCCCATAGGACATTCGGTACACTTACAAGAACGTTATGAAAATTTACCATTTGTGCTCCAGAAAATTAAATACGACGATCATAAGTGGGTCGCGTGTGGTGATCTTCGACAATCGATGATCAATGATCAAACTACGTCATTAAGTCGCATATTTGTGATAGTCTATTTTTCGTCATATACTTCATTTGGTACATTACCATTTGCAAACAAGTTGACGTGATGGAAACAAACTAAGGTCCTTTTTGGATTAAGCGCACAAAGATACATCCATCATCCATGTTGATGTATCTTTGATGTCATCCATGGAATCCATCATCAAATGTTGAAAAACAGAACCATCGCAGGCTAGTGTAATCTAGAATTTCACCACAATGATTATTTCTCATACATAAGAAATGGCCCTATAGGCTTGGGGTCTCCCCCCAAAAAAATGTTACTAAAATTCCTGGCATTTTAAAATTGATAATGATTTTCTCTTGCACATAAGAAATTAATAATAAAATCAGTAATCTACTGAGTAATTAACGGGTTCGACGAGGGTCCCGGTTTCTTGCACTGCTTGCACCGCCTATTGTTACGGCACTGCAAGGCGACGCTAAACCCAGTAAGAAGAGAACATCGTATCTGACCTAGGAGCAGACTTGATTAATCTACAGGACTTATATTATTCCAGACAGGGGTAAAAGTGGATCTGAGAAGGTAGAAGGACACATGATGCCACGCCTATCTTTGCCCATTGTATTTTTTAGGAAATGGAGGGATGTCATAGGTATTGTTTGGAAGTGGCGGATCGGCGTTCCACTCGTTCCCCTGACTTTTACCCCTGATTCCATATCTATATTTTTAGATCGTAAGTCTAAGATATGTACTCAATTCATATTTGTCAATGGCAAGTCAATATACGATCCTTGCAACATTTTGACAGACACGAATAAACATAAATTAGCTACACGCATTAAAATCATTCTCCAAAACTCTATTCTTTCATTTCATAAATAAAATGTTCATGAATATTATTGTAAGAACTAACGATGATTAGATTTCTAAGAAAAAATTGATTATGGTATACGGTCGCTACGATACCTCTCGCTATGATACCTCTCGCTACGATTGGTTATACTATCACTACGATCGAACTACGATAGGTTCCGTTCTATGTCAATCGTAGATAACTCATAACCGCAATATACTATATATTCCACAAATTGTATTGTTTTTTAAAAGAAATCTTCAATTTTCATTACGCATAGCATGTGCCTTGCTTGAGACTTAATATTTACCCTAGATTTCCGTAGTTCGATCACTTTCCATGGGTTTTTGGAAGATAATATCATATCTGAGGGTTTTATTCACATTCCACCAATTTTTCACATTCATTTACCATCATTAATATTCCTTTTCCTGCAGGGAATAAACATAGGATGTAAAAATAGAAATTTTATTTCATTTAAGACTTAACTCTATTGCTTGCGTTGAATCTAGTCTGAGTGAGGGGGCGGGAGGAGGATATTCCTTACTTAAAAAAAAGAAACATGGTTAATAGAACACTCCTAGAGATTAATATATGCAAGTACTTCTGTATATAGGTGGCCCAAAAGTAGGTATACAGCACAGTACTGATCAGCTCATTGCATTTTATATCATTTCTTATTGTTATTGATCAGGTAGATTTAGTTTCTTTATCATTTGTTCTTAATTTGTTTTTACTTATATCTTAAACTCGGAAGAGCTGAACCAAATAAACCCATAAACTAGAATGTTATACTTAATCAATGCGGGGGTGTATACCTACTTTTGGGCCACCCTGTAAATCCCTTCTGACAGAGAAATTATTCTGTTTTATTCTTTCATAATCATTATCTACCGATGAAGTTAATTTTGTGTTTCTCCTGCAAGGAATGAACGAGTGCTTTTAAGAGTTATGGTAAAAATTGAACTTAATATAAACGAACTTTTGACAGACAATCGATTATTAAATCTGGAATTTTTTCCCAAATCAGGAAATACTATATAAAAAGAGATGTATACTTCTAAAACTTTTTTTCTTTCATTTCTTTCGGAACGAAAAAAACAATGGATTTGTATTTCAGACTAAACTTATTCGCTACTTTTATCACGCAAAAAGCTTTTTTCTCTCTAAAAATCCAAGGTTATTTTATGCTTAAGTTTGCTTCTGAGGGAAAAATGACAGAATAAATGGGGTTATATGTAGTTATAGTTGGCCTTTCTTATCAGCTTTAGTATATATTGATGCAGTTCCAATTTAATATACAGTTGACATTCACGTTATTTTCCCCATAAAGTTTCCCTGTTAGTATTTGTTGAATTAGATTGATCACTATGCATTAGCAATAATTGAATTTCGAATTTTGATATTTTTCATTTTTAGAAAGTTTACAATACTGTTGTGCGACAAATATTAATCGATATATTTCATTGAGCTAAACAAAATATATGGGCAAAGTAAATTCCCATGCGTAGTTTTTGACAAATATCCAGAAAAACAAGTTTTTGTTTGTAAACCTAAAAATTACTGCTGCACGATAGTTACGACATATTAAGGTAAAATTGATCATCATCATCATTGTAGTGGTGAGAAAATGCAAAACTAAGACCAAGACCCGGGTGGTCTTGGTCTTGCACATCCAGTCTTGGTCTTGGTCTTGCACTGCAACCCTTGGTCTTGGTGTTGGTCTTGGTCTTGCACACCCAGTCTTGGTCTTGGTCTTGGTCTTGCTTGCAAGACTTGCAAGTCTTGCATTAAGAAATCTTATGCTTTCCATAGGTAAGTTTTACTCTATATATAAGGGATAAATTCTACACTGCGCCAATACAATGTGTGTACCTTCGTGTAAGTATGATGATAGTGTACAATATAGGCAATGACCTTCATTTTTTTTAAACGAGTGTCCACGCTTCATTACTTATAAGATAAATAACAATGTTTCGTAATCCTTTTGTATTTTTAACAGATCCAAATACTCGACTGGTTCTCAAACTGGAGAGGGTACTCCTGAGACGCATGAAAGACAGTGGCGTATTTTATGGGCAACCGAAGCTACTGGCGGTAGCCCTGCCACATTAATACATAAAATAGCAACCATATTTAAAGAAGAAAGTTAATATAACACTTATAAACTAATTTAAAATAATACGTTTACAGTTTATTATCTTCTTTTCATGGTACTAGTGTAATATATGGCTGTACCAGGAGTATATTTTTATTTTTTTTCTTTTAATATTGTATATTTTAGTTTCTGATATAATTGCAAGTATATTTTTCTTTTCATTTAAGTGATTCTAAAAAGAATGAACTTTTGGTTTTAAACTGATAAGACTTAAAGATGAAATCATTGCTTGAGGTTGACTTCGAACTAAACTGCTATAGATAATCTTTCAGCTATCCACGTTGTGTTTGCTTTTTGTAGATAATTCTCTAGTTGCCGTTTTTGTTTACTTAAGGCACATGATCATGACTTCTTAAGTTAACATCGATAATTTGTCAGCTTCAAAGTTTTGTTTTTCTGTTCTGTTAACTATCTTATGTACTCAAAGTCAATACTTGGTTCCAGAAGTATTATTAATGTATGAACAAATGGATGACTATGACTATGTGTACGTGATGTTTTGAAGTTCAGTGATAAGACACTCACATGAGAGATTAAATGTTTCCTTTTTGAAATCTCTTAACACCAAAAGGCGAGAACAACAAGATTAATGTTAAATATATAAACTGTGAAAATTCACAGATAGATTATTCAGTGTTAAAATCATAGACGCGTAACTACCGCGAGAATTCATCCGAAGAAGACTCTTTTTCTCATCCACCCAGAGCATATACTTATATTTTAAGAACTACGGTTCTTACTGGCTGGCTGCTTAGTCTTAATTCTTTCGATTAATTCAACTAGAAATTTAACTCTTCGTCCTGAAGTCTTTTGGAAACTCTAAATCTTAACATACTTCAAAACATCACTTCAAGATATAATTTTTCAATATATATATATATATCATTATTTTATTCTATGAAATCTTGGATTAGTGAATCTTGTAATTAATACTTTTATTTTTTTCAACAATAAATACGGCTTTCTCTATCTGGGATTTGCCGCGAAAAGATCCTACGTACTTTCTTTAAATCCTTCAAGAACCTACGGTTCTACTACAGATAAATTGGTGGCAGCGATGGAATTCGCGGAGCCGTAACATATCGACCTGAGTTCGATCTCAAACTAACCCATCATACCAGGAAACTTCAAAAATTTTTGGCGGAACTGAGAGCAGTAAATCTCAGTCTCTGCAATTTTTATATTGAAATTGAGTCTTTCTTCAAAAGAAAAAGAAAACTACGGGTTTTCATTATATATATGCATCTGGGTGGCTATGTAAGCCAGGACGAAGAAAAATAGCAGCCAACATTTTAACAATTTTTCGAAGTGTGAAGTTTCAATTTCCTTACTACGGAGTGCCAGGTTGCAGGCGCAACCTGAGGGACAGCAAGAACCGAATCCTGCCAAGCAGAGACATTTTGTGAACACCCCATGTGACAGTTTGTTGCCAGTATACAAGAAGACAATCAAGACCCCGGTTTTGCAGCGGAGAGAACTAACAAAGGGTACCCAGGACAACTAGATTTCATCTCTCAGCGGAGACCAGCATCTGTTTCAGCACGCTTAGCGGCAATCTACCCAGGACTTACAGTTCCACAACAAACAGTGAGTACAAAACAATTTCTTAGGTTTCTTGTGAGATTCAGTTGGAAGAATTCAAGTGTGAATAACTGTTTTTTCCGTGGCCAGAAATACAAGTTATTAAGAGTAGGACAAAAGAATATTAATACGCGTTCTTTACGAAGAAGGAAACCCACTTCAGTACACGCGCTTTTGTACGTTCTTCGATAGAAGGGAGTGTCCGAAAGGATTATAAGGTTATCTTAAGCTAAATAATACTTTTGTCTGTAGGATTAGTAAGGTAAATTGATAATTACATAAACTTCTGTAAAACATGGCACATTCGCAAACAAACAGTAACGCCGATTCTGAAACAGATTATTGTTCCATTTCGGAAGCTTTAAAGTTAATACATAACCCATTCAATGGAGACAAACGTGCTCTTCCTGAATTTATAGATAACTGCGATGCAGCTTTTTCTCTAGTTCAACCGTCCCAACATAGTAAGTTATTGAAATTTGTGAAAGCACGTATTATTGGTGACGCAAAGTCAAAGTTGTTAGTTAGAAGTGCCACTGGAACTTGGGCCGAAGTAAAAGAAGTATTACAAGAAAATTATTCGATTAGGAGAACGATCGATTTTTACGCTTGTTCATTGTTTAGTGCCAGGCAGAACAAAACAGAGAGTATCGCAGATTGGGGTTCGCGCATCGATTCCCTGCAGAGTCAATTAAAAGAAGCAGCGGTAAGAATATTACACGAAAACCATGTTCCAGGAGCCGTAGAGCTAATTCAGCATTTAGCTAAAGCATCCTTCATACAAGGTCTTTCAGACGACAAAATTCAAATGATAGCTCGCAGTAAAGACAGTGACACTTTGAATTTTGGTGGGGCTGTAGAAATTTGTTTGGAACAGGAATCTAACCAATTGTCTAATAAGGATAGAACTGAGAAAGGGAAGAACTCACAATCACAAGGTAGTAGGAAATTTAAGAAAAACATTTCTTGTTATTTTTGCAAGAAGCCTGGGCACATTGAGGCCAATTGTAGACTAAAACATAGTAAAGGCACACAAAACAAAAATGTGCGGTATAGTGCTAGCCAAAGTTTAGAGGGATCCCATATGTGTTGCCATGCACAGGAGATGCATGAAGACTCTACTAGTAAGTACGAGTATTGTTGTTCCGGCCACAGCTGTGGGTCGAAGTGTCTTTCTGAAGGAAGACAGGGACAAGGTACAGAGAAAAGTATGAATCAAAATAAGTGTATAAAAATGAATGCGGGAAACGGTCGACGGGAGTAAATCAGCAGTCTGTTTACTTTCCTCCTCTGAAAAAGGGCTGTAAAGAAAAACCTCCAGGTAGTCTTGAAGTACAAATAAAAGAATTAGGACCAAGTACTAAACATTTTTTGATAGATACGGGATCAGACATTACATGCATTCATAAAGACATTCTGTCTCCTGAATTAGTGAATAAAATTGATCATAGTAAAGTTACGAAAATCAAGGGTATATCAGGTTCCCCTTTATATTCATGTGGTTCTTTAACTTTGAATTTAGAAATTGATAAGAAATCTATTCCGGCTTTGTTCCATGTAGTAGATAAATTATTACCTAGCTCCTATTCAGGAATAATAGGTAGAGATTTCTTAGAGAAACACGAATGCATCATATCATTTGAAACAAGTAGTACGAAATATACTATTCCAGGTCGCTGTCAACTATTAGTTGAAATTCCAGCAAAGAATAATGGCGTAGGGATAGTTTCAAAACAATCCTTAGGAGAAGGGATTTTTCTTGCGGAGAGCCTCACTGTAGCCAAAGATAATAAATGCATTAGTTGTGTAATGAATATAAATGACGAAGAAAAGGTTATTGAAGTTGCTCCAGTCGAATTAGAAGAATTTGTGGAAGTCGACGAAACTTTAGTCGCTCACATAAAACAGGATAAAAACAATAGTAACAATAGTATTAGTGAAAGATTAGAACTACTAAAATCTCTTGTCAGACTAGAACATTTAGATTCAAAAGAGAAAGAAATAATTTGGCAGCTCTGTATAGACTATAATGATATATTTTATCTCCCTGGAGATAAACTTACTGCAACAGCAGCTATTGAACACTCTATTCCTTTCAAACCAGAATTTCAAGGTAGTATCGTAAACCAAAAGAATTACCGATTGCCAGAAATTTATCGCGAAGAGGTCAACAAACAAGTAGAACAAATGTTAGAAAATGAAATCATTACCCCTTCTACGAGTCCTTTCAATTCTCCCATGTTAGTTATTCCAAAAAAGATGGATGCTTCCGGGAAAAAGAAATATCGTGTGGTAATTGATTTTCGAAATTTAAATAATCTGACTATTGGGTATTGTTTTCCGCTCCCAAACATTGTAGACATTTTGGACCGTTTAGGAAAAGCCAAACACTTCAGCACTTTAGACCTTGCGTCTGGTTATAATCAGGTGTTAGTTAAGGAAGAAGACAGACCGAAAACTGCCTTTTCAACAGACAAAGGTCATTTTCATTATCTTAGAATGCCTTTTGGGCTAAAAAACGCGCCATCGTCATTTCAATATTTGATGAATACAGTTCTATCAGGATTACAAGGTACTTCATGTTTCATTTTTTTGGATGATTGCGTAATATATTCTGACACGCTAGAAAAACATGAAAAACAACTCCGAGAGATTTTTCAAAGATTTAGAGAAAATAATTTGCAATTACAACCAGACAAATCAGAATTCTTTAGACCAGAAGTAGTTTATTTAGGCCATGTCATTACAGCTGACGGAGTAAAGCCAGATCCCCGGCTTATCTCAAAAGTCATGGAATTTCCAGTCCCCAAGGATAAGAAACAAGTAAAAGGATTTTTAGGCTTGACAGGATACTATAGAAGACATATTCCAGATTACGCCAAAATCGCATATTCTCTAACCTCTCTCCTAAAACAAGACGCAGAATTTCAATGGTCTGCTAATCACCAACTTGCTTTTGAAACTTTGAAAGAAAAACTAACTCAAGCTCCTGTTTTAGAATACCCAGATTTTTCAAAACCGTTCATAGTAACCACTGATGCTAGCCTCAATGCCATTGGAGCTATTTTAAGTCAAGGTGAAATAGGAAAAGATAAACCTATTGCTTACTCAAGCAGAAAATTGAATCAAGCGGAAACTCGGTACAGTGCAACTGAAAAGGAATTACTTGCGATTATTTGGGCTTCCAAAATTTACAAACCTTATATTCTAGGCAGAAAAGTAACATTTGTTACGGATTGTAAACCACTTACTTGGGTTTTTTCGGTAAAGGATCCCACCTCTAGATTAATTAGATGGAGAATTCAATTAGAAGAGCTAGATTATGAAATCGTGTACAAACAAGGAAAAAGGAATACAAATGCAGATGCTCTAAGTAGAATGTATGCATTAGAAGCAGATGTAACAGATAGAAACCTTTTAGACGAAGATACCAAAAGACACATATTAAAAGAATTTCACGAAATTGCAATAGGAGGCCATCAAGGTGTTTGTCGTACGTACGAAAAAGTAAAAGAATACATGAAATTAAATGATTTAGAAATATCTCTTTGGCCAAAGTTAAGAGAAGACATAGAACAATTCATTCGGGTCTGTGACAGTTGTCAACGAAACAAAATTTGCTCTAAAGTAAAAATGCCTCTCGAAATTACAACTACACCTAGTACCACTTTAGAAAAGGTATGTTTAGACGTTGTAGGGCCCCTAACAACAACAGACAAAGGTAACAAGTATTTGTTAACAGTCCAAGAAGAACTTTCGAAATATACATTTGCAGTCCCTCTACCACAACAAGATGCTGATACAATAGCCAGAGCTTTCGTAGAAAATATAGTTTTAAAATACGGTATTCCACAGATAATTCTTACAGACCAAGGGAGTAATTTCATGTCAGATATCATGAAAAGAGTATGTAAAATTTTGCAAATTGAAAAGATAAATACCTCTAGCTATCACCCACAATCAAACGGTAGTCTAGAACGTTTTCATCGTTCACTGAAAGAATTTTTACGACATTTTGTGTCTGAAAATCAAAGAGATTGGGACACCTATATTCCTTATGCTCTTTTTGTATATAACACAACCCCTCACACAAGTACAAATTTTCAACCTCATGAGTTGTTGTTTGGTAAGAAAGCTAATATTCCAGGCATTCTCCAAAAGAAACCCCTTGAACCTCTGTATAACTACGACGACTATGTCAAAGAGTTAAAGCAGAAACTGCAAGAAATTCATCAACTAGCCAAATTAAAGTTGCAGATATCCAAGGAAAAGAACAAAGAATATTATGATCAAGATAGCAATGAATTTCTTTTCAAACCTGGTGATGAAGTTTTACTTTTTGATGAATCCGTACGTCGTGGACGTTCGAAGAAACTAACTTCTTATTGGGTAGGTCCCTATACAGTCATTAACACAAAAGGTGTAAATTGTCAGATTAAAAGAGGAGGAAAGGTAACAACTGTGCATGCGAATAGACTAAAACTATACTATTGAGAAGTTCTAATATCATAACATACCTCTTTCAGGTATGGTTCACTTACTCTTTCTGCTTTTGGCTATTTCTCTCCCGTTGGGATTTGCTTTCCTTGGCGTTGAAGTGGAAAAATTCCATGATTCACCTGGACTATATTATAATAATTTGGGTTTCACACAAATATACAATGTAGAATGGCGACTGGTTGTGTTTGTGAATCTGTCTATGTTAGATTTTAATTATAATGTAATTAATAAGTATTTTTCTGTCACAAAACACATATGTAATTTAAATATGGTACAAGCCAACAAAACAAGTTGTGATAACATAAATGGGAATCAAATTCTTCAAAAACTACAAGGAATTCAAGAGTTACGTAAAATCATAGATCAAACTACAAAAGTCACAAGTGACTCTCATAGAAATAAACGAGGAATATTCAATTTTGTAGGTGAAATTTCAAAGGTACTATTTGGGACTTTGGATAGTCATGATGCTGATTATTACACACAGCAGATTAATAAATTAGTAACTGATCAGAAAGATTTTCTGAAGCTGAGCAAAGAACAAATGGTAGTGGTCAAATCGACATTACATTCAATTAATAATACTTTATATGCTGTAGAAAATAATGAAGAGTTATTAAGTAAAAATATAGAACTATTAAAGAATGAGCTGAATAAACGTGCTTCTCAGTTAAATAAAGAAGTTCTAAATTTAAAACTAAAGGTAGCCTTAAATGATCACATTCAAAAATTAGATCAATTGTGTAGAGATCTGAAAGCACAGTATGATATAGTCCTACGAGCTATCCTAAATGCTCAACATGGAATATTACAACCACACATAATAACCCCATTTCAGATACTTCAACATTTTAAAATTAGTCAAGTTGACTTAAATAATGGTGTATCATTACCCATTCCCCTTAGCGTTTCATATGGGTATTTACTTTTGAAACTTCTTTCTTTAGATGTCTTTATTAATGATGGTATATTAGGTTATGTCATTCGATTACCCCTCACGGAAAATATGAAATATTTCACTTATAAGGTAATGCCATTTCCGTTTAAAGTAGACGAAACTGATAAATACATTTTTATTCAGCCAGAAAAGGAAATGTTACTTATGGATAGCACGAAACAACACTATTTTAAAATAAGTGAAATAGAGTTTCAAAAATGTAAAATTTTAAGAGATGATTGGTTTATTTGTAAACAAAACTTCCCTATTCTTTCGACACATTTGCATGAAGATTGTGAAGCTAAATTGCTTCAATATGTTCGAAATATACCTAATGATTGCAATCAAAGAATTGTACAGTTAACAGAACTAATGCTAGTTCCTATAGGTAATAATAATTGGTTGTATATCGCTCCAGAAAATGAAAAACTAACAATTGTTTGTAAATCACAAGAACCTTATGATGTGAATTTGAAAGGATCTGGCAAAATTCACTTAGACAATGGTTGTAAAGCATATGGTATTCGTACTTTAATCCAATCCCAAAGTATTCTGTCAGTTAATGTTTCCCACAAAGATGTAATTCCTCAATTTAACCTCTCTTTAGATTGTTGTGAAGTATTGGGTGAGAAAGTTCCATTTTCAGATATAACCATAGATTTACCTTTGAAACATGTAATTAATACTGTCCAAGACTTGAAATATGCAAGTCACAAGGTTGATGAAATTCAACAGCAAATATCTGAAGAAGAATGGAAACTTAATCATACTAATACTGTATCAAATTTATCTATTATTGCGTATGTCTGTGCTGCAATAGTTATTATTATTGTAATTTGTTGTTGCTGTAAAAGATGCGGATGTTTGAAGTTATTTTACAAATGGTACAAAGATGATGCATGTTGCAGACAGATATGTTTTAAGCCCACTATTGTAAATAAGATTCAACAACGAGACGATGTTGCTGATAAGGTGGTTATAATGAGTAAAATAGCAAATTCATTGGAGGTAACTGAATCAGAAGAAATTCCTCTCACGAACAGAAAAGTACCAAGTCCTAGAAACAAAATTAGATAAGCAGAGAGTAACTTAAAACAAAATTTTACGATATAAAATTTTGTTTTCGATAAGGGGGGAAGTGTAATAT
The DNA here is from genome assembly GCF_964235325.1 of Thermobia domestica. Lineage (NCBI taxonomy): Eukaryota > Metazoa > Arthropoda > Insecta > Zygentoma > Lepismatidae > Thermobia > Thermobia domestica. Next base: position 217,328,576 of record NC_137457.1, read on the forward strand.
ATGGCTGTACCAGGAGTATATTTTTATTTTTTTTCTTTTAATATTGTATATTTTAGTTTCTGATATAATTGCAAGTATATTTTTCTTTTCATTTAAGTGATTCTAAAAAGAATGAACTTTTGGTTTTAAACTGATAAGACTTAAAGATGAAATCATTGCTTGAGGTTGACTTCGAACTAAACTGCTATAGATAATCTTTCAGCTATCCACGTTGTGTTTGCTTTTTGTAGATAATTCTCTAGTTGCCGTTTTTGTTTACTTAAGGCACATGATCATGACTTCTTAAGTTAACATCGATAATTTGTCAGCTTCAAAGTTTTGTTTTTCTGTTCTGTTAACTATCTTATGTACTCAAAGTCAATACTTGGTTCCAGAAGTATTATTAATGTATGAACAAATGGATGACTATGACTATGTGTACGTGATGTTTTGAAGTTCAGTGATAAGACACTCACATGAGAGATTAAATGTTTCCTTTTTGAAATCTCTTAACACCAAAAGGCGAGAACAACAAGATTAATGTTAAATATATAAACTGTGAAAATTCACAGATAGATTATTCAGTGTTAAAATCATAGACGCGTAACTACCGCGAGAATTCATCCGAAGAAGACTCTTTTTCTCATCCACCCAGAGCATATACTTATATTTTAAGAACTACGGTTCTTACTGGCTGGCTGCTTAGTCTTAATTCTTTCGATTAATTCAACTAGAAATTTAACTCTTCGTCCTGAAGTCTTTTGGAAACTCTAAATCTTAACATACTTCAAAACATCACTTCAAGATATAATTTTTCAATATATATATATATATCATTATTTTATTCTATGAAATCTTGGATTAGTGAATCTTGTAATTAATACTTTTATTTTTTTCAACAATAAATACGGCTTTCTCTATCTGGGATTTGCCGCGAAAAGATCCTACGTACTTTCTTTAAATCCTTCAAGAACCTACGGTTCTACTACACTAGTTTCTCTGTATTTTTCGCAAACATGAATACATACTAAGACAGCCGCTAATGCTTGAAACGCAATCCCTCTCACTTGCGTGGACAGTGATGATTTGGCAAACCTTGGGATACCGCTCTTTGCAGCCAGCAAAAAGAAACGTGTAACCAGTGGTGCCCACAAGGGGGGTGGGGGTGGCTATGACGCAAACAGCGCCATTTAAATATTTGGTGGGGGTTAAAAATCTATTTAAATATGTGGTTCGCAGCAAGAATTTTGTATTTGAACTTATAATTATGGGTAGTAGAACAGGCGATTTGGTAAGAGAAAGTGTTTGTACATAACATTTAAATTTGAATTGTCATAATTATATTATCAGGCTGGGAGGGGGGAGTAAGTCAGACAATTGTGGTGGTGCACCATTTACATAAGGGGGGTGGGCACCAATGGTGTAACTGCTTGTGCACCCACGTAGGTTCCTCCGTAACAGCACATGTGTTAGCAAACTGCGGCTGCGGCTGGCAATCAAGCAAGTTTCCTCTCTGTGTATCGGTTTCCGTAGGCGGAGCGAGTAAATCGAAGTTAAGAATAATGACATAACAGCCACTTTGAGGCTAGTTGAAAATTTCGGGGCATCATTTCGTACCACTTTGTCAACGCATTGCAAAATTTGAGTTTTACACTGAGAAAAATCCGTTCTTCGGACAGCGGTATATTGTAAAAATATACGGTATCCTCTTGCTTACTACAGAAATCAGTATGGAGCATGTGTTATCCGTATGCTACACACGCACTCCCCTTAGATGTTACATCATGCCGTTGCAGGATGTCTGACATCTAACAGTTTTCCGTATATCACATGCATATACTTATGTTACCTCGTCAGCTATATGTTATATACGTCTATTTGTGTGTGAGATCCTGACCGCCTATACTGTTTCATACGGAAAGTACATATAGATGGAATACTTATATTATAAAACATGTGTTATACGTCTGCTGTGCGTTAAGTTCAAAAAGTACAGGAACTACGTGTGTAACCTACGTTTTTAAGTACGCCACCTACATTTTTTTCTCAGTATACTTTTCGATTGTTGTTATTATAGTAATGGTTACTTATAGCGTTATTTGCATTAAGTGGAATCCGCTGATTTTGCGCCAACCGTTGCGAAATGAGGCCCGTAGACAATCTTATAGACTGGAGAATGTGTTAACTTCTATTACTCTGGTGAACATTGTGAGTAATATCTAGCGGGAAAATGAAATGCTACGAAAAAAATTATCAATTTTTATTTTTGATAAAAAGTAAATTGATTAGAACGTTCATTTGTAAGGCTAAAATCAATGCAAAAATGTATTTAAGACCAAATAGCAAAATCACTATATACATTTCGTGATGGAAACTGATGAACGGAAAATATTGTATGGAATAACCGGGCACATTCCATAACCGTTTGCGTTAACACAAAGCAAAATTTCGATTAAGTAGGGATAATCGACTTAACAATTATAATGACTGTCTACATTTTTGCGTTACGTTGCTATACCCAGAATTTTTTGTGAAGACTGAAAGAGGCGACTCTTGATGGAAGTGACATTGGTAAAAGTTAACATTTTACGAATGCAATCATCGAAAAGTTAAATGCGCAAATTTATGATTGAATTTCATTTACGGTGGAAAAGATTAATGGTCTCAAAATAATAGTTCTAAGAAAACACACAAACCACTTTTTGTTATTTGTTATACATATTTTGTACATTATTATTATTATTATTATTATTATTACTGCTACTACTACTACTACTACTACTACTACTACTACTAATAATAATAATAATAATAATAATAATAATAATAATAATAATAATAATAATAATAATAATAACAGTAATAATATACAAGGTCAGTAGTAGCCAATGCCGTCAAACCAGTATGCCACTGATGAAAGAAAACCAAGGCGGTACAGAATACTGAAATATCATTTTTTTAAAACTTCGATTAGCTAATCTTTGTATTGAACAAACTTCCAATTAAATTTTGAGATTTTGTTTTACTGGCTTTAATATGCACTCTATGGGGCAGAAACATGCACATTACGCAAAAGCGACGAAAAAAAATTGGAGTCTTTCGAAACGTAGGCATGGAGAAAAAAAATTAGAGAATTAGCTTGGTTGAACGGAAAACGAATGAGAAGGTGTTAGAAATAGTAGCAGTAAGGGAGAAAAAAATAGGTATAATTAACAGGAGGAAGAGAAACTGGTTTGAACATTGGCTGAGGAGTAAGTGTATTATGAGGGACGTGTTAAAGGGTATGGTGGAAGGAAAGAGAGAAAGAGGCGAAGAAGACTGTAGTTGAAGGAAGGGTATTAAATTGCTACGTCAAGACGAAGAGACTAGCTGAGGGCCAGGACCACAGTACATCGAAGTTTCTCAGTTGGAGCAAGTGACCTGCCAATAATGACATAATAGCTATGATGGTGATGATGATGATGATATTGTTAGCAATATTAGCCAAAAAGAGAGGGAAAAAATTAAAATAATATTGATTATAATCAAACCAGGTTTAAAGAAATCTTGAATATTTCGAGTTTACTGCTGCTTTAATGGAAATAGTTCCTGTGCTTCGTTTCTATGAACTGATAAAAGATGTGTTTTTCAGTCCTGGAGTGTTTCTGTTTTTCATTTTTATTGCCACTTTATTCTTCGATTTTTTGCATAGTTTTCATAATCCATAGGAATGCTCCCCACTTCCCGCAACAACTTCGAAGTACGCATGAAATTTACTTTTTGCGCTCGCCACTTGCGATGTTTATTTTTCAAGTTTCTTCTTACTGGACATTTGTGGCGTTTCGTCAGCATATTGCCAGAGGCAAAGTAGTCCAAATCCCTCTTTTGCTATATTTATCCCAGGTCGAGCCGACAAACTTCACCAGCACGAAAGTCAAAAGGTTAACTTTATTCCAGATAACACACACATATAGAATAAATAGTGTCTGATTTCCCGATAAATAATCCTCATTGTTAAAAATACAGGAATGCATCGTAATCCAGCACCAATGACACATTTCTGTTTGTGTAATATGCTTTGATTAGAATGGCACCTGTGTGGCTTGAAAACGAATAACGACAGAAAACGCGACCAACCGATCCAGAAACCGACCGACATACTGTATCTATATGCTGCAGGGACACATCGACTCACATGGATTGCATAAAATACTGGGAACACATTCACTCCAGGTGTATTTTCACTAAATCCAAGAAATTCAAGTGAAAGATTTAATGGTTTTCCCCCTTTTTACATTCTATGAAGAAAATTCAAGTAGTACCGATATTTGTGCAAGACTCTTGCGCTCATCACTACATCATTGTGATATTGACAGGTCACTTGTTGCAACTTAGAAGCTTCTATGCTCCACGGTCTTCAACTAATCTCTTCATCTTCACGTACGATTTTTCTGTTTTGATATCGTTTATTAATTGTAATCTCCTTCACCTCCTTCTTTTTCCTGTCACCATACTATCTAACAGTCCCTCATGATACAGTTCCTTGTTATCTTACTCTTCTGAATAATATTTAAAACTGTTCTTTCCTCCGCCATCATTTCTAACACTCTTTCATTTGTTTTCCGCTAGACCCAAGCATTTATTTTATAGCAAGGTCTTCATAACAGTCCTGTATATCAATGCATTAATAAATTGTTGCAGAGAGATACAACAAATTTTATTGCAAAATTAGTTGGCCACCTTATTAATGATTATTAGTAATATGCTGGAAGTTATGTACTGTATAAGTAATTTTGTGATGAGATCTAGACCAACTTTTATGATTAAGAAGCTTGTTTCTTTGGGCATTATGTTGTCGAAGAGTCTATAGTAATGCTAATAACCCACAAGCCATGCACAGTGTTACCAATTTAGTAATTTTAACACTAAATATAGTCATTTGCCCATGGCAATCAGCCAGTAAAACCGTATTTTAGCTAGTAGCTATCATTTTGGCCAATTCTGCATTCAAAGTTGCCAATTTTTAGTCAGTGTGTTTACCAGTAGTTGAATCCTTTTCCAATCAAAACTTTTCTAATGTTATGAATAAAACCAGAATAAAATATTATTTGCAACTTTGATAATACTTCTGTTCTTACAGTACTTTGCACATTGCCACATTACAATCTATTTTACGTATATCATTCATCATTCTCGCTTACTAGCACGACCTCACAAAAATAGAAATTCTGAAATTCCACCTTCTCGTAGCTGTTTCAGCACGTAATCAATTCGCTTATGAGAACTTTGAAGGATTCAAGTGATATTTCTATGCAACCTCATCAATCAGCAAGAAAATATGCTGTAAATACTCTGTATTTTAAATATGGATTTAAGAATGGCCGTATTTGAATAAAGAACAACAGAAAGAAAAATATTACAGATGTTGAAGCTGTAGCTAAAAACTATGACGTATTTAGTGTGCTTCACCGCTTAGTTCTGATAGGTGCTATTTTAGAAGAATTTAGTTATTGTTAGCTACCTTACGTCATTTAGCTATTTTCTGAAGGCACCTGTTGGCAACACTGATCAAAGATCATATGCAACACTTGAATCACCCTTTCCTAGAGACTGGACGAGGAATTTCCCCCTTCTCCCCCCAAAAATCGAAATTTTGATGCCAAAATTGATGTTCGTAGGCGTAATTGTGGTGAACGTATGATTCATATCATCTCTTATCAACATTCCAAGTAAAATAAATTGACTACAATAAGCCAAACTGTTCGTGGTTTGTTCAAAATAAAGCTCGTTTATTTTGGAAAGCAAGTAATGACAGTCTTGCGTGTAACGGGATCATAATCATAACACATTTCGAGACACGTATAATGGGGAGAGGGTCCTTTCTTGTAGCTTCATTATCGACGCTCCTTTCTATCACACTTCAACAATTGCGATCAAAGGAAAAGTTGTTATTATTATTAGCTCAATAAACAGTTTTTACACCGTGTATCATTATAATATGAGCATGAATCTCCTTCCCAATTCCTCACTATATCTGTACGTGTCCTATGTAGACATAAGTGAAGAACAGAAGAACTCACAAAGGGGAACAGGAGAACTCACTAACAGAAGAATTGCTTTTACAAACATATAAACATGGAATTTAAACACATAGACGTTGGGGCGAGTTTGTGGCAAAATTAAAGAAGTAATAGATTATGTCAAATGGAAATGTTTTTTCTTATAAACCCATATTCGAAAAAGAAAAAAAAAAACATACTTGCAGTTCTACAGGCCCTTGAAATTGCCGGTATCAATAGGTTTTGCTATTCAGATTAAATCGAAGCGCCTTGAATGTCTGTCAACCACCTATAACGAAGCTCTCCTACTGGTTGCCTACTACAAGGATATCAAACTTAGGGATACTCTAACGACGATGTTAACCTCATGGACCCAAAATGACCCTAAACCGTTGAATAGCGAAATAGCGTCACTTTTTCTTTTTCTTTCTTTTTTCTTTTCTTTTCTTTTTCTTTTTCTTTTTTTTCTTTTTTTTTTATTACTTTCGAGCAACGTGGTTGTGAAAAATATCGAATGCGAGATATCAACAGATTTACACATTTCATGGTTCATAAATACTTAAAAAGTTATTTTCCGACATCTGTCCGTCTGCTCGTCAGTTCATCCGTTCGTAAAGGTTACACATTTCAGCGTATCTCAATCAAATTTTAAACTTAAGACGTTTATATGCTCCTACAGGGAGGGTTCACGAATTTCTACGTAACCCTAAAAAATAAGGATGGTTTCCTTAAGGATAAACATAAAAAATACGATTTTCTCACAAAACGACTCTAACAATTTTGTTTATATTTCATAAATCAAAAACAACCGCATCTGCAAAAACAGTTCTTTGGAGAAAATCAGGAACGGGTATATTATTCTCGAGGTGAGTTTTCTTTCGGACGATTTTCTCAAAAAGGACCCAAGCCATTGTGTACGTATTTCATAAATACATATTTCATTAATAACTTGACAATATGATATAAATCAGTTCTCCTGAAAAGGTCTACAACGGATAGTTTATTCTTGAGTGTGTTTTTAGGACAATTTTCCTCATATTTCATTAAATACAATCAACTCATTTGTCCTTAAAAATGTACGAGGGGGAAGTTTAATCTCGAGTTTCTTTTCAGACTATTTTCTTAAAAACGACTCAGGCGATTTTGGTCATATTTCATAAATAAATATTTCATTATTATTCTTATAACGTTGCGTAAATCACTTCCATGAGAATGTCCACAAGGGGTAATTTATTCTTGGGGTAAGATTTTTTTGACAATTTTGTAAAATACCACTAATATGATTTTATTATTATTTTATAAATAAATACTTCATTAATAACCTTAATATATATCATAGCTATTTTTCATAGAAAAGTCTTCAAGGGGTAGTTTACTTTTGGGGATAGGTTTCCTTTCGGTGAAAAATTCCGAAAATGCCTTACCTATAAACAGGGGTGCCCATCCCCCTCAAAGCTGATGGCGCACTCCCCCCCAAAAAAAAAACTAATAATCTCTTCCCTCCTCAAAACTCAAGTCCTCTAAAAACAATTGCCCAGTGTAGGAGTAGTTTTTATAGTACTAGTAATTGTTATTTTTGTTGTAGTTTTTATTTCCTGTAGTAGTATTATAGAATGCTTGTAGTAGTAGTAGGGGCAGTAGTAATTATAAAAATGGCATTACTTTTATTAGTCGTCTTGGTAGTGTACAATATTAAATATGTTCTATAAGGATATTGAAGGGTATAAAGACTTCTACACACTGTGTATGGCACAGGTATTCTTTTCTTTTTCTTTTTCTTTCTTTTTTTTTTTACAATTAGTAGTATTTTTTTTCTTTACAAAATAATGATATAATTCCCTTGTACATGAAAAGTAAGACACAAGTTACAAGTTATTGAGTTTGATACCAAAACAAAATGTTATCCTCGAAATTAGCTTACAAAAAGAAGTGATATCCAACAAAAAACATTTCCTGTAAAAGAGCCAAGTACGAGTGGCCTTAAAAAGAATTGAAATCACAAAAATAGGTGCCAAATTCTGGTGGACAACAGTTACAAACACTCACTGGCTTACTTCAAATTTAGATTTGAAACTTGGCTGCTGTCTGTATGGTTACCACTAGCTCACAATTATGTCAAACTACTTTATAATTTTCAACAGACAACATAGGCAAGTTTCAAATCTAAATTTGAAAGTGATTCCTTGAGTGTTTGTAACTGTTGTTCGCCAGAACTTGGCGCCATCCTTTAATATAGCAACTTGTGCGGTACTTCATTCATAGAGTTTCTAAGCAGGGGGTAGGGGGATTCATTCTCGAGATTAAAAAAAAAAAAATCGCATCTTGTTCCAATGTTATTCTGACGACAGCAAAATTACTTATTCAACATTAGAGTAAAATTCTTCCCTATTTTTTTTTATTCCCCCCAATTTTTTTCTCGATGGCACAACTTGAGCCATTCATCCCTCCTGTGGACGGCCCTTCTCTCTTAAAACGAACCAACCTTTCCTTTCATACGGCTACTTGCGCGGTACTTCATTCATCGAGTATCGAAGCATGGGGTACGGGGGTTCACCCCGGAAAATTTTTGAAAATTAGCTTCTCAAAATCGTGTTTTAATGCTATTCCGACAGTAAAATTGCTAGTTCGAAAGTAGAGTAAAGTCCCCCCCAAAATGTTTCTCAATGGCGCAGCTTGCGCCATACATCCCCCCTGTGGGCGGCCCTGCCTATAAATCTGTTTCGTATTTCACAGGAAAATAACTTATTAAGATCTTAAGAACAACATGATTTAGCTTAAGAAATTGGAGGAAGAAAGTTTAGTGGAAACCTTTCATTTATATTTTATTTTTTAACAAATTTGAATGAAAATTGGAAAATCTACACAAAACTTGGAATCTACCAGCAAAAGCTTGTGGTTTCTAGAGCTTGTGCTTTCGGAGATCTTACTATCGAAAGGAATTAGCCATAAACACACAAACGTAGCATCTTAATATATTATTATTTTATCTACTTAAACGAAAGATATCAAGAAAATGGATTTTCAACATATTGAAATATTGTTCTTATATACAGAATGTTATAAAAATAATAGAAACACATGAAGTTGGGCAGAACTTCGGATGTCAGAATTGACAACGATCAGGTGTGGTCAGTTCGTGCCGTTGCGTTAGGGTAACTTCGTACTACATGTAGAGCAGTAGTGTGTAGTGAACTGAGCAGATGATGATAGTGTAAAATGGGCAACCTTTCTGATTTGCAAAGAGTGCAAATTGTTGGCTGTCGGTTATGTGGAGCAAGCTTAAGGAAAATGACAAGTGGCCATGGTGATTTCGGCCTACAAAACTCATGACAAATCAACAACAGCAAAGAAGAACAGTGCTCGGAAGAGAAGTCTCAGTGACAGATCTCGTCTAGCATTAAAGCAGATTGTCAGTGAGAATTGTCGTGCAACTTCGGTGCAAGTGATGGAGAAACTCAAGCAGTAACCTCACACGCTGGGTAGATTATCGTAGTCTACCGCGAGTTACATGACATGGATCTACGGGGTCAGGTTGCACAGGAGAAACCGCTGATAAGGGATCATAACACTTTAGCACAATGCCAATGAAACTGCGAACATGCAACATGGACTCTTTGATCACTAGAAATATGTGATATAATCAGATGAGTCATCATTCACGTTATTTAAACCATGGACTGTCTTTATGTATGCTCTAAAGGTACGTGTGATTCGCAGTGTCTTTGCCCAACCATAAAACACAGTGGTAGCTTTGTGATGCGGTGGGTTGCACTGTCCTAGTTTTCAGTGGATACAATGCTGACGCTTACCGGTAACATCACTACTCGTGATTATTTCGTCTTTTTAGGGGACCATACATATTAGGGTGGAGCGTTTTGCACTTTTGTTGGAAATTCGATGACAACTAGTGCGGAAAAGGTGCCATTAGTGGCACCCACCTTACTGATTTTTTTGGACAACCCCTTACCCTGCCCTAACAGACTTAAATTTTTTAAGTGTTTTGTTAGGCAACACGCACAACACCAATGACAGAAAAGCTACTTGTGGTCGATTTTAGAGTTACCTGATGGCTATAATACAATTATTTTATTAAAAGAAACTTTACCAATGCCAGTAAATAATTTTAAAATGTTTATGAGTCAAAGTACAACCATATTAGCTCAGTTGTTGGAATTAATGTTCAGATTTTGTTTGGAATGCCACGTTAACGTTGATTATAGGTATAGCCCTTGACATAACACGATTTTCTTTGTGCAACTCTTCGCTTATTTTGCTCTGTACGCAAAATAACCCAGAATTCATCACGGGGAGGTGGTTGCACATCGAGTTCTGCCCACCCACCCACCCAGTATGCATACGTTGACATTTGACCTTAGGTCACGTAGTTCTTCTTGGTCTCGAAGCGGGGCATTCTTGTTCTAGACTTTAGTTTGGCTCTAACGTAGATCTCTTTTGCGTTCTGGCCGCACTTTTTCGACGCTGCCTCGGACACCAGCTTCACTGTGCGTTCCACAGCTTGACTATGGCAAGGGAATGTTGTTGTTAGAGTAGCTGAAGTTCGGATGTTTTCTTCAAGTTGCTGATCCGTTATGTTTCGTGTGATTGGCGGCTCTGTTAGACATTTCGGCCAATTAATCATGTCGTAGTAATTCTCAGCTGTAAAGTTTAATTTCGGAAGATGAAGTCACGTGGGCGGCTTGATCTCGGAGTCTTCTGGCTCCGGCACATTTTAAATCCTTCTCTAGCCTAACGTTCAAATATGCGGATTTTCATCTGCTGTCATCACTATCAGCAGGTTTTCATCATGAGCGTAGTATCCATTTGTTTGTAGAACAGAATGAACTATGTGTTGTAGATTTTCTGGCAGAAAACGTGATAGCTTAACTATGCTAAACAGATGAATGGCGCCCATTTCGCACGAAGGATTTCTCCGTATTGAAAACCAGACGGGAGCGTATACTTTAACAATGTACTGGTAAAGTAAACACAAACTTGAACTAGGTTTATCAGTACTGCGTAGTGGCGAACCATCCTACAGGCCAGTGTAAGCCATCGTGAATGTGATAATCGTCCTGGTTTTCTGTTTGCTAGATCGGTAGTATACATTCCTGTAGCAACAGCCTTACAAATTTCAAAGAGATAATTCTTTTCGCTGCTTAAACCATCTGTTTTTTCCATTTCAGACACCCATTCAACGGGAATGGGTGTAAAGGAGACGACCGGTGAACGTTCACAATCCTTTAATTTCTTTCCGGAAAAAGCTTTGGGTCCAGTCGTCCCACCATCCAATTTGGTAACCAGGTGTCGAAATGGCAACTCGTTGGTATGAAGAAGGCAAATGAGATGTTGCTGTTCCTTTCCTAGGGATCTTTGTATCTGACTTATCACACCGTTATCCCATCCTGTGTTCGTGGCTTCATCATCGCTGCAGACTGCCTCAAGACTTGACACGTCGTACTGGTTCTTCTCTAAAAGCTCCAATATAGGGTCGGCAATATCCTTCCCAGTGCCTGACTTAGGTGTGGTATGACAAAAGTATTTTGAACCTGGCTCCGATAGAACTGTGATATGCTTTTCTGTAACCTCTCGTCTTCGTAGTTTGCAGTTATTTTTTTCTTGCACAAAAGTTTTATATTTTTTTCCGTCGAAGTAAATACTTGTAATCGCCCGGCCTAAGTGAACCTTTTCTTTCTGGATCTTCTCACCCAGTTTATCTTTTCCTCTTCGTACCTTAGATCTGTCAAGAACAAGATTTTTGTCCTCTGGCGTTATGAGTCTCGCGTCCTGAAGTACGGCAGAAGCGATTAAAGCAACCTGTCTTCCTGAAGCTCCAGTTCTAAACGCTGCCTCTGCTGTATTTTGAAGACAGATGCACTTTAGACTATGTTTCCTTCTTGGTCGCGCCTCGAAGTCAGATCCTGACGTGCTTCCCGATTCAACAGTTTCGCTGGATTCCCCTGACAACGCCGGCATCTTTGACCTGTGCCTATGCCTAATCCCACTAGTTGATGGACTTGCTTCAACACTTCCAGCGTCTTTCTCGGTTGTATGCCGCTTAAATCTGTTCACTTTACGGGAAAACATCTTTGAGAGAGATTTGATTGTTCGGACGTCAATGTTACCAATGCTCATTTTCCGTGGTCCAAAAGAAACTTTAATTCTTGTTTCGGAATCTTGCGGTCCTCTCACAGTTGCAATCTTCGGCGGTTTTACATTTGCAAGACGCAATATCAAAAAAAGACTTTTCCGCGTGTGCAACAAAACCTGCACGAAGTATTGCTTCTTGTCCTTGTCGACTGAAATGTTTTTCCTTGGTGCGACACTTCATTATAAAATGTTTTCAGCATGTCAAAACTCTTTTTTCTGAAATCACAGGAATGCTTGCTTTACGCCAAATGTATACAACTCTTTGTCCAACTAGTTTACAAATGTCAGTCACTGGTAATTTAGTTACACTTTCGTCACCACTTAAACCACTTCGAAACCAATGATAATGTCACATAACGCCAGCGTACGTGGGTAACTGCACTTCACTCATTTCACTTGGAGTGCCAAAAAAGCCTCGTTTCACACTTTCCCGTGTTGGTCTGCTATGATGCTTTTTCTTCATCTTGCTTTCCATTGCTTCCGAACTTGGAAACCGAAGTATACAAAATGTCTCTGAATCGTATTGCACTATGTAGACTGTAACTTTAGGTGCAATGCACAAACTCTGTCTTAACAGAAACAGTAACGAACTAAAACCGTTAAAGCTTAAGCTGCAATAAATTGGCCTGTTGGATTGGTTGGCCAAAGTACGCAATATTTATACCACCGCCGAACTTCGAGCGGGAATATTTTAGAAACGTTGGCGTAGGTTCTGGAGCCAACGAAGCAAGCGGGAGGTGCGCGAATCTTCTGGACGGAGCCGGACTTGCGACGACGCTCGAAGAGCGTGGCCAAAGTAAGCAACCACGAAGTTGTGTAGCCTGCCGCTGGATGGCATTTGCTGTTGGTGTACATAACAAGCGAAGAGTTGCCAAAAACAAATCGTGATATATCAAGAGCTATGCCTATAATCATCGCTAACGTGGCATTCCAAACAAAATCTGGACATTAATTCCAACAACTGAGTTAATATGATTGTACTTTGACTCATAAACATTTCAAAATTATTTACTGGCATTGCTACAAGTATCTTTTAATAAAATAAATGTATTATAGCCATCAGGTAACTCTAAACACGACCACAAGTAGCTTTTCTGTCATTAGTGTTGTGTGTTGCCTGCCCAAACACTTAAAAACTTTAAGTCCGTTAGGGCAGGGTATGGGGTTGTCCAAAAAATTTTTAAAAAGGGTAAGGTCGGTGCCACTAATAACACCTTTTCCGCACTAGTTGTAATCGAATTTCCAACAAAAGTGCAAAACGCTCCACCCTAAGACATATCCTATGATCCAGATCTTATTTCCGGGCTTTGACACGTTATTTCAAGATGATAAAGTGTCCATTCACACATGTGTTGCGGAGTGGTTTGAGAAACATCAGGATACAGTTCATTCAACATCTCTTATGACCCACACAATTCTCAGACCTGAACATAATTGAACATTTGTGAACCGTTTTGGAGACACGGGTTTGGTCCAGATTTCCACCTACATTTTCTCTAACGGAATTAAGTGATTCATTGCACGCGCTGTGATTGCTGGACCATTAACTATATTGATGAATGGTTGGATGATATCCTTTAGTGAAATGGCCAGCTATAACAATACTTTGTACTGAAAATTTTCCTTGCTTTTGTAGCATACAGTAGCTGGAGTTCTCATAATATCGGAACCCGCCGTTTACTTGTATTCCATGTCTGCCAAATGGAAAATATTTTTCATCGTCCATGATGAAAATTTGTCACGACTCAAAATCCTGTGCCAAAATTCTTCATATTGAGAAGAGCATCTTTTTATTAATTCATATATGATCCATTACGGGTAAGAAAACTAGAGTGTGAGTAACTCAGCACATAGTATGTTATGTTATAGTCCTTATACCAAGATTCCTACCGAATATCTAATCATGAAGAAAATTAGTACATCTATTATATAAACATGAAACTGATCTTGTTTGTGATTGAATCACGAGAAAACGGCTGAACCAATTGAAATTATTATTATTTGGATATGGTTAACACCTATCTTGAACTGGGTTTCTATCATATTATTTTGATTAAAATACCTATCCCAAGGGGAGTGGAGGTCATAATTTATGTTAAAAATCGAGTGTCTCATGAACCCCTCAAACTAGGATCATAAAATTTGGTGTATAATTTCGTCATTAAAATTAAATGGACAAGGTTCTCACCATTTTTTAAAAATTTTTCTTGTTTTTATTGGGGTAAGGAATCATTTTACATTTTTATTATACTGTATATATAATAACTGGATGTATATGTATGTTCTAGCACTACTTTGGAACGCTGGAGCAATTTCCCAAACTGATACGCATATGATTTACAATCTGGAAACAATGGTGTCGGGGTAAGGCACCTATCACCCTTAGGAAGGTTAGATAGTTTGACATGCAAAAATAATTTTTAAAAATACCGATATTAGTGTCGAATCCATATTTCTCGGCGTCCTGAGATGAACAGTGACATTTTCTATGCCATTTAAGTCCATGTTCTATTTCTATCGGCGTAGAAGTTGAGAGGGGGTTAAAATGTCCAAAATGACTGCGATTAGTGTCGAATCCACAGTTCCCAGGACCGGGAAAACGACTGACCTGTTTGAAACATCTTTAGGAATATAGGCATAGTTAGTACCGATCTAAAGCAGGGATTTGATTTATCATTTTGATTAAAATACCCTATTCTAGGGGTAGTAGGTTTCAAAATTTATGCCAAGTAGAGTAGATCTATCTTATGGATTTTTATCATTACATTTTCATTGAAACACGTATCCTAAGAGTGAAGGGATTCAAATGTTCTCCATAAATCTATTCACCCTGTGCAAAGAACAAATATTTCAGCTAGTCTGATATAAAATTAAAATTATCTGCCAACATCAGTATTGAAAGTAACACAGTAAACAATTTCTTATTATATCAAAGTAAATCATAGTATCAAAATGTCTTCTTATCGTATCAAAATAAACCATTCGGAGTACAATTTCTAAATGAAAGAGTTAGGTATCGATATATCAGATTTTTTTTTAAAAATAGCAATGTCTGCGACCATTGTTAATTTGCCTACAATTCAGAGTATTTTTAAATCTAAGTATTCTACTTTAACGTTATGGTGTGTACATAAGCATAAATACAAAAAAAAAAAAAGTCATTATCCATAGATTTACGTTATATCAGGTAACACCATCTTTGACCTGGATAATTACCTGTGCTTTGTTCAGGAATCACTTGAATGAGGCTTTGGAGATATGTTATTTCACTCACTCTCAGTAGATCTCGTTGTACCAGTAAAATATAGGGGTGCCTATCTTGTGTATTTTTCCCAGTAACACGTAAAGATTAGATTTTAATTAAGAGTTATATCTGGGGGCATTGTGGATCAGAACAAGTGGGACAGGTGTTTCAATGTTCCTAAACCAATCAATCATTTTGATTTCAATGAACACGCCAGTTGTCACCTTGGATGATGAGGTTATTTGCAATATATATTCATCTAGAAAATGTTTTAAAAATGGAATACTTGATCTATGAAAACGTCGATGTCATGGAATGAAATAATCAGAGAACCGTTTCCAGCTTGAACCCCACACTTGACATTTTGAGTAATCGAAATAAAGATTAAAATGGAACTCGTAGAAAAACACCACACTTTTCCAATTTGCATTACACTGTTCTGAGCTCGCTGGAAATCTAAACTTCATTATATGTCGCTGAGTGAGAAGTAGTCTCTTTCGTCGTACCTGACTAAAATTGCATGAAGTTTCCTTCGTAATGTCCGTTCGGATATTGTTTGGGATCAAGTGCACAGACTACAGCAAATTTTGTTGGGCTTGACAAGTCTGAAACTCGTCGACGATGCTCCTAGCTTAGGTCTCTTTGTGTTCATAGTTCCAACGCCATTTTACGTTCACTGCTTACTTTGCGTAAGTGAAAGAATGGGCACCAGTATTAGACCATTCCCTGTAGACACACTGGGCAATCCACTTTGATATAACAACAAAACGGACAAATTCATATACTGTGTTCCCATGGATACCCCTTATTACAGGAATGCTTTTTGTCCTTCCGTCTTTGCTTCCAACAATATTGACGAGCTGTTCGCACATAATCGACTCACATGCTCACTCAACTTAACTGTAATGGTAATATATTAGCAATGATTGTTATTTAATCACATGTTATCAGTGATACGCCACCTGTAATCATAAACACAGAGCAATCTTATACTAGGGACTGTGTTTGTGGCATTTGAAGGCGGAGCACCGAGTTTCCTTCAAACGCCGTTAGCAAAACTGTGATGTTAACAAGTCTTGTCTATCTTGTTAAAGTAAAGAGCAAGATGTATTTGGCCCCCTTACCTGTTCATGCTGCTGTGCATCTGCTTAGCTAAATCCCTGTACCACATGGTAACATCGTATCACATGTTTCTTTCGTTTGCCTAGCCCACACGCCATCGGTTGTGTCCCACAGTTTAGTTCTAAGGAAGTGAATTTTTGTTCAGGATTATATATATATATATATGTATGTAAAGTACAATATAATATGATGGCACACTTAAGAAAATGTCAGTAATATTTATACCTTTTCTTAATCACAGTAAATTGTAGGTATTGCAAAAGTACGAAAATTTACTGCAAAAATTGTTGAACTGTTATCACATACTACGTATATACTAATAGCTTAGATTAGCAATGACAAGACAATGAGTACGTCTCGTTACTACCGATTCACAACACATTAATTTATATTACCTCCGTAAGTCGATAGGTGCATCTACTCATGAGTCATGAAACGTAATGTTCAGCGAAACAACCTACACCTTATCCTTCAGGGACTAATACATTTATCTGATGTACTAAATTATGCACTAGATTTAATAAACATAGAATAAATAAAAGTCACCAAGAAATGAACCATAAATTATCTTGACATCTACGGTCGCAAATGATATTAGTTTATTCAATAATAATACCATAAATAAACACTGGCACATGTCAAAGAAGATAAACTTTTTCATTATTGCTATTTCTATGCAAATGAATTGGGTTATGAAGCTGATCTTATCACAATAACGTAAATATTGTGCTAATACAAATAACAATTGTGTTATCGAAGCTTCATGCACAATCATAAACATAATATTCTCAAGAGATATATACTGGAAACAACTATGTTCACTGAAATTAGTTCATTTCTAAGTGAACAAAACTAGTTAGTTTTCCTGTTACCGAAAAATTCATCTTTTATTGACTTTTTAAGCACACACACCATTTTCAACAACACAACCTTTCATCATTTACTTTCTTACAGCTACCTCAAATTTCATTTACGTTTCATACTAAGTTTATATTTTTGTTCTTTACAACTAGCAATTAGAGATTTTATATGTGACAATTTGACAGCGTTCAAACCCCATCATTGATAGCCCTTAACTCGGAAACAAAACGCTAACACACCATAATTTTAATGAAATGAAATGAAATTTTTGAGTTTTACGTCCCATGATTATGCCGGCTAGGCTAAAGGAGACGGTGATAATGACAAATGAATGAAATGATGGAATGAAGAAAGTGAAAGGAAACGGTAGAACCCCGAGGAAACCCACGCACAGGGTGCTTGACCACCACAAGACCATAATTTTAAGAATAAAGCAGATTTATTAAAATTAAATTATTATTATTATTATTATTATTATTATTATTATTATTATTATTATTATTATTATTATTATTATTATTATTATTATTATTATTATTATTATTATTATTGATTTTGAGTATAACGTCTCTTTCTGCAGCGAGGCTATATTAGACGGGATCTGCTGATTAGCGTGGAATCAGAACCACACGAACTCCCGCCGCGAATCGAACCCGGGTCTCCCAAGCAAAAGGCGGGTATTATTATTATTATTATTATTATTATTATTATTATTATTATTATTATTATTATTATTATTATTATCCACATAGTTGAATCATTCGAAATGACTTTTGGAACGTAGTTATATCTACGCCAAACTTGGTTTCTATCATGTTGCTTTGATTAAAATAGTATACTAAAAGGGCAAGAGATTCAAAATTTATGTCACGAATAGTTGTAAAGGCCTGGAAAAAACCGGAAATTTTGGGTAAAGATCCAGTTTTTTACCATTTTTTTTCTCGAGCTTGGAACAAAACGGAAAAATTGGGAAATTTTCAAATTTTCGAATATTTTACTATATTATGCTTTTAAAATTAAAACTTTTATTCTTACTAGTTTGCAGATGAGATCATTGAGTAGTTATGTTTCTTGTATTAGAATAGTGAAAATTTGTGGCAACAAATATACTTGCACCAATCCTTAAAACTTAGCAACGTGATAGAATGGAGTTATGGTACAAAAGATACTAAAATATAATCCTAGTTAGAATAATTAATATAGACGCATTTAAATTATCTTAAGTAATCTTACAAAGTTACCACTTTATGGCAGGGAAGTGTGAAAATAACGGCCAGAATCATTTTAGTTAATACCAATATGTTAAAATTATATATGTGTGTGTGTAATTTTAACATATTGGTATTAACTAAAATGATTCTGGCCGTTATTTTCACATTTCCCTGCCATAAAGTGGTAACTTTGTAAGATTACTTAAGATAATTTAAATGCGTCTATATTAATTATTCTAACTAGGATTATATTTTAGTATCTTTATATATCTTAGTATATATATATATATATATGGAGATACGTATCTTCCTTGTGCTGTGTAAAATTTTCGGAATTTTTGAACCCAATAGAAAAAAATCTTTTGTTCGGAAATATTGGCAAAACCCGGAAAATATAATTTAAAAACTATTTCTTTGCCTGATGCTAATCTTATTTGCTCTAACTTGTCTGCAGCATTTATGCAACGTATTTTGCTAGCAGGGAAAATACTTAAAGCAACAGCTTTTAATTTCACTTTTTAGTTTTCTGATTTCTGATAAAAATCCTTCTTTTATAATTTGTATATTTTTCGAACAACTTAAAAAGACAGATCATCTTATTTACATATATACACATACCCCGCACAAATGCGTAAATTTTAGCAGCGACAAACATATTAAAGAACTTAACATGTGAAACTTTCGCTTGTTGTTATTATTATAGACTAGCAGAATATACGTTCTTCGCACGGGGAGAATACGTTTCATTTTGGGTATAATGAGCATCAAGACTGTCACCAATGAACTTAGGGAAGTGTGAATGAATTCGACACTAGTGTCAACCACCCCGAAAACTATGGATTCGACACTAATATCGGCCATTTTTGATCATTTTTATGTATCCACCCCTTCTCTCTGCCTCTCCCAAGTTGTGGCGCTGAATTTGGATTTAAACAGCATCGGAAGTGTTAATGTTCATCTCAGGACCCCAAAACCATGGATTCGACACTAACATCGGTCATTTTCAATCACAAACAGGGACAGGATGTCCTCTATGGCTGTTTCACTGCGAGGTGGAAGGACCTGGGACATCACCACTTTACTCAGTCCCTAGAAAAGAACATGGAAACAGAAATAAGAGAATGTAATATTAGGGAATACGGCACTACTGGGTCGTCTCCGGCAGTGGAGGGAAACACAGCAGGGTCGCCTCGGTCGCCATCAAACAAAATCCCTGCAGGATAGGAACCTGGAATATGCGATCGCTGTTACAGTGGGGAAAACTGGAAAACCTGAAGAAGTAAATGGAACGCATGAAGATAGATATCTTGGGAATCAGCGAAGTTAGGTGGCCTGATGGAGGAGACATGTGGAGCGGGGACTTCAGAATGATTTACTCAGGACTCGAAATGGGAAGCCATGTAAGCAGAGATTCCAAAAGCTGCCGACGAGCACATAGGAAGAGAAACGAGAACCCAATATAAACCCTGGATAACAGCAGAAATATTAGAAATGACGAAGAAAAAAGACAGTTCAAGATAACGAACAAAGAAGAAGAATACAGAAGGTGAGAAATCACATCAACAGAGAAGTAAAGAAGGCCAGAGAAAACTGGATAAACAACTTGTGCAAAGAAATTGAGGAAAATATAATCAAAGGCATATAGAAAGATTAGAAAACAGTTCGGTGAGAAAAAGAAAGGCACAGACATTATCATAGACAAGGACGGAACATAGAAGGAACAAGGCTAATAGAAGAGGAGCAGATAACAAGAAGATAGAAGGAATACATTGAAGAACTCTACAAAGGAGACAGAGTGAACAAAGATAGAGAAGGAAGAAGACGCCGATGAACATAAATTAGGACCATCAATTTTACATTGCGAATTTGACAAAGCTTTGGAGAAAATGCAGCATGCTAAAGCCCCAAGAATAAATAAAATACCAAAGGAAGTGATTAAGAATCTCGGAATAGCAACAAAGAAGAAACTATTTAATCTTATTAATGAAATGTACATCTCGGGAAAAAATACCAAGAGACTTCGAGAAAAGCATATTGGTCCCTATCCCGAATGAGAAAGGCGCACGGAAATGCGAAGAACACAGAACGCTAAATTTACTTTCTCATACATCAAAAATACTGTGCAAAATTATCGCACAATGAATAGAAGGGAAAATTGCAGAACGGCTATCGGAGGACCAGTTTGGATTCAGGAGGAAAAGGTGAGCAAGGGAAGCAATACTGAGTCTACAGTTGATCATGGAACAGCACATCAGAATAAACAAACAAATTGTGATAATAGTATTTGTAGATATAGAGAAAGCTTTTGACAACGTAGATTGGTAGATTGGAATATCATATTCAGAGCGTTGAAGAATCTAAAAGTGGATTACAGAGACAGAAGAATAATATAACAACTTTATAGGAACCAGACAGCTGTTATAGGAAGAGATCGAAGGAAGCAAGAATAAGTAAAGGAGTGAGGCAAGGATGATAAGTAAAGTTTGAGTGGACTTTCACTTCTCCTGTTCAACGTATATATAGAAGAGGCTATGAAAGAATTCTTTTAGGAAAACGAGAAAGGTGTAAAAGTAAATGGTCAGGTTTTCAGCAAAGTAAGATTTGCTGATGACATAGCATTGATAGCGGAGAACGATGAGGACTTGCAGGAAGCACTTTCATACTTGAACGACCAACTGGAGAAAACATGCAAAATGAAGGTAAATAAGAAGAAAACCAAAGTGACAAAATGCACAAGAGCAGGACAGGAAGAGGAAAACGTATGGCTAGATGGAGAGAAAATCGAAGACGTTAAGACTGTCCCCTATTTACGAAGTCTAATATCCTCGGACGGAAGAAGTGAAAAAGACGTAAGTTCCAGAATAGCGTAGGCTAAACAAGCATTCTATAAGAAAAAAGGACTACTAACCTCAAAAAATGTGTCGCTGGACGTTCGTAAACGATTTATTAAGACACTGGTATGGAGCGTGGCGCTTTATGGATCAGGGACATGGGCATTGTGAAAAGCTAAAATATCCAAGCTGGAAGCATTTGAAATGTGGTGTTGGCGCAGAATGCTGCGCATATCATGGACCGAAAGGAAAAGGAATGAAGACGTACTAAAGGAAGCTAATGAAGGACGACAGATCATGAAGATAATAGAAAAAAGAAGAAATAGCATGCTTGGCCATCTTATTCGGCACTCCGATTAGATCACCGTGCTGACAGAGGTTAAAGACAGAAGGAAAACCAGGAAGAGGAAGACCAAGAATAGAATATCTGCATGCAGTTACGAAGAAGAAACATTATCAAAGAATAAAACAGCTCTCCCAAGTGAGAGAAAAGTATTAAAATTTCCATGTTGCCCTCAACCTATGGTTGAGGTGAACAAGAATATATATATATATATATACCCTCCCTTTCCCCCAAGTTGTAGTACTGAATTTGAATTTAAGCTTCATCGGAAATGTCACTGTTTATCCCAGCAACCTCGGAAACTATGGGTTCGACACTAAGATCGGTAACTTTCAATATATATCCGCACCTCCTTCCTCCAAGTTGCACCTTCGAAGTGAAATGGTAAAAAATCCATCCCAGGCCCGAACCTCGTCTATACTGATTTTTTTTTTTTTTTTTTTTATCGGGACCAGTCTGGTGGTTCAAAAGTTACAAATATAGTCACTTTCATTTTTATATAGAGATAATTTGTCGTACTAGAAAACAGATATTTGTTTACATACAAAAATTTGTATATAAAGTTTGTATTAAAGTCTGTATTTGAATATTAAATAATATCAATTATATATCTTAGTGCATGAGTATTAGTGAAATTTTCCTACTGCTCTTTCTTTAAAGAAGTAATTTGGTTAAAATTAACAAAATTTCACCAGATCAAAGAGCATATTAAGAACTCAGCTTCATTCAAGATCCCTATTTGTTGCAACAGAAACGCTTAATGATGATAGATGTGTATGCAATTGTAAAAGTTCTGTAATTAATGCACAACCAGGAGTAAATGACTAGAAGACACATAAAGGAAATAAGTGCACACTATTAATTTTCAAGAATAATTACAACATTTTTATTTTCGGATGCTTCTTTTTTAAATATTCACAATATTGAAATTTCTCAACTTAAATTTTTCACACTATCGAAAAAAAAGTAACTGTTCCATTACTAGTAAAACTAACCTAATACAAAGATTTTTTTTATTTTCCGGAAAGAAACCAGAAAAAACGGTTTTTTAGCAGCAGGTTCAAAATTTCCGGAAATTTTACAACACTAGTCACGAATAGAAGTCCCCCAAGTTAGCGAGAAAGAACTCGGTGTATACCTGGTGCGGCAGGTATTTGAAAACAAACTCACGTCCGCACGCAATAAGGGGTAAGCACTAAAGAGTTAAAAAGAAAAATAAACATTTATTACCTTATAACGTACTGCACAGATGATCATATTCACAATGGACGACATCATTCAATGAAATTGCCGTCAGCTACAATAACAGTCTCTACACTCTGTTGAAATCGCCTGCAAGCAGTAATGAGATTATCCCTAGGAATGTTCGCCATTGCATCCACAACAACTGTCTTGAGAGCCACAACAGTGTTATGTGGATGCTTATTGAAATCCCTCTCAACTACGCGCCATACGCAATAGCCCACTGAGTTAATATCTAGGGAGCTGGGAACCACCTATATGGAGTGGCATGGTCATGAAAATTGTCAGTGAGCCATTCTTGCGTGGTGTATGCTGTATGGGGTGACTCGGAGTCCTACATAAAAACATACAGCCTCCGACGCGGTACAGCAGTACTTCAGGGCTCGACAACAATGTTGAACTCTATGTAACAAACGGCGTTGTTTTTGGCACATTGACAGAAGAATTTAGAAGATATTACATTGCCTTCACTACTTGTGAGCCCAAGAACCATCACTAAGGCTGGGAATTTGGTGTGCATAGTAGTCGGAACCTTCTCGTGGCTTTTACACAGCTACTGACATTCGCAGATCACCGTCTGTTCCTGTACAAAGTTTTTCTTACAACGATAATGTATAATTCTTATGTACTTGTAAGAATTATTTGTATTTAAAAAGGCACAAGGTATCAAATAGAAGAAATTATATAAAGAAATAATTTAAATATTTTGTATTGTATTGAGATTTTGTCTGTTATCGTTCCTATGACGATCTGTTTACTTGTTTTAATGTCGTTGCTATAGTAGCTAGAAAGATATAGATGTAACGAGGAACATATAGGTGTAACGAGAAAATATTGTACATCTTGTGTTAAACTGAATGTACAATATTTTGGGGTGTCAAACAAGTTATACGTTCAAGGATAATAACATATATTTCAAACCCATTCATCATCATATCATCATAGGTATTCTGCCTTTATTGGCAGGTCACTTGTCGCAACTGAGAAGCTTCCATGCTCCACAGTCCTCCGCTAACTTCTTCGTCTTCGCGTATGATCTTTCTGTTTTTATATCATCCATTAATTGTAGTCTCCTTCGCCTCCTCCCTCTCTTTCCCGCCACCACACCCTCTAGGACGTCCCTCATGATACAATTTCTTCTTAGGCAATGTCCCAACCAGTTTCTCTTACTCTTCCTAATAATATCTAAAAAGTGTTTTTTTCTCACCCACCATTTCTAACACTCTCTCATTCGTTTTCCGCTAGACCCAACTAATTCTTTCCATTCTTTTCCATACCCACATTTCGAAGGCTTCCAGTCGATTTTCCTCACCTTTACGTAATGTCCACGTTTCCGCCCCATACAGTACAACACTCCACACGAAGCATTTTATGAGTCTTTTCTCAACTCTTTATTCAAGGTCCCACAAAACAGACTTTTCTTCCTCCTAAACGCTTCTTTCGCCATTCCTATCCTTGCTTTTATTTCACGCTCGCACTTCATGTTATTACTAAGAATACTACCCAGATATCGAAAACTATTCACTTGTTTTATTTTCTCCCCTCCTACTTTTATATTTGACACAGACCCCTTCGTTCCAATCACCATGGCTTTTGTCTTTCTAACATTTATTTTCATCCCATATTCTTCAAGGCCCTTTCTCATTTTTTCTAATATTTTATTGATTTTCTTTTCAGCTTCTGCAACAAGCGCCATATCGGCTCCAAATCTTATTCATCTAATCATTCTACCTCCTGCAGAAATGCCATCATCATCATATAGGCTCTTTTTCACTATCTCATCTAGATAGACATTAAATAGTGTTGACGAGAGGCAGCATCCTTGTCGAACTCCCCTTCCAATTGCACTCTCTTCCGTCAGTTCTTTCCCTATCCTAACACTTACTTGTTGGTTCATGTATAAGTTTCTTATGAGTCTTCTATCTTTCCATTCCAACCCTATCTTCGTTAGAACTCCCAACAACAATTCCCAATCCACACGGTCAAAAGCCTTTATAATCTCGTGTATTGCATAAACATTTAGAATCAGGGCATATGTAACTTAGTTCACGACAGAATTAGCGTTACATATTATATGTTGCCGAAACCCTGGACTTTGGAGATCAGTTAGAAGTAAAAGTAAACTATCTCTTATTATCACGGATTATTTATTGCTTCGTAATAAAAGAAAAATTTACAGAAGACCCATATTGAATGTGAATACGGGAATTGAAGAAGTTGATGTTCCTGGAAGTGAAACTTCACCAGAGTAGTTAAACTTCACCAAAGTAGTAGAAATAAGGTCACTAACCAAATTTAGTGGCAGATCAGAAGATATTCCTGCAAGTATGTTTCGAGAAAAATTTGAGCAAGAGTGCGAGTTAGATCCTAATTGGAATAGGTAAGGCCAATTATCTTAAAATTGTACAGCATATTTTGTTACCACCCTGTTCGGTATGGTTTAAGGCAATTAGCGGTAGTTTAAGTAACTATTCTGATTTCAAAAATGCCTTGCTAGCTAATGTCGAAAATGACTTTATGTTAGCAGACAGGGATGCTCAGATCAGGAATCGACGTTTCGATCCAAAAGTCGATAAAAGCATTACCGATTTTGTGATCGCAGTGTATAATGATTTGAAACAAATCAATCCTTACCAGCAGGAGTCGCGTATTATCGCCTCAGTACGAATATTACTACCATTTAAGCTTTAGCAAATATTAATCTCGTCACAATGCATAAATTTCAATCATATAATTATGCTTGTTCAAAATTATGAAAGTCAGATTAGATTGCAAAGTAATAGAAATCAAGCTATGTTCCTGTTCGAAATATACATGATAGAGAGAATTGTAATCCTAGGACAAGAGATAATGTTAGATTTACTCGTAACGACAATACGACAGAACTTAACTTTAGAAGAAACAGAAATAATAATGGTACCGTTACGAGCTAATTTCTCACAAAATCCCAGATTTCGTAATGATTACCTAGGTGGCATATATTTTCGAAATAGAAACAAAAGAATTAGTGAAGTTAACAACACGCAGGACTGTACTCAAGATTGTGCTATTCAATGTAACCTAATCGAATCTTTTAGTAATGTCACTTAACCTAAATGTGGTTGAAGTGGATTGGATTAAAGCCACGTTATCAATTTATTCGCAAGAATATAAAAACAGTAATTTAAACTTAAATGACAATATTTCAAATCCTTTAAATGATAGCAAATAATAATATTTGGAAGTGTTATTCCTTTTGTGATATTAATTGTTTTTTTTTTTTCACTTTGAATATTGTTCTGATTTCATTTTAATTCTACTTCGCTCATATTCTATGAATTATATCTATGCATCGATACAAATATTGTCTATCAAATTTGTGCTAACTATGCCCCAATAAATTAAATAGGTTAAGTTGTATTTTAATATACATCAACTTTATTGATAATATGTATAAATGGCATCGAATTAAAGAATTTATGTAGGACCTAAAATTAACCAACAAATGTACCACATTTTGAATATCTCCTTATTGCCAGTAATTTTATAGACTTAAAATAAAATTTATTATGGACTAAATATAAAAATGATATGTATTTATTGTAATCTCATAATTTGTGTGTTTTAAAAAGTTGGGAGCATATAAAATAAACTGTAGCTGTCATAAAACTAAATTCTGAAGAGAAGTTCCTGAAAGATAAAGTATACTTTTGATATTATATTTCACCTACAAACTTTGTCATAACTTTGATGCATGTTTGAAAATACTCTTTTTATTTTATTTTATTTTATTTTATTTTTTTATCGAACGTAATATTTACTTCAATAATTTGTGCGATAAATAAGGCTGAGCATACTTGTTGTGGATTATGTTACAAGAATTTTCTGAAATCACTTTTACATTAAAAGTGTACTAACACTTGTAGTTATGATATTGTTCGCTTGTTTATGTTGCACTAGAGAAGAAACACCACCTCTCAGAGTTTCGTCACATTAATAAGCATTGTTTCGCCTCGTGTGTAAGCATATTGTGTTCATCGTGCGTTGGTTACAACCAAGACGGATGATTTGGAATATAGTTTTTCTTTTACTCGCGTGTGTGGGTTGGTGTATATATGACAGTTGCGATTCATATACCTCTTTTGTATCAGCTGTCTTTTCTGAATCAGCTGTTTTGAGTTTTAGCAATAGATTTACTTGCATTGTGTGTTCTCTAATTCTGTAAATAACCTACAAATTCTGAATGAATTCTATACCATGTCTTCTGTAAATAACTTGCCAAAAAAAAAAAAGCAATTTGTCCAGCTCTACACTGAGAAAAAAATGCAATTCAGGCTTTAAAAACAAGCAAAGGGCAATTCAGGAGAGGATTTAAAAAATCCTGTTTAAATTCACAGGAAATCTTACAGCAAAATGTTGTTTGCCTTAGATATATTTCTACAATTTGTTTTAAATTTTCCTAGATAAACTGTGAATAAAGTTTGTTCAATTTATTTGTTTTCAGTCTACACTGCAGAGGAATTTGAATCACTGTCAGGAACTGAGTTTGCTAGAATGAAGTGTTCGCAATAATTCAGAAAAAATATTTAGTGAATTTACTAAGCTCCTGAAATTAATATTAATTGTGCTTACGACATCAGCAAAAAGAGATAGGCATTTTTCTACATCGAAAAGAAAGGAATTGAATGTTTTAAGAAAGGTTATCACCATTGGTTATGCTTTCCATCGAAAGAGACCTCTTAATGGGAATACCAGAATTTAACCACCATCTGTTAGACAAATTTACTCCAATCAAAGAGAGGAGAATGGACTTACTGATTAAATAAGGTGACTAATGTGATAAAATGTTCTGCATTATTTTTTTATTTTTTTAAATTAGAATTTTATTTAATTTCACATGTTACATAGCATTTGTATCTAAAGTTATGTTGATCAGTCAATGAGTGCAGTTTATATCTTCTGTCTCCGATCGATCGTACTGCGACACCCGAAACCACAATCCACCGGCCGCCACTGACCGTATGCCTCTTTGGAGTTTACAGGATCCTTATAAATGAAGCCTTGGTCAGAACGGATGAATTCCGGCATTATGGTAATGCCCGAACACCAACAATGTCATTTTCTGCCGGAAACGGGAGTCACATCAATCCTGACAATACTCAGTTCTTTCCGAACTTTGAAGATGAATGACCAGGCGATATTTAATAATGCTGCGACCTCGGAATCGGAGTGGCCTGCAGCCAAGCAGATGATTATAGTATGTATCTTCATATCCTGAATTAGCCTAAGTTCTTCCTTATATACCTGCGAAAGAAAGAATTTGTAACTATGACATACAGGATAGTGTGTCACCTATAGAGTGTGTTTTCAAATACTCGCCTACCCTGTAAACTTCTTATTAAAAGTATCCGACATGTTTCCCAGCATTTTCGAAAATTCCGCTTCTAAGGGAGGAAGAGGCGATTTCTATATTTTTCCTCCACATCGAAATCGACGTTGTCCTTCTCATCACGGGAAAATGTGTGAATCGTTTTAACCCTTAACGTTCCATTCCGAAGTCGTCAACCTTGTTTACCAAGCTAGGTCCTCAGAGGATCTCATTTTTTTCTCTAATTCTTTGTTGGGTAAATTACTCATTTTTTTAGGTTTAAAAACTATATTTCAGCATCTTAGACTTCCTAACTATGCTATGCATAAAAACGGAAATTCTTATGCTGTAGAACGGTTATTTCTATATGTCAACAGGTATCTGAGCAAAAACGGTAACAGAAGTGCTTCTTTGGAATCGATTCAGTGTCCCAAGAATATGTTTTGTCTCATTCGTTAACCGTTTATTCAAACAGGAAGTGGCAGAAAATAGCAATTTCTGCTTTCAACGTTCACTATTATAGAAGAGATCAGCATCCCTACAGTAGATTCCACCTATTTCGTTAAGCCTCTAGGTTATCCAAACCAGAAGTAGTAGAAATTAACCATTACCGGTATCAACCTTGATCACTATAAAACTTAAATGGTGACAAATAACAACAAATGGTGGACTTTTTTGTAATCTCTTCATCTTTCCAATATATATATATATATATATATATATATATATATATATATATATATATATATATATATATATATATATATATATATATATATATTCAATTTCCTCAGTCAACTTTCTACTCAAACCGGAATTGGTAGTAATTAACAATTTCTGATTTCAACATTCACCATCATACAAGAAATACTTTAATAGTTAACAAGCAGTTTTTTTTTGAATCGATTAAGCGTGTGAAAAAATATATTATCTTCACCCATAGCTCTCTACTAAAACCAAAAGTGGTTGAAACTTGCTTCTACTTCCGGTTTCAGTATTGATATCCTTCAAGTAAAAGCGGTAAGAGATAATGAAAGCGTTTATAGGAATCTAATCTGCGTTCCAATAACAGGTTGTATTTCCCCTCCTAAATTTCTACTCAAACCGGAAGTGGTAGAAATTAACAATTTTCGGTTTCAACACTGACCTTCATAGAACAAATATGATAACAGCGACAAGCAATTTTTGGAATAGAATAAGCATATTATATATATATATATATATTAAATATACTCCATGGTTCTGGATAATCACAATAGCATTTTAAAACACATAAAAAACATATATATAATTTTCACCTACAGCTCTACTAAAACCGAAATTGGTTGAAATTTTCCTCTACTTCTGATTTCAATATTAATTGTATAAAATGAAAACAGTAAGAGCCTGCGAGTAACGATTTTTTTAAAATGTGAATTTAGCATTCGTAGAACACATTCTATTTAGGATCTTATGGATCTATTGCAAGGGGAAGTTATAAACGTACTGCTTCCAGTTTGAAAATCCACTGTGGATTCGCGTTGTGAAACGAAACTCACTTGTTTTGTTCAATACTTTGCTACGGCCAAGATACAAAAAGAACAAGAATATACAATCCGAATTTGAAACGTAGTACACTAAGGGAAGTCCGCTGGGACCTCAAGCGTGCTTTTGTTTTCAATCTTAAGCTGATGCGGAACACGTACAAAAATCAAGAAAAAATAGTTGTCATAGTTACAACATGGCCTCCAAAATGACATTCTTGGGTCCCGCGAGAACCTCGCTTGTTAAGGGTTAAATGAATTTTTGAATATAGCATCTTGTATGATTTAACTTCCATACCTGTGCGAAGAATCAGCATTCTAATAGTATTTCATATATGTACTAAGTTCGTCATAGTGTGCATCATAGCAAGTTGGTCAAGACTGGATAGTGTGATGATTTCAGACGATTTCTCCCGGGAGGAGAGATTTCAATACGCAGGGGTTCAAAGTAGTACCACAAAACACTTGTAACCCTTTTTGAACACGATCGAAGATTTATCCGGGGAGAATTCGCCCCTATCACCTATCTCGATTTCTAAATTTTGGCCCTCTACTGTCTGTCCAAAATCGATGGTAATCTATCAAGTAGATCTTAAGACTCTTTATCTCCGGAACGGACAGACAACAGAGTAAAGATATGAGTTTTAATTGGTAAACCAAACTGAAATGAAATTTCTAATTTTACCTCCGACGCTTATGCCTTTATAGTTGTCATAGTTACAACATGACCTCCAAAATGCTAAGTAGTTTGTAACACATCTATCGCTCACATGAATATTCATAAGGGGCGATAATTTTGACATTTTAGCAGTTCCTAATGCACATTTGAAAAAATGGATACACCTTTTTTTATTCATATTAATGACACATAATGTATGCAAGTGCGGACGGAGGTTGTATAGAGAGCATGACATATAAGCAGAATACAGAAAAGACCTTTCGGAAATAAAATATGCAGATCACACACGTAGAACAAGGTAATTCATTAATACGCAGCACATGCAACGCGACAGCTGCTGCAGAATATTCTAG
Source organism: Thermobia domestica (assembly GCF_964235325.1). Classification (NCBI taxonomy): domain Eukaryota; kingdom Metazoa; phylum Arthropoda; class Insecta; order Zygentoma; family Lepismatidae; genus Thermobia; species Thermobia domestica. The sequence goes on from NC_137457.1 coordinate 217,359,496, forward strand.
AAATTTGGATCGTTGGAATGAGTGAAAGAAAGTACTGGAAACGTCGAGATCTTTTTTCTAAGCTTATTATTGTTGGAATAGGGGAAAGAACACACTCGAAATTTCTGGAAAGATTGAAGGGCATATAAATAATGATTTATTTACATGATTCGTACAACGTATAAGAGATAAGAAACGCAAATATACTGTTGGAAGAAGAAAATTGATACATAGAAGGCACCGGAAGAAAAAATCATTAGTAGGGACTAACTTTGTAGTTTTCTTGTATTATACTTGTTCATTTTTATATGGAAAAGGGACATATTGTAATTGTCTGGAGTATAAGGGGACGGAACTGTTTGGATTTAATCGGGAATTGATTGCGGATTTTCCGGCATTGAAAATGATATGACTCGGTGTACTTTTATGGAATTATAACGTGACTAAGATATAGTATAATGTAATATGGAGGGTACAGGGAATCAACATTTTTTCATTGCACCGGGACTCGAATTAGTATTCTCCTACGTGGAGAACCGTACGCTAAATATTTTCCTTGCAGTGCGAACTTGTTACTTATACATAACTATGAATTGTGTATGACATAACCGGTATATATAAATTATATTGTACAGAAAGTTAGCAGAATGCGCCCCGGGAATCGAACCAAAGTTCTTCCACGTGAAAAGCCGTACGACAAACATTATGCTTAGCAGATGTTGTTACTTATATGTAGCTATGAATTGTGTAAGACATAGCAGGTATATATAAATTATATTGTACAGAAAGTTAGCAGAATGCGCCCCGGGAGTCGAACCAGAGCTATTCCACGTGAAAAGCCGTACGACAAACATTTTGCTTAGCAGATGTGGTTACTTATATGTAGCTATGAATTGTGTAAGACATAGCAGGTATATATAAAAAGTATATTGTACAGAAAGTTAGCAGAATGCTCCCCGGGAATCGAACCAGAGCTTTTTCACGTGAAAAGCAGTACGACAAACATTTTGCTTAGCAAATGTTGTTACTTATATGTAGCTATGAATTGTGTAAGACATAGCATATATATATAAATTATATTGTACAGAAAGTTAGCAGAATGCGCCCCGGGAATCGAACCAGAGCTCTTCCACGTGAAAAGCCGTACGACAAACATTTTTCTTAGCAGATGTGGTTACTTATATGTAGCTATGAATTGTGTAAGACATAGCAGGTATATAAATTATATTATACAGAAAGTTAGCAGAATGCGCCCATGGGAATTGAACCAGAGCTCTTTCACGTGAAAAGCCGTATGACAAACGTTATGCTTAACAGATGTTGTTACTTATATGTAGCTATGAATTGTGTAAGACATAACAGTTATATATATATTATATTGTACAGAAAGTTAGCAGAATGCGCCCCGGGAGTCGAACCAGAGCTATTCCACGTGAAAAGCCGTACGACAAACATTTTGCTTAGCAGATGTGGTTACTTATATGTAGCTATGAATTGTTTAAGACATAGCAGGTATATATAAAAAGTATATTGTACAGAAAGTTAGCAGAATGCTCCCCGGGAATCGAACCAGAGCTTTTTCACGTGAAAAGCAGTACGACAAACATTTTGCTTAGCAAATGTTGTTACTTATATGTAGCTATGAATTGTGTAAGACATAACCGGTATATATAAATTATATTGTACAGAAAGTTAGCAGAATGCGCCCCGGGAATCGAACCAGAGCTCTTCCACATGAAAAGCCGTACGACAAACATTTTGCTTAGCAGATGTTGTTACTTATATGTAGCTATGAATTGTGTAAGACATAGCAGGTATATAAATTATATTATACAGAAAGTTAGCAGAATGCGCCCATGGGAATTGAACCAGAGCTCTTTCACGTGAAAAGCCGTATGACAAACGTTATGCTTAACAGATGTTGTTACTTATATGTAGCTATGAATTGTGTAAGACATAACAGTTATATATATATTATATTGTACAGAAAGTTAGCAGAATGCGCCCCGGGAATCGAGCCAGGGCTCTTCCACGTGAAAAGCCGTACGACAAACATTTTGCTTAACAGATGTTGTTACTTATGTGTAGCTATGAATTGTGTAAGACGTATAACTGGTATTTAGAAAGTATATGGTAAGAATTATTATTATTATTATTATTATTATTATTATTATTATTATTATTATTATTATTGTAAACTGTTGTGTTTTGTTTCATAAACGCTAGTGTAACAATGAGGTTATATGGCGACAGAACGTTTAACGTTACCGCAGATTGAACCTAAGGGTTTTTCATGTTGAAAGCTAAGGCAATAAAAGAGACCCGAGATTGTTTGAACATATTACCCAGGATGAAATGTAGTAGTGAAGGTAAAACGGAAACTTTATACTTATATTTTGTAATTGGAAATCGTAATACAGCAAATAACTAATTCTTAATTTCTTTTATTGTTTTTAGGTGGTGAAGGAAATAAAAAGTCTTAATAGAAACACTGGAGAACAAACCTTATTTGTCTGAATTGTTTGTTGTTGAAATATAGCGGAGGTGTTTTTAGTGAAAAAAAGTTATAGATTGGTCTTAAAATATGGATTTACTGAAACCGTTGGATCTTAGTTGTATGAAATATCGAAAATATTGGATAATGTGTAATATGAATATTGAATACTGAAATATCGACATAAAAGGTATTATAAGTTTTTACATCCAACGAATATACTGGCTAGACTAAATGAGACGGTGATGATGAGTAATGAATGAATATGGTGGAATGAAGAAACTGGGAAGAAGCAGGAGAATCACGACAAAAACCCACGCACATAGTGTTTGTGCACCAAAAAGCTAACTGGAAACAAGCTGGGATCGAACCAAGGACCCCATGCACCAGAGGTGAACACTGTATTGCGTACCCACCATAGCTTTTTCTATGTATTATATTTGGATGAATAAAAGTACGCGTGTATAAGTTGGTGGAACGAGAATGTAGGCGGAAACGGGAGAACTTCACACACAATGTTTAAACTAGAAATACACTTTGAATGAGGGAAAGCATTTTGTTTTAGAACTGACTTATTTTTATGATCAGCGCTATTTAATGTTTATGAACGAGGAAAGAAACTTACTGTAGCAGTTATTGGAGAATTCCTTTGAAACTTTGAAACTCTTTATACAAAACTAGGTGTTTATATAACTTCATACATACTAGTAAAGAAGATATATTTAATAACACGTAATGTACGTTAGGGACAATTTTGACATTATTTAAACAGTGACATTATTTAAATAAGAGATAGCACTTTGAACGTATAGATTGGTTAAAATTGCTTTACTTTAGAACTCATAACATTAAGTACAAGGTAACCAACACCATTGGCGATAACTATTAGCAGGACTGTGAGCGATGGGAATTAGCGTGTTGGAGAGACAGATACATTTTGCGTACATAATAATAATGAGTATGAATATTTGACTTTGGCACCTAGAAGATTATGCAATCAACATTTTATAAATGTTTTGACGGTTGCATATAATATTTACAGACAGTCTGATACGATTTTGTATTTTATTTGAAGTGTGATTAATGTATGTTTGAATTAAAAAAGGGTATTTTATTTATAGGTCTTGTTTGTAAGTTAGAAAAACAAGAAAATATTCTTGTAATGGTGTTATAGTCGCTAGAAGCGAAATAATTTAATACCTTCTATTACAGGTAGTAGCTAACATGTCCTTTTTTTTTACAGTTGAAATAGATATCTGTCAATTTAAACTTTAATAAAAACTAGTCTGAATTTCGACAATTTTAAACTATTGTAATTGTTACAAATGCATAAGAAAATAGTATTTTAATGTTTTAGTTGTCTGCATATACAGTGCAGATATATTTGTGAGTGAATACATGACATACAGTTATAACATATCAGAAGTGATGTACTCCCGAAATTAGATCTTCCTAAACCTTAAAGAGATTATATTGTGCAGTTTTCACTTTTGAGTTAAATTTGGTAATTTAAGACGAACTATGGTTTTGCTCTTTATCCACTGCAGTTGTATTGGATTGAAATACTGAACTTACTATATCTGGATTTTAGTTACTGTTTTACTGGTTTTATGAATGATTTGGGAGGGCTGTTGTTTAAAGTGGAATTTGAACCATTACTAATGCTTGTAACGAGAAACTATATATATATTGGGAAGTGTGGACTTTCTTTTACGCAGATGAGAAGTAGCCTGTGTGTAAGACAGCAATACGAAAACGAATATTTGCACAACGAATTGAATTACTATTGCTTACAACAAGATTTATTTTCACGAGTTTCGTGGATACGAGTTTCTTCTTTCTCTGACTTGAGGGCAAAGCGAAAACATTTATTCTGGCATGAGTCTTATATACTCATCTACTCGAGATATTTTACAAGTAGGTAACGTTGAATGGTTAATGATTGTAAAATGTTGAATATGAAGAAAGTGGTAGGAAATGGAGAACCCCGAGAATATCCACAGGGTGTTGTCCATCACAAATTGTCACGGTCTTGGGATTGAACTAGGGATCCTCGTGCCAGATGGGTGCACTCTACCAATGGATCGAACTGTTTCCATTTAAAGAAGTATTCCGTACAGTAATAATTAAGAATGTTGTCTAATATTTTTCTCGTAGGTTTTCGTGCTCATGCTGTTAAATAAAGAATTTTTTCTACTAGCGTTACAATGGATAAATGATGAAAGTGATTATGTATAAGAAATAATAAATATTAAATGGGCGTATCTCTAATATTAAAAGTTAAATAAAATTGAATTACACGCACACAAATCGTGTTCAAAGAATCAATATATATATAAACATTTCATCCACACCTGTATCACCCTCCTATAATGCAACTAGATAGTTCGTTCGTTTATTATAAAATAGTTTAAGTTAAATGCTTGTTGCGATGATTTTTCAAAAAAGTATTAACAGTCCAGATAAAGAAACATTTCGTATTTTGAAAGTTCATGTATCGCTAATTTTGATACCAACAGATGCCTCGTGAAATTGTTGTTGTCCACCAGCACCACTACCCATGGAATTTTTGTCCATCACAATTGCACATGTTCTGAGATTGATCCATGTAATACCATTTTACAAACACTACCCGGTTCACTTTTCAAGTTTTAGCTACTGGCATAAGCATACGAACTCATCATCTGAGAAAAATAATCGTTATATTTGATGTTCAGTCTCAACCATGGATAGTCTCAGCTTGAAAACAGAGGCTGTTTACCTTAATTCTTTTGCACGGTAGGAGTTTTCAAGTTTATTTCACCTCAGCATGTTCTTATTTTCTTCATTATTTTTAAAGTTTTACATTAAATTTAAAAAGGTTCCAGCGAAAACATTTATTCCAACAGGAGTCTTATACAACCACCTAATGGCCCTATAATTTTGAATGCAAGTGCATAAAGCTGTAAAATTAAAACTGTAATCCGTGCACCATAGGTAGTCCTTGAAATCTATCATTCTGATCCTCTTAAACATTAGTCCAGAAGAACAAAATAAAATTCATGGAACCTTTGTATCACATAGTATATTAAGAATCTCAAACAATTATTGATACTACTGTGGGATTGTAAAATATTCTTCATCGCCTTCAAAATCCTTCACCCCTGGCGCGTGATGGATCCATGGTTCGATCTTAGCCTGCCAAGGCATAGAAATCGTATTATTATTCAATTCAAAATCTTTTGTCGTTGTAAAATTCTATCGAGGAAGTTGAAGTTTTAATATACATCGACAATCGTACCTGTTATACTATATATTATGAAACACGATAGCTTCCTTACTCTGAAGAATGTCCTTTAGGTTAAGGGATAAGCCAATTAAGCCAATAAATGAATGCTGTAGGAAATGGAAGTACCAGGAGAAAAAAAGGTGTTGTCCACTATAAAGTTCACTTGTTCGGTTTTAAATCACGACTATCAAAATGTCGTTCTACCACTGAGTCATAGTGCTCTCCCCATATCCGAGTACACCTCACTGTGGATCTACAAGTTTCAAAAGGTTTCCATACAATGTTTATTATCAGGATCAATAAAAGTAAAGCGTCTGCAGTGTGTGTCAATTCATTATACGTAGGATTTCTAGTGGTTGTCTAACAAAAGGGTTGTGTTTGATTTTCAAGTCCAAGGTAATTGTTCACAAAAGTACAATCTTGTCCTTTTACTATATAAAATGGAATAAGTATTTCACGTTATCATCTTAATAAGAAGAAGTATTTTCCTGTATATTTCTATTCATTTCATAGACATTTTATCCTTTACCTCAAAGTATTGAGCTCTCTAAGCTTTATTCTTTTAAAAATCATATACCAAGTAAGGGTCTGCACATCCTGAAATTTGTTGGAGGGTGGATTCTGCACTAACAGTCACTGCGTTTAAGCATTATTGAAGTAACATTATTCTAGTTGCAATAAAACGACACGTAATTTTACAATATTGTCATCTATATTCTCAGCAAAGGAGTACACTAACTTCTTTTTATAAGACATCAAGAGTACAAGGGTATTGTAACATCGAGTTTTCTACAGTATATCACACATTTCTCTCCTACTGCAACCATAATTTTCTTAAAAAGTTTTGAAAAGAAAAGTTTTAAAGTCTTCATATCATAAAGTAAACACAAGGTATCAAGCTCAGTGACTCTTGTTCAATGGACAACAGTTCATCATTCAGTTACGTTGGTAATGTCTGTAAAAAAAATCTAAAATTAAGTATTAAATACTTTCAGTTTCCTACCATATTCTTCGAAAACAATTATTTTTTCTTCTAATGCACTGCTTCTTAAACACTAGTTTCTTCATATAGCATACAAACAACTAAATTATTTTTTCTAATATCAGTTTATTTCTTTAAAAATACATTACTCTCACTGACAATTCAATTGCCAGTAATTCAGTATTTTAGCTCTATTATTTACATGGGTTAGGTAGTCTTATAATACAGTTCTCTTGCAATTACAATAATATAAAAATGCTATATACTAAGTGATTAATGTTCCATAACAGTTCATATACACAGCAACTGCATTAAAGTTATCGATATTGTGGTTCAAAACCCATATTACTGTTATATTGTTCTTTATAACCTTGTTGTTATATAAAACATAAATTAAAAATAATCCAAACAGTAGTCGATAACCTAATACAAAATAAATCTCAACACCGCTTTAAAATATAATTTACTAATTTACTTATCAATCAAAAGTCCCAGGTACAGTTAAAATAAATCTTGTTGTAAGCAATAGTAATTCAATTCGTTGTGCAAATATTCGTTTTCGTATTGCTGTCTTACACACAGGCTACTTCTCATCTGCGTAAAAGAAAGTCCACACTTCCCAATATATATATAGTTTCTCGTTACAAGCATTAGTAATGGTTCAAATTCCACTTTAAACAACAGCCCTCCCAAATCATTCATAAAACCAGTAAAACAGTAACTAAAATCCAGATATAGTAAGTTCAGTATTTCAATCCAATACAACTGCAGTGGATAAAGAGCAAAACCATAGTTCGTCTTAAATTACTAAATTTAACTCAAAAGTGAAAACTGCACAATATAATCTCTTTAAGGTTTAGGAAGATCTAATTTCGGGAGAACATCACTTCTGATATGTTATAACTGTATGTCATGTATTCACTCACAAATATATCTGCACTGTATATGCAGACAACTAAAACATTAAAATACTATTTTCTTATGCATTTGTAACAATTACAATAGTTTAAAATTGTCGAAATTCAGACTAGTTTTTATTAAAGTTTAAATTGACAGATATCTATTTCAACTGTAAAAAAAAAGGACATGTTAGCTACTACCTGTAATAGAAGGTATTAAATTATTTCGCTTCTAGCGACTATAACACCATTACAAGAATATTTTCTTGTTTTTCTAACTTACAAACAAGACCTATAAATAAAATACCCTTTTTTAATTCAAACAAACATTAATCACACTTCAAATAAAATACAAAATCGTATCAGACTGTCTGTAAATATTATATGCAACCGTCAAAACATTTATAAAATGTTGATTGCATAATCTTCTAGGTGCCAAAGTCAAATATTCATACTCATTATTATTATGTACGCAAAATGTATCTGTCTCTCCAACACGCTAATTCCCATCGCTCACAGTCCTGCTAATAGTTATCGCCAATGGTGTTGGTTACCTTGTACTTAATGTTATGAGTTCTAAAGTAAAGCAATTTTAACCAATCTATACGTTCAAAGTGCTATCTCTTATTTAAAGCAATTGTTTCCATCTGCATATAAAACTAATCTGCGCTGTCAAATAATTGTCCGTCTCTTGTATTGCCTTAACAGTCGTTACCTACACTGTTTAAATAATGTCAAAATTGTCCCTAACGTACATTACGTGTTATTAAATATATCTTCTTTACTAGTATGTATGAAGTTATATAAACACCTAGTTTTGTATAAAGAGTTTCAAAGTTTCAAAGGAATTCTCCAATAACTGCTACAGTAAGTTTCTTTCCTCGTTCATAAACATTAAATAGCGCTGATCATAAAAATAAGTCAGTTCTAAAACAAAATGCTTTCCCTCATTCAAAGTGTATTTCTAGTTTAAACATTGTGTGTGAAGTTCTCCCGTTTCCGCCTACATTCTCGTTCCACCAACTTATACACGCGTACTTTTATTCATCCAAATATAATACATAGAAAAAGCTATGGTGGGTACGCAATACAGTGTTCACCTCTGGTGCATGGGGTCCTTGGTTCGATCCCAGCTTGTTTCCAGTTAGCTTTTTGGTGCACAAACACTATGTGCGTGGGTTTTTGTCGTGATTCTCCTGCTTCTTCCCAGTTTCTTCATTCCACCATATTCATTCATTACTCATCATCACCGTCTCATTTAGTCTAGCCAGTATATTCGTTGGATGTAAAAACTTATAATACCTTTTATGTCGATATTTCAGTATTCAATATTCATATTACACATTATCCAATATTTTCGATATTTCATACAACTAAGATCCAACGGTTTCAGTAAATCCATATTTTAAGACCAATCTATAACTCCTTTTCACTAAAAAACCTCCGCTATATTTCAACAACAAACAATTCAGACAAATAAGGTTTATTCTCCAGTGTTTCTATTAAGATTTTTTATTTCCTTCACCACCTAAAAACAATAAAAGAAATTAAGAATTAGTTATTTGCTGTATTACGATTTCCAATTACAAAATATAAGTATAAAGTTTCCGTTTTACCTTCACTACTACATTTCATCCTGGGTAATATGTTCAAACAATCTCGGGTCTCTTTTATTGCCTTAGCTTTCAACATGAAAAACCCTTAAGTTCAATCTGCGGTAACGTTAAACGTTCTGTCGCCATATAACCTCATTGTTACACTAGCGTTTATGAAACAAAACACAACAGTTTACAATAATAATAATAATAATAATAATTCTTACCATATACTTTCTAAATACCAGTTATACGTCTTACACAATTCATAGCTACACATAAGTAACAACATCTGTTAAGCAAAATGTTTGTCGTACGGCTTTTCACGTGGAAGAGCCCTGGCTCGATTCCCGGGGCGCATTCTGCTAACTTTCTGTACAATATAATATATATATAACTGTTATGTCTTACACAATTCATAGCTACATATAAGTAACAACATCTGCTAAGCATAATGTTTGTCGTACGGCTTTTCACGTGAAAGAGCTCTGGTTCAATTCCCGGGGGCGCATTCTGCTAACTTTCTGTATAATATAATTTATATACCTGCTATGTCTTACACAATTCATAGCTACATAGAGGAGGGTTACCAAAGAGTACGCACGCCCTAAGAGCGTGCAGTGCCAATTACGCTGAAGTGGTAACACACAGAATTGTTATTGCTGCGCTGTTAGATGCATCTTTGTGTGAGAGTTGATACGAAGAAAAGGGAAGTTAACGGATCGCTGCAAACAGAAAATACAGCTAAAAATAACTTTTTTGAATTCTTGATGTAATATTTTAATACTCTTAGTTAAGAAATTATTCTGATATAGCAGCTAACTACAGTACTCTTGTTGCATGGTAGGAAACATAAATGCAGATAGAATTTTTTACCATGGCTTTGTTTCGGGGGTCTTGCATATGCAGCCACATGGTTGAATTTTACTCGAGTTGACTGCTGTTTCCTAAAGAGTGCGCGTTAGTGAGTTACCAAAGAATGCGCACGTACTCTTTGGGAGAATTTCTTTGATAGCGTGTGTGGGTAGCGGCATTCATATTACAGACTGTGGTTATTCTCATCAGTTACTCTCGGAGTGTAATATGATGTTTGAATGGATTGTAGAATTATTTGTAATTGTTTGTCTTCGATTCAAGCACCAACTGTAAATCATATATAAGAAGTATTTTAAATTCACAAAATTTCTTAAATTACAATGATGATGTGGTGTTCTGCCCGAAGGTAGGCCTTTGGTCCATGGTAGTTTGCCATTGCCTTTCATGGTATGATGATGTCGTCCTAAGTAGTGAGGAAATGATCAAAATAAAGATTCTGGAAGTGTTCTGGAGCAAGATGCTGAGTGAAACATGGCTTCGATTACGATTGTAATGAAACCACAAACTAAGAATTAAAAAAGACATACACTAAAGCTGTTGTTCAGGATTTTTTTCAAGTTGGTGGAATAATGTAATGAAACCACGAACTAAGAATTTAAAAAAATCATCATTAATTTTACTCATAAAAATCATAATTTGTGGGTGAAACTAAACGAAAATTTTCTCTAATGTTTTAAATTTCGTGTACGTTCATAATTAATTCTTTAAAACCACATGGACGTGTAATGAGGAAATTGTTGGAAGCAAAATAGTTTAGAATTGCCTGTATACGAACAATTGGAAGCAAACCTTAGGGTAAATTAAAGTTTACGAAGGGGTTTAGGTTTCAAGTATGATAGGTGTTGAGTGCGCCCTCTTAGGGACCGCAAAACGCACTCTTTGGGACACTGGTCCTTAAGAGTACGCATTTCAGTTTTTTAACTTTTCAACGTATATCTCCATTTCTACATCTAGTAGTAAACTTTTCTATTTCTTACAATGTAGCCTAAACTTCAATTAAAATTTTGTACAATTTATATAATTTTTGCTTCATTACTTTCGGAGCTGTTTGAAAATGAATATTAAGTGCGTGCTCTTTGGTAACCTTCCTCTATAAGTAACAACATCTGCTAAGCAAAATGTTTGTCGTACGGCTTTTCACGTGGAAAAGCTCTGGTTCGATTCCCGGGGCGCATTCTGCTAACTTTCTGTACAATATAATTTATATATACCGGTTATGTCATACACAATTCATAGCTACATATAAGTAACCACATCTGCTAAGCAAAATGTTTGTCGTACGGCTTTTCACGTGGAAGAGCTCTGGTTCGATTCCCGGGGCGCATTCTGCTAACTTTCTGTACAATATAATTTATATATACCTGCTATGTCTTACACAATTCATAGCTACATATAAGTAACAACATCTGCTAAGCATAACGTTTGTCGTACGGCTTTTCACGTGGAAAAGCTCTGGTTCGATTCCCGGGGCGCATTCTGCTAACTTTCTGTACAATATAATTTATATATACCTGCTATGTCTTACACAATTCATAGCTACATATAAGTAACCACATCTGCTAAGCAAAATGTTTGTCGTACGGCTTTTCACGTGGAAGAGCTCTGGTTCGATCCCCGGGGCGCATTCTGCTAACTTTCTGTACAATATAATTTATATATACCTGCTATGTCTTACACAATTCATAGCTACATATAAGTAACAACATCTGCTAAGCAAAATGTTTGTCGTACGGCTTTTCACGTGGAAGAGCTCTGGTTCGATTCCCGGGGCGCATTCTGCTAACTTTCTGTACAATATAATTTATATATACCGGTTATGTCATACACAATTCATAGTTATGTATAAGTAACAAGTTCGCACTGCAAGGAAAATATTTAGCGTACGGTTCTCCACGTGGGAGAATACTAATTCGAGTCCCGGTGCAATGAAAAAATGTTGATTCCCTGTACCCTCCATATTACATTATACTATATCTTAGTCACGTTATAATTCCATAAAAGTACACCGAGTCATATCATTTTCAATGCCGGAAAATCCGCAATCAATTCCCGATTAAATCCAAACAGTTCCGTCCCCTTATACTCCAGACAATTACAATATGTCCCTTTTCCATATAAAAATGAACAAGTATAATACAAGAAAACTACAAAGTTAGTCCCTACTAATGATTTTTTCTTCCGGTGCCTTCTATGTATCAATTTTCTTCTTCCAACAGTATATTTGCGTTTCTTATCTCTTATACGTTGTACGAATCATGTAAATAAATCATTATTTATATGCCCTTCAATCTTTCCAGAAATTTCGAGTGTGTTCTTTCCCCTATTCCAACAATAATAAGCTTAGAAAAAAGATCTCGACATTTCCAGTACTTTCTTTCACTCATTCCAACGATCCAAATTTCTAGAATATTCTGCAGCAGCTGTCGCGTTGCATGTGCTGCGTATTAATGAATTACCTTGTTCTACGTGTGTGATCTGCATATTTTATTTCCGAAAGGTCTTTTCTGTATTCTGCTTGTCCAATTAACATTTCTTTTTACCGGATGACATTTCTTATATGTCATGTTCTCTATACAACATCCGTCCGCACATGCATACATTATGTGTCATTAATATGCGTAAAAAAAGGTGTATCCATTTTTTCAAATGTGCATTAGGAACTGCTAAAATGTGAAAATTATCGCCCCTCATGAATATTCATGTGGGCGATAGATGTGTTACAAACTACTATGCTATTCTGGGATCCCGCGAGAACCTCGCTTGTTAAGGGTTAAATGAATTTTTATAGGCAACAGAAGACGTGTGAATAACGAAAGTGAATGATTATAAAAGAATTGGTGAATTGATGATGTGTGAGGAAACAGGAGAATCTCGAGAATACCCGTACTAGTATACAGTTGTGTTATCTAAATCAGTACCTTCCAACGAGATTCTCTGTGACGTCATAGTGAACTTATTTTCAATAAGGCTGATGAGAAGATGTAAAAATAAAGTCAATAAGTCAGACTTGAAATAGAGCAGTAGGCATATCGATAGCGAAGTCGGTAGTTCTACAGGGGCCGTCAAGGGTACCTATAGGCGGATTTTAGGGTTCAGGTTGGGAGAGCACAATTTTGTATTTTAAAATGCAACAAACTGGAGAATGGTAAATTGGGAGAGTCAATTGGTACATTTGGAAGAGAATGGTAAATTTGAGGTAGAAGATGGTAAATTTGGAGGAAAATGAGGGACAATGTTGGATTTGGGGTGGAAGACTTGTAAATTTCGAGGAGAATGGTAAATTTGCAGAAAACTGGTAAATGTGAGGTGGAAGAATGGAAAATATGCGAGAGAATTGTAAATTTGGGGTGGAAGAATGGTACATTTCAAGAAGAATGGTAAATTTAGGATGAAAGAATGGTGAATTTCAAGAAGAATGTAGGAGAGAATGGTAAATTTTTAGGGAGAATGGTAAATTTGGGATGGAAGAATGGTAAATTTCAAGAAGAATGTAGGAGAGAATGGTAAATTTGTAGGGAGAATGGTAAATTTGGGATGGAAGAATGGTAAATTTGGGAAACAATGTTAAACTTGGGCTGAAAGAATGATAAATGTTGGAGAAAAATAGTATATTTGAGGAAGAATAGTAAATTTAGGGTGCAAGAAAGGTAAATTTGATGTGGAAGAACAGTAAATTTGGAGGAGAACGGTAAATTTGGGGTGGAACAATGGTAAATTTGGAGAAAATGATAAGTTTGTGAGAAGGATGATAACTTGGGGTGGAAGAATGTAAATTTGGAGAATGAAAAGGTTGTGGGGAGAATGGTAATTTCGGGTGGAACGATGGCAAATTTTAGGACAATGATAAATTTAGGGTGAAAGAAAGGTAAATTTAGTGATTGTTCCCAAGCCCTTGAGGTGATTAGCACTATTAAGTACACTATAGCTACTTATATGCTGACATTTCTCTCTTCGCCTTTCTCCGAATTTAGCTCCTCAAGTGAAGTTTTAGTTTGGTTATTTGTACTACCAACGCTACCTACATTGTAGTTGACAGCGTGAGATATTCTTTGAAATTATCACCTGTGTATTTCAAAAATCTGTAATGGGTTATACATGAACAAGTTGCTAGTCGATTTCCGAGAGAAAAATTTATGTTCTTCTCTCGGCGCACGTTAGTACACGAAGGCCAACAAACATGGGATCAATAGATATTTATAATCACCTTCCTGCAGACTTGAGGACAAAAATGTCTATGCAGATATTTCTTTTTCTTTAATTTAAAAACTATTCTTGCTGTGATTTTTATGTCATCTAAAACTGTTTGTGTAATATAACGGAAACTATTGAACACAAAGTTTTAACGAAATAATTGACCACATTTTATTACGTTTTCGGTACTGGTACTTCAAAACTTTGTACAGATAATGAATCTGAGCTGGTGCTAATGCGCTGTCAGCAACTGTGCTTTACAGTCGGAAGATCCTACTTTGGAAGTTCTGATCCTGACAGTCAATTGCGTTAGGTTTTACCGTGGTTCTTTCTTAGGTTCAGAGGGCACAGTGTCTCAGTGGTACAGCGCTTACCTGTGGTGCGTAGGATCCCTGGTTTGATCCCGGCCAAGTAAGTTTGTGGTAGACAACATTGTGTCCGTGAGTTTTCTCCAGGTACTTCCGTTTCCTTCCACAGTTTCATTTCACAAATTCTTCTATCAACATTCACTTATCTTAATCATGCTTCAACCTAAAGGGCATAATCGTCGGACGGTAAACTCAAAGATTTCATTTCATTTTCTTAGGTTCACCAAACTATTAAATGCTGTTAAAGGATCTATCTATTAAAATGCTACAGTACCAATTAAAAGCGCCTGTGCTCCAACCTATAACTTTAGCTTTCAAATCTTTCATTTACGGTTATGTGTGATTTCACGTTTAAAAGAGACAAACATTTTAAGTATTCGTACTTTAAATAGTCTAAATTAGTTAACTATATCTTTTTCATAAAGTTTACGATATAAAATCATTGTTCAAAGCCTTTGTATTTTAATAAGCCTTCTCTAAAATCAATGCATGTGAGTTGTGCTTCTATCTTCCGAGTTCTTTTAAACTATGTTTATATGTTTGTGGCCTTCCTTTCGACAATGAGATCTCGGAAACTACAGGCTCTAGAAAGATGACGTTTTCACTGACCGATTGGAAATTTTGCGTAGATTGTCCAGTTCTAAGTGAATATTTAAAAAAAAAACAAGGCCATTATTTCTTTATTACATTTTTAAGGGTACGCTGGAAGCGTTGAATTTTTTTTTTTTTAAGCATCATACCCTATGTGTTATACATTCCAACACCACAATGTTGTACATGGGGGTTGTATATGTCTCAGGCGTTTGTTCCATGGCCAAATAATAGTGAAAAAGGAAGGATAACCATTTCTCGAGTATAAATCTTTATTTTTTGAGTGTTTTGCCCAATGAACACCATATATAACTGACTTTATAATTAATTGTATATGTAATGTATTTGCTTATTACATACTGCATGCAAGAAGAAAGAAAACACTGGTCATACATGAATTAGAAACTCCAACCGGAAGTAGGCTCAAATCTTGCAAACGGGGCGAGATATTGAGAAAAAATAATCGAAAAAATCTTCCCTTTATGATGCCCCTTGCCGATTTTTTTAAAAAATCAAAACGTCTTTTACTTGTGTCTGTAAAGGGACATGTTGATATGTTGTGAGGAATGAGGAGATTTATGCTCATATGTTCATTTATGCGAATGATGCGCAGTGCAGAGAACGCAGGTTCAGCTAGTTTAATTTGAAAACTTTACTGAAAATGTTGATATTATTTAATGTGATCAATACAAGAGTCCTTTGATCTAAGAGATTATCTTTATGAAAAAAATATCTACCTGTTTATTTTATTCTTTAGATAAATTGGAAGAGCAAGTTATTAAACAATTTCAGAATCTATAAAGGATATGAAAGATCATAGGTCTACTAATTATATACAAATATATAGGAATTTAATAGAGTTTGTTTGAAAACTTAAGGAGAAGAACGCCACGCATATAAAACAATTACATTACTGACATGAATAAATTTCTAAAAAAAAAAAAAAAAAAAAAAAAAAAAAACTTCATTAACATTTTGTAAAATAAAGAAATCGTCTAATTAATACTTTCTACAACATTGCTCTAACAGTGGAAGTTGTTCAACCAAGAGACATTTTATCAGGTTACATGGTACTTACAACCCTCCTAACTTTTTTAGGTATTTTTTCTTCCTTCCAGCAAAGTCATTTTTCCAAGAGTAATTTACCGCAGCCTAGGGGATAGAGCATTGAAGTCACGTCCACGTGGTCCCGAGTTCGATTCCCGGCCGGTGCTACCCAATTTTCGAAGTCCACCCAGCGTCATGAGACAAACTGGGGAGTCACGTAAATAAAAGAGGTGATGGCCATTAGGTCTAGAAAGCTCCTGAGTCACCTGTAAGGGGCGGGGCGATCACGTGTTCATCGCTAGGCTGGATGTAGTTCAGTCGGTCGCTTACAGATGGCGTTGGAGTGGCTCAGGGCTGTTACGCCACGTTGGAGTTAATTTACCTACCATAAAGTATTTGTATACGTTGACAAAACAAGTTACTGAGGAAGGAAGCCCTTTCTATTCTTTTGTGTATAAAGTAATTTTTGTTTTCGACATTTGAAACTACATCGTGACAACCAAATACTGCAGCATATTTAACGTGTATCTATCGTCTCTACATTTAAATAATTTTAATGTATTAAGCATTTGTTTTCTACAATTGGGTTTTCTTTGTAAATAGGGTGATGATTGTACCGAGGGATTTAGACCTTGGTGTACCAAGATACAATAATATAGATGTAATGATGACTATTTGTTGTAATGATCTTATATCTACGTACAAGTGTGCATGTAGCGCGAGCGGCCCCGGGCTCGATTCCCGGTGATGACACTCGGTTGCAAAAGTGTAACAGCTTTTTCAGGCCAGCCATCTCGAGTGAAGTTTCTCCTGGATTTCCCTCATTCACACCAGGCAAATGCTGGGAAGGTACCTAACATAATGGTCCCAGGCTGCTTCCTTCCCCAATCCTTTCTTCCTTCTCTTTCATCAGTTATGTGCTCGCCGAGGGACGTCATCCCTTATATACGTGACGGGCTAAATGACCTTAGATGCCGACAGTCCAGAAAATCTAATGAATACGCGACAAAACGTACTAGCGACAAAACGTACCACCGACAAAAAGTACCACTTACCCTGAGGGATGCTTGTGAAGTTTTTCCTAAAAACACTTTAAATAATGACAAGCGACAAAACGTACCACTTGCCTGGAGGGCTACTTGCGAAGAGTCTTCCAATCAGCCATCAAATAATGTCAGGCGACAAAACGTACCACTTGATAGGACGGTATATATATCGGCCAAAATAAGGTTAAAACTTGAACAGATTGGTGGTGAGAAAAGTGCCGATGCAAGACCAAGACCAAGACTAAGACTAAGACCATACCTGCAAGATTTTCGCCAGACCAAGACCACCAAGAATCTTGCATATGCAATATTTGAATATTTGCTGATTTCCATCACTTTTTATCCAGGCTTTGGACAAGGGACGGATAGGTATTATTAGAGGGGCGCGGGCGCTTTCTCCCACAAGGGCCACCAGCATCTCAATGTCACAAATCAAGTTGCACAGTTTTCTTTCTACAGTAAGTCAATAGTACTAACAATTGACAATTAAAACCTGATATTCTTTCATCAGTATATTATTCTGAATTGTTCAAAATATTATATGAAGTTCAAGGAGAACGTATACTATATTACAAAATTAGCAGATGTTTTAGTGTACTAGTTTTTGATGCTACTGTATCTATCACTTTTGCATTCGAAATATTTTTTAATAAATCTTTTTCAATAGACATCAACATAAATGTTTTCAAATGTTCCTGAGACATGGAACTCGTTACCCTATTTTTAATGAATTTCAGTTTATTTCAGTTTTGAAAAAAATTCTTTCACGTGTTACCTGAGTTACGGGCAAAGTCAATAAAAATTTGTATGCTGGAAACCTGGATAAGTATTACTGCAAAATTTACAATTCTGCAAAATTAAAAAGCAGCACATTGGACAATTTTGCAACACGTTTTGCATTCGCTTTCCTTGTAAACAAATGTATTTTCTCCTAATTCTGAATCACTTGCACCATCAGCATAGTCATTTTTTCTCGGTTGTGCTCGTCATCAAGAGCGACTTTCAAGGATATCCACGTCCTTCAAAAGTCCAAGAGAATACATTTATAGTATCCTTGGAAACTTCTTTACTGAAGTTTTTCAGAAAATATGTAAGTTTATCGAAAGACACGTCTGGAAGTTCTGTTACTTGGTTGAAGTGTCTAGGGTCCAAATAATCCATAAAGTACATTGCTTCTTGAATCTTGAAGAAATACTCGAAACTACCATGTCCAATATTGTGTTGAATGCTTCGATGCAGTACCTGGTCATTGGATAGAAGCAGCTTCATCTTCATATTCACAGGAAAAATCTTTGTCCATATCTGAAGGAAAATTGTCGATAGGTCAATAGAAAACAAAAAAGAAATCACATTCTAAGTCTTTAAATTTGTTATTGGCCCATTCTGCAAAGCTTAATCCTGCATTCTTAACGGATTCAAAATCATCTCTCTACTCTTTCAATTGGAACAGAGTAGTCTGCACCATCCGATAGGACTACACTAGCAGCACCCTCTATTTGGAGATAGTTTGACAGAGAGGTCGTCGTCACTTGAAATATCTTAAGGAACATTTGTGCTGTCCGAGTTGTTTTGAACTTGAAAAGATCTTTTATATATCTTTTCGCTTTACACTTAGCTTTTGGTTTAATATTTTCTGTAGAAGCAATTTTCTTAATTATTATGGTCAACTCTGTATACAAAGCACTTTCTGGATTCGAAAAATGACCAAACTTTTTCTGAAATACAGTGTGTTTTCTACCATCTTATTTCCGCAATAACTGTAAGACGCCTTTGTTAACATTTGATCTTCCAAATGTCCATTCGCTGATAAGACTCACGCATAAATATCGCAGTCATTCAGCAGAACAATGACACAGAATCAATGCAATTTTTTGTCAGATCACATATGACATGATTGAGTATATGAGCGTAACACCACACGTGTAACTGAGTTCCTTAGTGGTTAAGCGGTTAGCGTATGCGCCTTTGTCGTAGGAGACCTGGGTTCGATTCCTGGCGGGAGCTCATGTGCTTCGAACTTCCCGTAAATTAGTATGTCCCGTCTCATATAGCCTCGCTGCTAAAAGGGCCATTAAACTCAAAATCAACTGAATCACACGTGTAACTGATCATAGGTGAATTGAAAAAATCCGAATATTGTCCTTGCATGTTACTTGAGCCATTGGTTGAATTTCAAATACACTTCTTAATATCAAGGTTCAACTTCTGCAGAATTTCCAGCAGTAAACCGCAAGGACACTGGCCTGTGGTAGATATGCATTTTACAATGACAACAATACTTTGTTTAACAACCATTTTAACAACATACCTTAAAACAACAGAGCACTGGCCTGAAACTACTATATCTTGAGTAGTGTCTAATAGAACAGAAAATATTGAAGCTTGAGAGACTTCTTTCGAAATATCTTCTCTGATAAATGTGTTGATAGCATTCAAAACATAATTCACCGTGTTTAGTAAAAGTTATGCGACCACTATCCTGCTTACTTCCTCGTATATGACTCTTCTCGGTGACCTTATTTAAATTATTTTTAAGCGGAAGATCAAATTTGCTTAAGAAAGGAATAATATCCAAAAAGTTTCCATGATCTATAGCTGTGTCTTTCAGTTTATAGGCTGCTACATTTCCTCTGTAAATGAACCCTCTTTTACCAATGAGTTTCTGCACTTTGACAACTCGATACATTACATGTCTGTTCTTCTCAACCTTATACTGCCGTTATTTTACCTGTTCATGAGGAAGTAGTTTCTTAACATTATGTTCTCTTTTGTTAGATATGTAAGCACACACATTCATCTAATGTATTTTGGAAGACTCGTGTTCTCTTACTCGCTGATAAACGTGTTTAATGTTACGTTTGTCTCGTATAGAACCTTTAAGAGAAGTTTTTTCGATCTGGAGAATAATCTGTGAACACGCTGCAAAAAGAAAATGTTTGAAGTGGTACGTTTTGTCGCGGATTAAATATCCGAAATGTTTTAATTATTCCAAGACAGGTTGTAATTTATATAAGTGGTACGTTTTGTCGTGGAATAAATGTCAGAAATGCTTTAATTAAGCCATGACAAGTTGTCATTTATGACAGGTCGTCAAAAGTGGTACGTTTTGTCGCGAAAATTCAAGTGGTACGTTTTGTCGGGACACCAAATCTAATACCTAATCCCTAAATATTTACATGTACAATACATGTAGAATTGAAACCAAGATGTCTACTTCCATATTTATATAGTTCTTTCAGGAAATAAAATTTAGTATTATTTGTTTTTATACGACCTTTATGTTCTTTGTTATTTATTAAAAAAACAAAAAAAAAAAAAAAACAGAAAAGTCCAGTTCTAATAAGAAAGAACTATAACTTCTGTGTTTTTGTCACGTATTCACACTTTTTTTTATTTATTTTGTAACAAATAAGTTAGTCAATAAAAAATATTCGGTTATCAGCAGGTTTAATATTGTCCCTAGGAACAACAGTGTTAGTGTCTTACTTCGTACCCGATTATGTACCAAGGAACGAAATTGCCTTCTTGGTATAAATTTCTTTAATTATTGCAGTACCTTTGTTAACTTGTACAGCGGGGGACACTTTTAAATGGTACACCTTAGCCGTAAATCTCCATATGGCTGTACCATTTAGAAGTGTCCACCGCTGTACAATATGAATGTGAAATATCTAGTTAGTAAAAAGAGATGCATTTCGTTTAACAATTATCAAATCTACATTGCAATATTGTCTAAGGTTTGGTAGCTTAGTTCTTAATGCGTGACTTGAATTCAGAATCATTGTGAGCAAGATCTTGAGATAAAATTTTAAAAAAAGAAGGAAAGAAAGAAAATTTTAATTCCTGTTTTCATGGTTGCATTTCAGATGATTTCAATTGTTTTAGATACACAAGTATTTTTTTTTCTTCCTTTCTTTCCTTTCCATGTGAATGCTCCCAACTATTACGGCTATGTGAGTGAAATTCGCGAAATTTTTGTTTGTTGCTTAAAGTTGGCAGATGTTTTCTCGTGGCGTGGTTTGCTACTATATACCTAAGCAACAGCTGACGTTGAAGAAGACCGAAGCTGGAGTCGTGGGAACAGCCAGAGCGATGCTGTCACACAGTCGAACCAGCAGCCGCCCAGCACGCGCAAGCGCAATCCACGGACCGCTAGGCTTAATGCCGCTTCTCTACACTCAGTGTTGCCAACAGGTGTCTTCAGAAAATAGCTAAATTTATAGCTATCATACTTTAACAATAACAGTAGCAAATTATTTCACAGTTTAACTGCAGGGGCCCTATCTTAACATACTAAAGCATTCTTCTCGGTATTCAGAAATAGAAAGACTTTCATCTTTAATTCACACTTAAATTAAACGAAATTTTAGAGTTTAACGTCCCTCGATCATGCCCTTTCGGCTAAAGGAGACGATGATTAAAGCAAGTGAATGATGAGGTAGAATCGGTGGAATGAGAAAGTGGGGAGAAACGAGAATATCCCGAGAAAACCCACTAACACGATGTTGTCTACCACAAACTTACTTGGGCGGGGATTGAACCAGGAAAGCCACGCACTAGAAGTATGCGCTCTACCACTGTGTCACTGTGCTTGGCACTTAAAATATTTACAGAGCATTTTTTTTTTTTTTTTGCATCATTGATTGGTAATATATTACTCAGAATGCCTTTTTTCTCGTTCCTAATTTCTGCAGTAATGTCGACTGCATACTTTTCTCGCAATTTCTGTTCATAAATTAATTGAGCTGAGCGAAGCGAAGCTCTTATACTCGGGTTAGCCGTTTGGTTGTCAGCGAACTCCTCCTAGACCGTTTGGCCGATCTCAACCAAACTTAGCACGCTGATAGAGTATGTCGTGCTGAGTGACAACATAGGTCGAAATCAAAAATCCGATGTACCATCGAGGAATAATCACCGAAAAACGCTTCCTCCTAGACCCTTTGGCCGATCTCAACCAAACTTAGTACGCTGATAGAGTATGTCGTGCTGAGTGACAACATAGGTCGAAATCAAAAATCCGATGTACCATCGAGGAATAATCACCGAAAAACACTTCCTCCTAGACCGTTTGGCCGATCTCAACCAAACTTAGTACGCTGATAGAGTATGTCCTGCTGAGTGACAACATAGGTAGAAATCAAAAATCCGATGTACCATCGAGGAATAATCACCGAAAAACGCTTCCTGATTACGTAGTTTAAGCTCGCTCAGCTCATTTCATTGCAATCGGGTATATACATTGCATTCCTAGTTAAGATTTGAAATTAGCTATGGGAAAGTTAAATTTCCAGAATCCCGATTTGCCTGAGAATGATAAAACAAGAATTTTGGGAATGGTCCCAAAAAAAATGGATCAAAAGATTGCGTTCCTGGTCAAGAATTTTACGAATGATCAATAAAATGCATCAAAGGATTGCGATCTTGGCCAAGAGATAGGGGTCACAAAAGTTTGGAACGGCTCCTAAATAGGGTTTTCGTATTTTTTACGCAATACACACATCATACTGAGTTAGCTGATAGTTTCGTTTGGCTACACTATATGCAGTTCTCCACATATAAGGCGTAGAAGAAAATGTTTGATTCAGTGAAATATATCGAATTTTTTTGTATCAGGGACCACAAAATTTTTGAACGGCACCTACATCTAGTTTCCATATTTTTTAAGTAATAAGCACACCATATTGAGTAAATTGTTAGTTTTGATTTGGCTACACTATATAGTTCTCAAAATATGGAGCGTACAAGAAAATGTTGATTCAATGAAATATATTGATTTTTTTGGATCAGGGGCTACAAAATTTTTGAACGAGCCCAAAATAGAGTTTTCATATTTTTTACGGAATAAGCACATCATATTGAGTAAATTGTCAATTTTGGTTTAGCTACACTACATGTAGTTCTCCACATATAAGGCGTACAAGAAAATGTTTGATTCAATGAAATATATTGAATTTTCTATATCAGGTGCCACAAAATGTTTGAAGGGCTCCTAAATCGAGTTTTCATTTTTTAACGGAATAAGCACATCATACTGAGTAAATTGTTAGTTTTGGTTTGGCTGCACTATTTGTGGTTCTCAAAATATGGGGCGTACAAGAAAATATTTGATTCAATGAAATATTTTAATTTTTGGTATGAGGAGCCATAAAACTTTTGAACGACTTCTAAATTTAGTTTTCGTATTTTTTACGGAATAAGCACATCATACTGAGTTAAATGATAGTTTTGGTTTGGCTACACTATATATAGTTCTCGAGATCTAAGGTCTAAAATAAATTTTTTGCCTGAAATATATTGGATCTTTTGATCCAAAAAAGATTCATAAGATAGATTGTAGTGTGATCATATAAGCACTATTACAAGCATATAGATTATCAAATCGACGAATCATTTTTGGTGGTTTTTATTCATAATTTTAGACAAGTTCCAACTGGAAAAGGTCTTCAACTGCCATCAAGCAAAAATGGATAGAAATTGGCAACTTTGAACTCAGTATTGTCCAAAATTATATCTAATAACTAAAGAACAGTTTTACTGGACGAACACCATACGAAAAATTGCTCGATTTAGCCATTAAGTGGCTAAATTAGCAACACTGTCTACTCCCTTCCCATTGCTCTCACGTAGTTACTACGTCACAAAAACAGCTGACTGTCATTCACCGGGAGCTCTTTCATCTTAACATCGTCCCTCTAATGTAAGCACTTGACGTAAACGATGAATGAACTAAACTGCCTTCTGACCCTTTTAGAACTCTCCCCCTTTTCCCCGTTCCAGAACGACTTATATCTAAGCCCTAAACCTGTTGCGTAACACGGAATATATATAGCATGTTGCTATTTGTTGGTATTGTTTTAAACGTTCAGAGGTTTACAGGTAAGAATTATGTAGTAAACTAATACATTACTACATATATTGTATAACAATATATAATAAACAGTTTCACGCCTGAATTATCCTGTGTGAAGCAACTATGTTTTTTAAAGCAGGTACTGCACGTAGTATTTCTGAGTACTTATCAAAAATAACAATTTCTTGCGATTTATTTACAGACAATCCTGCGCTTAACGTAAATAGATTGTTGTACAGCTCTTCGCGCAAGTTGAAAATTTATGTAAGGTCGAATTTTGCCATAATCTAAGATTTATTGCAAACACATATGAAAAAAAAATTGACAAAATACTTTTTTACTAGTACTGCAATGCAAACACTCAATTACATAAAATGCTTACTAACAAATGGCTCATGTATTACTGTGAGCATTATTTTGCGTTCCTCTTTCTGTACCTAGGTACTTTTATAACTCGTCTGAACTTTAAATCATCCGCAGAATTCGAACGACTTGTATAGGGATCTCAGACAAGCATTCTCAGCCCTTTTTCTTCCATATTAGGTATAACATTTAAAATTGCTGAAATTAGATGAAAAGTTCAAACACCAAATTTCATGTTTAAACCTTGAGATATTCCGACATTTGTACACTCATGTCCAAATTGATTGTCACATACTGTATCTATAAATGTCTTCTTGTAAGAATATAATTTGATAATGATTTTGCAGGGTGCTTTTAATACTGCTACTATGTGTATAATCGGGAAATATGTATTTGTGAAAAATTTCATAGGAAAAGAATTATAAATAAAAAAATTAGAATGAGTTAAACAAAATGTCGCTAAATGGACAAGAAAGTTTTATTTTCGTTGTATTGTTCTTATTTACTGTTTTTTTCACATGAAATTTACCACATACATGTCTTTGCTGATTATACATACACTAACATTATAAGAAATACCGGGGGAATTCGTTATTAAATTATATTCCTACAACAACATATTTATAGACATGCGACAATAATTTTGGAAATGAGTGTGCATCTTGTTATAATAATTGTAACCTCCAGCTTTTTCTTCTAATATCTTTAGTTCTTTTCTAGGACATATGTCTAAAACAATTGATCACAAATTTATTATCTTAAATAAAGGGTCTAAGCATTAAATTTCATGTCTTTAACTTTACGGGATTTCGAGATACAGTAATTGCAATCCTCTTTCTTCCCACATCTCTTTTCTTCTAGAACAAATATCAAAGAACGACGCTTAAATACGTCTTTAATTATATATATATATATATATATATATATATATATATATATATATATATATATATATATATATATATATATATATAAGTCGAAATACCAAGTATCATGTATCTAACATTAAGAGATTCCGAGATATAACCATCTTGAAATGAAAATGAAATGGAACGTTTCAGTTTAAGTCCCATGTTATGCCCTTTAGGCTAAAGGGATGGTTAAGACAAATGAACGATGATGGAAAAATTGGTGGAATTATAATGTGGGAGTAATCCGAGAAAACTGATGTTGCCTATCACAAACTTACTTCGCCGGAGATCGAACCAAGAACCCCACGCACCAGAGGTAAGTGCTCTCCACTGAGACACCTTTCCCCCGTTATAGTCATCTTATTATAATAATTGTAATTCTCAACCCTTTTCTAACTTTTACTACAATTTTCTTCTTATCCAGATTAGATATGAAAAAAAAAAGCGCCGAAACACGTATATAATTATTCTAAATCAGAAGTTCATATAGTAAATTTCATGTCTCTAACCTTTAGAGATTTCAAGATATGAACATTTTAATATAACAAATGAGTTTTGTTTTACAAGGTGAAACTACGGTAGACTTTCAAACTATGTGAGTTCAATACTGAAATTCGAAATACTGCTTCTATAACTACTGGTTGCAATAGATTAATAAGATCAAAGATAAATGCTGAATCCCTAACAAAAAGTCATTACTCGTTATCTCTTATATTTTTTGCTCTATGTAGATTAGTATTGAAAACTTGACCTACCCACTCACGAACCACCGTGATCCACTCTGACTCACCACCCACCGTGACTCACTCTGACATACTATGATATGACCAACTACTACCCACCACCTACCGTGACTCACTGTGACATACCATGACCTACTTCGACCCACCACCCACCATGAACCAATCTGACCCGCTGTGATACACACCTACCCACCAAAGCCATCGTCATCAACTCTGATCCATGATACGCGCCCTCCTCTCCACTATCTTACGAATATTACACTTGTAATAAAACACGGCTGGGAAATTCTCACTAATAGGAGGTTGAATTTCTGCGGACAAATGCTTAAACACCGATCTGTTCCAACATCGGAGGATCTAACCTTTACAATATAAAATGGTACAGTGTTTGTCATGGGTCAAACTACGATGAATTTCAATTTTATTATCATATATAATTATTTCCTTGTTGAACTACAAATACTTTTCAGTGGAAAATAGGATAAAATTTGAAAGTCTGAAATCAAGGTAAAGTACGCCAACGTAAAGGGAAAAAGCGTAAAATTTTCCATAACATTAAGCATATCGCACAAACTTAACCTCTACGGTCCCCCAGTGTTCATTTGAGTACATTCATTTTAATTACGTAAACCTATGTCGTTTCATTTCAACTGCATCCTTACAAGTTTTGCTACTCAAGTACTCATTCGAGAACACATTTAGTGCACTCTGGGTCCATCATATTATGGCAGCTTTGAGTATACAGTGTATTAACTAGAAAATATTCAGAAATAATATTTTGGTGCAGTAAAAAATTTCGGGTCTGTAGAGGTTAAAATTTCCTGAAATTATGCTTACAGTACAAATTTTATGTCCATTTTTCTCGCAACTTTATTGCTTGATTCTCTTGTGCTCTAAACGCTCCATATAATAAATACAAGCTTTAGGAATTATTATTATAGAAAACAGTGGATATAAATTGCAAAGCACTGTAGTTTTTGTTTCTCAATTAATAATTGTTTCTCAACTAATATCCATCGTTTTTAATTATTTTTACAAATCAAGTCACTACCAATTTCCCTCATATAGAAAATGCCCCCTCCCCCCCCCCGATAAAATATTTAAAAAAATGCTAGGACACCTTCTGTTTATTTTTAATAAAGAGATAGTATACTTAATTTCAGCTCCGTAAGTTGAACAGCTTGTGAGGTACTCAATTTTTCGAAAATATTCGGATCCCCACTCCTCCCTTAGGATATGTGTTATAATGAAAACGGCGTAACATACCAGTTGGGATTGGGCCTAACTATATACCAAAAGTCATTTCATTTGACTTTGCAATTTGACCATGATGATCACGCACACATAGTAACATTCAATTACAGTTGATTCGAGAATATTTTTTTCTAGTAGTACCTCCTCTAAAATCTCATAAGCTGTGTCTCGAAAGCCAAGTAAAGTCCTATTGCTATTATTACAATTAGAAATATCAATATCCAAAAGTGCCCAAGTTCATTTTTTTTTTCACTTAAATATATTCATCTCAGATAAGTAAATAGAAACAAATGAAAAAGAAAGAAAAACGGGAAAATGTAGAGATCACCAGTGTCCAGATGTTTTCTACAATGCACTGAGTAGTGGGCCAATGGGTCGTAGTGGGTTGGTGGGTCAAAATTGGTCAGTTAGTCACATCCTGTTGGCCCACGATCCAATGAACCACTCTCAACATTGACCCACTGACCCAGGGCCGGCTTTAAGCCGATTGGACCGATTTCTCCCAATCCCCGCGCTAGTGCCGTCTACTCTACTCTCCAGTGCCGTTTTAACAGCATATTATGCCCCAGAGGAAACAAATGTGTTGTGGTCCCTATGACTAAATTTGGTTCCTAATACATATAATTAATACATGCCATGCGGTGTCCCTGGCCAAGTGGCTATGGTACCGTTAAGATGACCTCGGTTGTCAAGTACACACAACATATTGCAATACAAATGTATCCAAAAACTCCACAAGGGAAGGTATGGCCTCTCCTTAACAAGTAATGATAATTTGTATTAAGTTTCCGGGCATAAGCAAATATTTTCTGAATTTAATGCTGCAGTGTTTTATTTATTTATTTTTTTTTTTTTACGTTTATAACTTCTGTTGTAAAAATATACATTATATCCAGTAGGTATTCTGCACACCCCAACACCTCTAACACTCCCCCAAATTTAATTATACACACCCCTGGGCATAAATATTGTTTTCTTTGAGTTTGTGTAAAAATGTATATCATTATTCTGGGTACATACCCTCTTTTATTTTGTACATCCCAGTAAGTGAAAGTTCCTGGCGTTCTTACTGATTATGTCATGTGATCCTACCGTGAATACCGAGATGGTAACAAATATATCAGCCTCAGTGCATCTTCTTTGCATATTCCTTTTCCTATTATAGCTATATTAAAAATACAAAACCAAAGGACAAATTTTGCCCTCTCCTGAGAAAAATCCGTGGATTTTTTTTTTTTTTAATTAAGTCAGGAAAACCAAATGCATACTAGTGCGTACTGAATAGGTGACTGCTTTCGAATAATCCAATGGAAAATATATCAGTTTCTTAAGGTTATCGTCTCATCACCATTTCATTTTGTCTGTAGTCGATAACAATTTCAAGCTGATTATGCCTTTCATAAGTAGCTATCTGCGATATTCTCACTAGCATAGGCTATATTAGGTTTTCCTGACTTGAATTCCTTTCAAAAAAATACAACTGTTAAGAAATCTTTGAACCAACGAATTAAATGTGCATTTCATTATGTCTTACGAATATATACTTATGGAAACATAGACTTCATCATTGTATTTCTCGTAAAATTCTAACCTAATTTGATATATTAAATGACCACTTCCTATTTAAAAAAGTCAAGCGAGATACAAGACGGCTGACTTCAAGATGGCGGCCATGATAAGCATACCGTCAACTAGATGTCTACGTCCTCCCGGTGTCAATTAATGTGTTTCTTTTATCCCTTTACCAGTTTTACAAATAAAATGAAATTTTCAAACTTGAATTGTTATGACTTATCCTGATCAATCATTGTTGTATGCAGGCCGCCCGCAGGGTGGGGCAAGAGTGTCAGTTAAATCACCTAAATTTTCGAAAAGTATTCAATTCTTCGAAATACATGGCAAAACTTGTTAGATTAGCTTGCTGATACTCTGTTGTATTTAATAGATTAATATGAAATACTATAGTACTATAGATATTTACTATATTTAATATATGCACATTGGCGTAGCCAGGATTTCATTTCGGGGTAGGTCCGAGGGCTCCCCGGAAAGTTTTCGACAATGGGGAAACTAAAACGCAATTTTAGGATTTCTTTAAACAACTTCAAAATTTTCGGTGGTCCGGAGCCCTCAGTGTTTGGTAATGTTCGGTAATGTGGAGACTGTAAACGTAATTTTAGGTTATATTTTAACAACTTTTCTAAATTTCTGGAGTCACTAAAACAAGTAGTATTATGACTATTTTTTAAAGATATGATACACTAATATTGCTAGTTGTAGATTTACATTTATATAAGGTGTTTCAGTGAAAAAGCCGTGATTTTGAAATGCAACAACGTATTTTATTGATGACCATAGTAAGAGAAATTTGCATGGTATTATAAGTGAAAGAATAAAGTTTAATGCAACGTAAAGTTTAATGTAACACATGACCGAAGTGTACACACTGACGATTGGACACTTCTCTGACCCTGATGCACATGTTATCAAAAACCTTACCAAGGATGACTTGACTAACTGCTGACGTACAGTACTCAATGTTTGCTCTTATTTCATTTAAAGATCGGGGTTTAAGCTTGAATACCTTCTGCTTGAGGTAACCCCATAAAAATATCACAAGGGTTAATGTCTGGGCTGCATGGAGGCCACTCTAATCCTCTTCAGGAAGACAATGGATAGCAATTAGAGATCACACGATTGCGGAATTTTGTGTGAAGGAAATTAAGAACAGATTTCGTTGTATGCGGTTTATTTCCATCCTGCTGGAGCCATTGCCGACGAGGTGGACACCTTTTATGACGAAGGCCAGGATAGAGGTAATACTCAAGCATTTCCAAATAATTTTCTGATGTGACATAGCCATCAAAGAAGAAAGGTCCAATTATGCCCCGTTTTGATACAGCACACCAAATCAAAACCTTTTCCGGATGCAGAGGTGAGTCTACCATTTCATGCGGATTTCCTGTTGCCCAAAGTCTTACATTTTGTTTGTTTACTTCACCTGACAGATAAAAGTAAGCTTCGTCTGTTCACCACAAGTTTTAAATAATGTCTGGGTCAGCAATTAACGCATTGAACTGAGTTGCAAAATGCAGACCCTTCTTTTAGCAATGTCTGCTAATTTTTGAAGCATCTGCATTTTGTAGGAGAACATTTGCAGGTCTTTTCACAGAATACGCCAACATGATGTTACGGATATTGCGTTTTCTGCTGACAAACGTTGCAGAGATTTTCTAGTCGGGCTATTCACAACAGATGCCGCTGCAGAATCACTACTGCAATACGCTATTCTGTACACACAATTGGTCCGGATTCCCCTTTTTGAAATCCTGTAACATTACCAGTCTTATTGAACTGATCAGCATAACGCCATATGCAATTGGTGGATGGTGCCCATGCACAATGATTCTCCAGTCAGAATCGTCGTTGGAAACCAACAAAGGAGCGTGATAAAATGAACCAAGTCATCAATGAGATTTTTTGCTGCAACGTAAGTCTACGGTCCGCCATTATTATACTGGACTATGCAAAATAAAACAAAAAAATAAAAATTGTAAAACAAAATTTATACTTTGTTTGCTGTGTATTTACACACACACACACACACACACACACACATATATATATATATATATATATATATATATATATATATATATATATATATATTACTATTCTATTCTCTAAATACATTGGGTAGCGGCTGGAAATCACACCTTTTTGAGTGAAACACCCTGTATAATTTTATATTGAAATATACCTTATATATGTTTAGTCTATTAACATTCACGCACTATTTAAGCGCACATTTTGATTGCTATCCATTCTGACTGCAAAATCTCCATTAAACTTTTGAAATGAAATCAAAGTATTTTTTACTTGAAGTCCCAGGATTTGTTCTTAATTTTTTTCTTAGGAGATGGATGATTAATGAAAGGGAGTAATTATGAAATTAAATTTTGTGCGCTCTGCCATCGGAACTCGAGACTATGTACACCACAGACGCACGCGCTAACCACTAGACCAGCAGTGAGAGAGCAATATATATATATATACTGGTGTCCAAAAAGATAGCATAATCCTAGTCCAAATGATCCAAACATACCTGACTAGTCCTAGGCATCCAAAACGTAGACACCTGTGTGAAAATAGTATACAAGGGAAGAAGAAAACACACAACACACAGTCCCAACACCTTTATTTGACGAAACTCACCATAGTTAAAATGACCCAATGTGTGTGTCGAGAAGCCAAATGGGTTTGTGGTGGATCAAGAGCATCAGTAAGGCATGTGGTCACCCCGCGCGGCTACACAGGCTGCACAACGTCGTTCCATGTTTCCGATCACTTCGTTGATGAGGTCCATCGGCATCCTTGGACACTCCGCCCAAAGGGCAGTACACAGGTCCGGAATCGTTCGTGGTGGGGACTGTCGGGCTGCAATCCGCCTTCCCAATACATCGTAGTCATGTTCTGTTGGATTCATGTCTGGGGACCGTGCAGGCCATGCATGTGTCGAATATTTTTCTCCACCAAAAAAATCATCCACCACACCTGCCCGATGACAATGAATATGAATGATGGTCCAACTGCACCCCGAAACAGTCTCACATACGGTTCCAGCACCTCATCACGGTACCTCTGGTATGTCAAAGTCCCGCCCTGAGAGACATGTAGGTAAGTACGGCCATTCAGCATGATGTCCGCCCAAACCATCACACCCCCACCACCAAATTGGTCCCTTTCAATGATGTTCTGCGGATTGTAGCGCGTCCCCTGTTCTCTCCATATCAGTGTCCGTCGATAAGCTGACTTCAAGCTGAATCGCGACTCATCCGAGAACAGAACGTGACCTCACTGTTCCATGGTCCAGTGCCTGTGTTCTTGGCTCCACCTCAAGCGGGCTCTGCGCTGCACACGAGAGAGAGGGATACACTCGATGGGGCGTCTTGCGTAAAGACCAACCTCATGCAGTCGCCGGTACACCGTTTGTCTTGAAACACATGCTCTTGTAGCAGCTGCAAGCTCTGATTACAGTTGCTGTGCTGACATCGACCGATTCCGACGTGATCTTACCGGCAGATACCGGTCCTGTCGAGGGGTTGTGACTCTTGGGCGTCCCAAAATTGGTGCACGTGCGATGTTGCCGGTGGTTTGAAACCTGTGCCACAGCCGTGAGATGAGACTTTGTGGTACATGCAGTGTTCTGGACACGTCCGTTTATGTTTGCCCAGCTTCCAGTCATCCGATTATCCTGCCCCGCAAGACAGGGTCTAATATGGATCATCGTGGCATGTTGAAGCCTTCACGACGCACTAATACTATTCCCAACATGTCTGCTTTGCACACAACTCAGCAATCGACTGTGGTGTGGTATGCTGTTATCAGCTCTTCTTCTGGCATTTCTCTTTCCTCCCTCCAGCAGCCCTTGTACGACCTTCAGCACGCTTTCTTCTGTGTGGCAAGGTCAGTTCTGATCGCACTGTTCTATGACGGCTGTATGCCGCTGTTCCCATTTTGTGTTCCCGCGTTTTCCTATTTTTCGTAATTATGCTATCTTTTTGGACGCCAGTATATATATACGTGTGTGTGTGTGTGTTCTACATACCTTGGTGCAAGTTAGTTGTAAACCTGGGGCCCTGTAAAATGTTCCCAATCGGGCCCCGCACCACCTAAGGCCGGCCCTGCACTGACCCACTCCATCTTAGTAGTCCTAATGCATTTTGTTGAGACACAAAGTTATCATTTAAAAATATTAAGGAGTGAGTATGTCGCTATCAGCTCCGGTAAAAGCTAGTTCTTTACTACTGACTCAAGATCAAAGTAGCTTTGCATTCAATGAAGAATCGTATTCTCAAGGTCAAACGTTATGGTTGTAGCTTTGCATTTTTGGAAGAATTATATTCTTATGGTCAAACGTTAGAGTTCTAGCTTTGCATTTGTTGAAGAATTGGATTCTCAAGGTCAAACGTGAGGTTTGTGGCTTTGCATTCATTGAAGAATTGGATACTCAAGGTCAAACGTTACGGTTGCAGCTTTGCATTTGTTGAAGAATTGTATTCTCAAGATCAGAAATTACGATTGTAGCTTTGCATTTGTTGAAGAATTGGTTTCTCAAGGTCAAAGTTACAGTCGTAGCTTTGCATTTGTTGAAGAATTATTTTCCCAAGATCAAAATTTACAGTTGTGGCTAGAGAAGCGTGAGTCTATGAAAACTTGACTCACAACCCACTGATCCACCACCTATCATGACCCACTACCCACTGACCCGTATTCCAGCGTGATCCACTCTGACCCATGGCCCACCATGACCCAGCACGCATCATGAACCACTCTGACCCACTGTGATCCACTCTGACCCATGATCCACGGCCTTGTCTCCACTGACTGAAAAGTATTACACTTCTAATGAAACAAGGCTCTGAAAATAATCACTAATCGAAGTTTGAATTTCTACGGTCAATCGCTCAAGTACAGCTCTGTTGCAATACCGGTGGATCTGATATTATGATATAAAATAGTAAAGTGTTTGTCATGGGCCAAATCACGGAGAATTTCATTTTAATTATCATATATAATTATTTTCTTGTTGAATTACTGATACTTTAAAGTCTCAAATCAAGGTAAAGTAGACCAATGTAAAGGGGAAAAAGGTGTAAAATTTTCCATATAATTAAGCATGCCGTACAAACTTAAAATTTCTATTAAATTAAGCTAGCAGTAGACATTTTCCGCCTTATGCAGAGTCGTTTTGATGTATGATTAGCGACTTACTAAAGGTCTGATTACTGCAGGAAACGTAACTCCTTAGTGTGCCACTAATCACGTGTCAGAACGGCATAGACAGAAGCCCTTTTTGTCTATTTTTCTCATAACTTCATGACTTGATTGCCTTGTGCTCTGAACGCTCTATATCATGGACACAAGCTTCAGCAATTATTATAATAGAAAGCAGTGGATATAAAATGTGAAGCACTGTAGTTTTTGTTTCCCAATTAATAATTATTTTTCAATTTATTTCTCAACTAATATCGATCGTTTTCGATTATTTTTACAAATCAATCCAGTAACAATTTCGCATATATAGAAAGTCTGCCCCCTCCATAAAAGAAAATTTTAAAAATGCTAGGACACATTCTCTTTATTTTTAATAAAGTTAATTTACTGAATTTTAGCTCCCTAATTTAGACGGCTAGTGAGGTACTCAATTTTTCGCAAAAGTTCGGACTCTCACTCTTCCCTTCCCTGAGGGACAAAATAGTTGACATTGGGAAACTGTATTGAATGCTAATCAACATCGAAAAATGGAAAGTCATGAGAAAATTACGCGAAAACCCACACTTACGGGTCAGAGTAGAACAAAGAGAACTTAAAGAGGCTGATAATTTCAAATAACTGGGAAGTATTTTGACGAGAGATGCTTACTGCACCAAAGAGATCAGGTGAAGAATTGCCATAGTTAAAGAGACATTCAACAAGAAAAGATCATTCTTACCAAGCAGGCTTAATATTGGACTAAGGAAAAAGTTAGTCAAGTGCTATATGTGGAGTATTAGACTGTATGCTTCAGAGACTTGGACATTACAGAAATTAGACAAGAAAGATTTAGACAGCTTCGAAACGTGGTGTTGCAGAAAGACAGAGAAGATAAAATGGATGGAGAGAGTAACAAAGATGTTTAAAACGGATAGAAGAGAAGAGAACGCTTTCAACCACCTTCCTTCGTGGGACACATCTTGCAATAAAATTGTCTTCTTCATACCATCATACAGAGAAAGGTGGAAAGAAATTGAGTAGAATAAAGAAAAACACAACTGATAAATGATTTTGAAAAGTAGAAGAAAATATTGGGAAGCTGAAAACCAATAAAATCTGGAAGAAACATTTCCAGGCCCAAACCTTAAAAAAAAATTAATTAATTAATTAAAAAAGTAAAAAAAAAAAAAAAAAAGATTAGTCCCAGGACCTGCCAAAAGGCAAAATATTTATAATAGTAATAGGGTCGAAAAAACGTCTAAACTGGCAGAATATCAATAACCATACTTTGTTTGCGAGGTTCTTTATGTCACTTACTACAATATTTTTCATGTGCATCTTACAAAGATGTAGCATTTAATGTTTGAACTTCATACTCATGTGATATATCGCCTTAATGAACACTTTTACTTTTTATGACGATCACAGATGAAATAAGGTCGATATTTATCCATGTGCTTTCCCACTCTTTATACAGAAAATGCCCAATGTAAGAATTTGCTTAAGTTGTAGATGTGAAATTCGATATTTGAATTCTTAACTAAAAAATAAGGGAATACATGTTTCGCCGTTTTCGAAAATTCCGCTTTCAAGAGATCAATCTAATATTAAATATTCCAATTCTTTATGCAGAAAATTCTGAATTTGATGGTTCTCTTAAGTGAGATGCGTAATTCGGTTTATAAACATTTCGTTTAAAATGAGCGGGCATATATGGCAGAATTTTCGAAAATTTGTCTTGTAGAGAGGGGAGGGGGAAAAACTTCTATAATATTCACATAATTTCTGTTTTAAATTCTTTAAACCTTATTCTCTAACCGAGTGAACAACGGGCACTTTAGCTAGTCAATGAACTTAAAAAGTTCGTTATTGAATTCTCTATGTCTGTATATGTCTCTCTGTCTGTTATTTCCGATTTTTTTCAATTTTGAGCTCTCTATTCGATGAAACATCAAAAACTATCTGAAACAAGTAATGAATTTTTCGCGTCACTCTTACTATTCCCGAGATGTTGGCCAAAAAATTCCGATTTCGGGAGATTTAAGGAGCCATATCTCGAGAACCGTAAGTCGTAAGGAGATGATATTGGTGTTGATGAATACCAATACCGGTTATTGATTCAATAATTACTGTGTCATTAGTTATTTACTCAATAACTATTGTTTCATTAGTTATTGATTCAATAATTATTGCGTCATTAGTTATTTTCTCAATAATTATTGCGTCATTAGTTATTTTCTCAATAATTATTGCGTCATTAGTTATTGACTCAATAATTATTGTCTCATTAGTTATTGATTCAATAATTATCGCGTCATTAGTTGTTGACTCGATAATTATTGTCTCATTAGTTACTGATTCAATAATTATTACGTCATTAGTTATTGTCTCAATAATTATTGCGTCATTAGTTATTGTCTCAATAATTATTGCGTCATTAGTTATTGACTCAATAATTATTGCCTTATTAGTTACTGCCTCAATAATTATTGCCTTATTAGTTACTGCCTCAATAATTTTTGCGTCATTTTTATTAATGAAATTATTAATTAGAAAAAATAATTCTTTTTAAGTTCGTTCTGGCAATGCTCTTCGTGCATTCTCAACTGGTTTTCCTTATAAATTGTAAAGTAGTAAAATTTGTTGGCTACTGTACAAATCTATAACAACCTCTTCGTGTAGTCTTTGGATGAATTTACGAAGTTTTCAGTATAAATCTTAACTCTAGCGATAAGATACATAAATGTAATCGAAAAAACAAATACAATATCAATTACCAAAACTCTCGAAAACTTACAAGCAAGAAACCTTCCTCAGGGGTCTTTTTTATTTATAAAAGATAAAAGAAATTCTCTCTTTTACATCCACTTAGTGGTTAGTATCAAACAAGATATGAAGTTTAGAATAAAGAAGAAATAAAAAGTTTCAATATCACTCCCTTCGTGGGTTACCCAATAACATATTTGTGGTCTTATTCACTTGTTTACTGGATCACGTACCTCTTGAAAAGCAAATAAGATGAAAGTAATAGAAGGCATCTGAGCTCGTCTTTCTCACCATATCTCCTTGTGAAAGCTACTGTCTTTGTACACTTTTTCCTGTTGCGAAGCTCAACAGTTAGGTCATCCCACAAGAATTAATCATCTCCCAAGTTGATGAAACAATCTCTGGCATGTTGGTTGATTATTATACGTGCGGTGTTAGAAACATACATGTGACTTACGTGTCAGTTACTTCTCTGCATAGAAGAAGCTTGGAATGTTTTTTTAAAATCATTTTTCTTGTAGCGGGAAACCGTACATTATCCCCATTAGGGGTGTCCACAAAGAGCAGATGTTAGGACGCAAGTTACGTTCATGAGCTTATTTGTGAGGGACATGTTTTATTATTATTATTATTATTATTATTATTATTATTATTATTATTATTATTATTATTATTATTATTATTATTATTATTATTATTATTATTATTATTATAAATCAAACTGGAGGTTGATGAATTTGGGAGGCAGAATAGCAAATTTGAAGGAGAAAGGTAATTTTGGGGGTAAATGGTAAAATTTGGGGGGCTCCGCACAAATTCTTGAGGAATGGCCACCCTTGGTCCCCATTTTCATGGACGACATTAGAAGAAGTCGTCATTACCTCTAAAGTTCTACGATATCGATATTACCAGGGTTTAAAAAATGTTGACATGAACATATGTCAATCCATAGGCCCTCTCGAGCTGAAGCAAGTGATATTGGTGAGTGTATATTTTTATGCGTAATTTTCGAAAAATAGAGACAAACTAATTTTTGGTAAACGTAATAAAATAATACTGTACAATAACCACGCTATCTAGATTAAGATGAAATTGATAATGAAGTACACCCTCCTCTAGTTCCTCATTATGACACTACCTACATGAACATTACCCAGTATGTTACTGAAAAATAGCCTAAAATCATATTAAAATCTTAAACTTTAAATTTTGTTTAACTATAATACACTCATGAACAGTGGCGGATCTAGAAGGTAAAAACTGGGGGTCCTGCCAGAACCTAGACTATGATAGGCATGTCCCAGGACCCTGAGTTTACTATAAACTTTCAAAAATATATAAATAATATCTTAAATTATTTTCATCACTCTGAAAACTGGGGTGCTAGGCCCCCCGGCCCCGGTCTAGATCCGCCACTGCTCATAAAGAACTGAATTAGAGATAGCTACTGTTCTGGGGAAATGGCGCTGTGCTTACCAGGGAGGGCATGGCTTAGCAGCGAGACGTGAGACCTCACATTGGCTGTATGAGTAGCACATGATTAAATGATGAGTAAAACGCGAGACCTCAGCGCGATTGTCGGGTCCAGACGTATGGACTGCTTTATCTCTGAAATCCATGCACTGAACTTTTCAAGGGCCACACTATCAAGAATATACCATGAGTACGTGGATTCGGAGCAAAACCACCATCGCCATAGTCAACTGTCATGATTACAGCCCGGATTTATATGCAAAATGCATGTTTATAGTAACATGCAAAAACATATGGAAAATGCTTTCTTGTTTCCGACGGACTTGCAAGGATTCGTGAGACGCGTCTGTTGGTGCACATAAGTGCATATTTTGAGTGAATTTCGATGTGCATGCATATTTCGTAAACTTTGCAGGATACTGCATATTTCTGAATTTTATTGCTGCATACTTGCATATTTGAGAGTATACCACAAGAAATTACAAACATGTTCAAATCATTATATTCACGCTCGAAAAATGCACCGTTGAACAGCAGATGGTATTAGTGAGGGGGGGGGGAGGAATTACGAAAGTGGTGTTTCAATTGTAGATAGCTATTGTGGTTGCTATCTACAAGTTACAGTCTGAAGTGTTGTGGTTGCTGTCGTAAGAAGTTAACGACATTCAAATCGTTCAACAATTCGAATGGGCCTGTTTAAAATGAGTGATTCGTGTATCAATCTTTTATGCTGTGTAGTCCTGTAATTGCAGCATAATCGGAAAAACAAAAGACCTTTCTCCGCGTAAAATGAAAGTTAACAAAAATACTTCTGGTGGAAATAAGATATACACGGCAATACATTGCTAGTAGAGTTGGGATAGAACAAATATCTGTGAGTAGAATCTCTGTTGAAATGAACAAGAGTCAAAATAGGGTTGAGAAATGTAGGCGAAAATCAAAGCTATCACTAAGAGGTATCAGAAAACTAAAAAGATTGACTCTGGGAAACAGAAGTGCAACTTTTAATAGACCTAAGCATAAAAATGGCTGAATATGGCGCAGACATTTGGCCTGAAAGTGTTCGAAGGATTCTTTGTGTCGAGGGAATTAAAGCACACGGTCAAGAAAGAGAACAAAATTAGAGTCTACTCCAATCATAGCAAAGAAGCGCCTCGAATGGGCACGAGGTCTAGAATATTGGACTGCCGACGATTGGAGAATAGTGTTTCAGTGATGAATCATGTATCTTTATGTCTGATGATGTTCACAATATGTGCGACGTTGACCTGAATGGAATTCAAGTTGGGATGTCTTTAATAAACCGTGAAGCATACTATTTCAGTCATGGTCTGGGGTGTCATCTCTGTCTTTGGGTCTGGAAGACTGTGTATAGTAGAGAGGACAATGAAGCACGATCAATACGTACAAGTTCTTCAAGAAGAACTGCTTTCCCAGACTGCACTCTGGTTTGATGACGTACAATTCATCTCTATGCCTGATGAAGCCCCATGCCACCGGACCAAAGCTGTGACAACATTTTTCGAGGACAATGAAATTAGTGTTCTTCAGTGGCCAGGCACTGGTCCTGATATGAACCCGATTGAAAACTTTTGGAGCTTCATGAAAGAAAAGATAGAGAAGAAGCACATTAGAACCAAACTTCAATTGATTAACGAGATCAACAATTTGTGGTATCACGATGCTGAATTGAAGGCAAAATGCGCTAAACTTGTGCATAGGATAAGGGATTTCATGAGAGAATCTTTGTGTGAGAGAATTTTCTTGTAAGTATTCCATTTAATTTTTTTGTTTTCAATTTGGATATACACACTAAAAAGTAATTATATTTTAATATTGCGTACACATTTATTTTACTGATTGAAAAGCATATGCCACACCCACTAGAAATTAGGACAGAGTTACTAAGTAGTAATTTGGACTAAGTTCGAGCGTATTTTCTCACGTAATATTGTAAGAACAGTAAAATATTCAGAAACTGAATGTTGAGTGCAATACTTTGAACACGTCTATAGGTTATACTTAAAGTGAATTGACTCACTTTGTAAACGCAGATGTAGGATACAATGTTGTATAGAATAATGGAAGATAGTGTTGTGTTCTATCCTAAATTAGTCCACTTGAATTGTCCTGCACACGGTCTTCATTGTGTAGCAGAAGCAATGAGATGCTAGTATCTAGCAGTAGACGCGCTTGTATCTAATGTAAAGAAAGTATTTGTGAAAGGTCCATCGCACGTACATATCTTTCGCAAACTTGCGAAAATTTTCCAGTACCTTCTCAACCAGTGGAGCTCGTAGCTAGAAGCTGTGCCGTATTATGCAGATAACTTCAATCAAGTGAAGACAGTTGTAGACGCACCAAGTCCCGATGATGCAGCTGCTATTTGTATATCTCAAAATTGTTACTCTACAAGTGACATTGAGAACAAAATTAAGTACATACACAACCACTTCTCGAGAATACCTGAAATTATCAGACTGTTGGAATCTCGTAAGAATACTTTGCAACATTCAGTCTCCTTGTTGGGCGAATTATCGCAGACTTTGTCCAATGAAACAACTCACGGTGTTACGAAAATAGCGTCAGATAAACTTTGCTAAGTATTAGGCAAAAATCCTGGGTACAAAACAATCTATGCCATTGCAATCTATGCCATTATTGGTGAAAACATGGAATTGAAAGGGAACGTAACACATAAATACATTTGGTGTTTTTCACATGAGCCAGGGACTTCTGCTGATGTAGAAAGAAACGTTTCGACCTACAAAACGTTTCTTACTGATAAACACAGAGAGTTGACAGAATAAAACCTAAGGAAGATGTAAATAGTTCATTGCAACAGAGATCATTAAGATAAAATATTTTTGTGAGAAACTGACATTTTATTTTCTTAGTGTATATTTAAGTGCATATGTTAAATTTTTAAATGCATATTTTAGTGCATATTTTTTATATTTTTGGTGTATATTTGTATGCGTATTTTGGGGTTGGTTTGTGCATGGAAATCCGGGCTCTAGTCATAATGTAGGACACGTTGATGACAATGGTTTCACCGCAGTGAGTTGTTCGAATGGTAAGAGGTGATAGATATGCTACAGTGCAGCAGGTCATTTCGTCAATTCAAAGATGGACAACAACTACGTGTGTTCAATCAAGCCACCACCCAGAATCATCTCTTCGGCAAGGCTTGCACAAGCAAGCATCCCAAGAGAGTACTTTTGTTCAGTATTTATGACAAGGCAGAAGGACTGAAATGGACAAAGAACCAATGCTATTGAAAGTTCGAAGCATGGAAAAAGGTCACCTGGACAGAAGGGTCGAGGTACCGGTTGGTACACTCCGATAGTCGAGTACGAGTGCGTCGTCAACAATATGAGTCAATGATCCCTCTTGCTAGCAGGATACAGTTCAGGCCAATGATGGAGCTATCCTCATATGAGGACTGTTCACGTGTCATGAAATGAGCCTTCTGACACATCTGACAAATCTTTCAATGATGAACACTAGAGAAACCTGCTGGCAGATCATTTTCACTCCTTTGCTCGCCTCCAGCAACAATGCTCCAGCCCATAGCTTGTGGCTGTCTGGTTGAACTTGTACTCCACGGATGTGAAGATGCTTGCTTGGCCCCCGAGAAGCCCCCCATCTCAACCTTATTGACCACGGGTTATGCTAAGAAGGATATTCGTGCACTGCACTCTGATGCGACTAATCTTCGTGGATTACGGAAGGCTGTGCTGCGATCGTGAATCAGTATGGCTTCCCAACGCTTCGGGAGTTTTGTGGAGTGCATGCTACTCCGCATCACTACACTCACCAATGTAAAAGGGGATGCTATAAATCACTAGCCAGTATTTCTAATTCTATTGTTCTCGAGTGTATTGTTCAAAGGTAATATATATGTTAACCGGTAGAGCTGAAAAAATTAAATTCTTGATACCAAATTCTCATGCGTATTTTTCAAGAAAATTAAGAAAAACAAAGTTTTATGGGTCAAAAAGGTATGTCTTTTCTTGTCAATAACAACTGATAGTTTTTGTTCTATTAGAGACTGGTTATTTCTTTATGTACTGTATATGTGAAAAATACGCTGCTAACTAGTAGGCCGTATGTACTATTCGTTGTAAATTTTCCCAAACTTAACTAAATCGATTTTGTTGCTCCTTAATATATTCACCTAATTTATTCCTTAGTATATTCGCCCAATTTCAGAGAAATTATTGGGAAACCAAAGGAGGAAACGAAAATATTGCATATTTGATTTTTCTACACCTTGTTCTACCTCTTATCAGCTCTCTGAAACCTAAATCAGACAGTTGATGTGGCACCCAGTCCGAAATAAATACAGATTTATATTCCAGCATAAATCCATATAATCATAGAGATGTCAATTTCGAGATGCTAAAATGGCCACGGAAGTCCTATTTCTACCAATGGACTTCTCTTGGACATCTTGTGATCCGGTTGTCCCGGAACATTGCTGAAGTTATATTGAAATCGGTTCAGCAGTTTTGACTTAAACGTAGGTACACTGAACTTTAAATATAAAACATATATATATATATATATTGTAATATCCTATGTGATGTTGTAAACAAACAATTCCAAGCATCAGTGTTTACAAACACCACCACGTGGTTCGGCAAGGGGATCTCCCACCTGATGGATCTACAGTAACATGCAGACTACGGCTTCTGGCCCCTCCCACGGAGCAGAAGACGACGTTACGGCTTCTGGCCCCTCCCACGGAGCAGAAGACGACGTTCGAGCAGCAGCGTCACCGCCACCCAAGGAACCCTATAAATTGGATGGATGAAGACAAATCGATACCAGTTTTCTGGTGACCCTCCTCTAGTCTGCTACGGGACTACGCCTATCCTATCTCCTGGCTTAACCTGCTACGGGGCTCTGTTGCCACTTAACCTGCCTCTGCTACGGAGCATTGGTTCCTTAATTCCCTACTGCTTAGCCTGCAACGGGGCTTTGTGGAGATTCTATCTGCAACCTTACGGTCAAAGACTACATATCTCTAACCTTTCATATTAGAGAGATTATTTTGTATAGTACAGTAGAGCGTCGATTATCCGAACTTCGGTCAGCCGAACGACCGCTTAACCGAACTGTGTACTCGCTCGCACCTGTTACTCTCCCACCCTACCGTCCATCATCCCCCTCACTCCCAAACCAAGTTTCCCACAGTAGTCGCCGCACTGAGCCACCGCTGGTGGAACATTGCCTTCATAAGGCGCTGCTGACCGGCCAAGCCGCC
The DNA here is from genome assembly GCF_964235325.1 of Thermobia domestica. Classification (NCBI taxonomy): domain Eukaryota; kingdom Metazoa; phylum Arthropoda; class Insecta; order Zygentoma; family Lepismatidae; genus Thermobia; species Thermobia domestica. The sequence continues at coordinate 217,403,220 of NC_137457.1, forward strand.
AGTCGCTGTGTTTCAACAATCAGCACAGCACACTTCTGTCGGTTTGGCACTGGCTGTAGAAGTAGCGGCAATATCAAAGCTGTTCACAGCAACAGCTGCGCCAGCTTAGAGTTGAGGCGTGCCGCTCCGCGCATGGCAAATAAACATGTACAGTTCGATTATCCGAACAAACCAGTTTTCCGAACACCCATGTCCCCCCAATTACTTCGGATAATCGACGCTCTACTGTATTTTGTAAAAATACTTTTATAGTGGAAGCTTTTATAATAAAACTGGTAGTGGGAGCCGATTCCGGACGCTCTTTTTATTAAATGCTCTACAACCTATATGAGACAAAGTTTTACAATATATATATATATATATATATATATATATATATATATATATATATATAACATTCCACGTAAAAACATTTTTTTTCTTAAATTTGTAAGTAGATTTTTTAAAATTAATTTGCAAAATTTTCATTTTCTTACAAATTTAAACTAAACAAGATAATTTTAAAATTTTTATTTTAAAAATTGTAATTTTAAACTGTTTCATATAACTAATTTACAAAAATAGTTAATATTATTTAACACTTTTTCTGTTAAACTACTCACTATAACAAGTCTAAATACTGTTAATAAAAAATATTCCATCACGAAAATTCATGGTTGCTAGTAGCATATGAAAACATGCATTGGTGTTGGTTGATTCAAGTTTAAGGCACCTTTTAAGCCACGAGGCTATATGAAACATATTCTGCAGTTTAAGGTGGGATCCGAACCACCACAAAGCGTCTTAATTTCAATGCTTTCCCAGCCGGAATCAAATCAAGGACCCCGTGCACTAAACTTATGTGCACTGGCAATTAGATCAAGGAGAGGCAATACGCATTGTGTAGTGTCTTCTGTGGGACATATGCATGATACGAAACTGATATACATAAAAAATTGTAATTAAACTTTGTTTCGGCAAAAGTGCAAAGATGGCATTTGCTTTTGTGTGCTTATTTTAGACTCGATATAAACTTCTTATCGTCGGAGTAACATAGAAGAAATTGGAATTAATTTTCCAAAAAGACCTAATTCTACTCTTTGCTTTCTTTGAATGTGACAATTGGCAATATACTAACATAGTCCCAAAGTCTTGTTAACCTTTTTTTTTTTTTTTTTGCTCAGATATTTATTTTTGTTTTAAGTATATGACAGGACATATTGTCATATTTCATTTAAGTTTCATTTATCATTTCAGGTGAATAGCATAAATTGTGGAGAACGTCTAACTGAGAGTGTATGGCTCAAAGAACGACTCCAGGCTGGAAAGGGTATGTAGAATACGTAACGAGAGTTCGTGGCAAGAAGCTTCACCGAAAATTAACTCTTACGAACTGTGCCAATATTGATGTAAGTAGAAGACATGACGAACATTGACACAACAGAAAAACACGTGCAGCAGTAGCGAAATCTTCCGAAAAGTCATTAGCAGAACTTGGAATCCCAAACAGGACAACAATAGCACACATGCAAGACGATTTGAAATTAAAATAATTTAGGTTAACATTCGTGAATAACCTGAGTAACGAATATATGCGAAGTAGAAATTGAGTTCGCTCAAAGTATTTGAAGTGTTTGTCATACTGTCTGAGCGAGAAAGTAAGATGACCATTTGTTTTTGGTACAAACAATCCCCCTCTATCATTGCGAAGAATTAGATTACGATATTCCAAACGTTACGATCGGGATTGCATTGTTCAATAAACATCTTGTAATTTTTATTGCAGTGAACCAACATTGATATCTCGCCATGTTACGGTAGCAGTTTATTCCAGAGATCCAAAAAATGAATCTTTTAACTGACTTTGGTTTTAACAGAATGGAGCTCCTGTTCATTGCGGCATCGTGTCCGAGAATTTTCAAATGAACTGTTTCCAGATAGTACCTACAATAGGATAGGAACACAATCCTTTAGAGTTCAACCCAAGCTTTCTAAAACCAGGAAAGGGTTCGAATTTAATAAATATTGTATTTAAATTGTGAGAGTAGCAATGTCCAGCTTTATTTTAGAGTGCCCAGTACAATGTATTTATCTATTTTTTGTAAATTACTGCACGTCAATGTCTTCAGTAAAAATAATACTCTATACTAAATCTCTATAGTATAATACTCTATACTAATGTAAAGAACTTCCCTTCTTTAGATGAAAATACAAATTAAATGGGTTACAGATTAATGGGGTTTCGACTTCATTTCATTGATTTGTCTTACTATAAAGTACTTAAGGCATTCGCTGGCTCCTCCATTTTTTTTAAAGTTCTAGTGAATATCTTAAAGACAATAAGAAATATGTAAACTTTGGAAAATTAGCAAGACGGGAAGTACAAAATTCTATGTAATAAACTATGTAATAATTGATTCAAATCTTTTTCTAATAGACCAAACATTTGGGTGTGAAGTATACAATGTTATACTTGTTTGGCTTTCAAACATACACGTATTATACAAAAGATCTTGAATATTAGTTCATATAACTGTGTTTTTGCTTTCTGTCAATATGTTTGGTTCACTGAAATTCAAAGTGGAGCTGACAAGGGAAGTTCGGTAGAAAGCACTCGCCTACAGAGAAACTAAGCATGTCATTTGAAGGACCAATTCATGTTGATTACAACAAGCTAATAAAATTTCTAATAAAATTTCTGTACTGTTGAGAACTTTTCGAGAGATTCAACTTGGAAATTTACTGTATATGAAGAAAATAAGTACATAGGCATTTAGACGAATTAAATACAACATTATTAGCAACGAATATTGACATACGAGTTGAAACCTATCGGAGGTAACAGAAAAAAACTTCTGCAATAACTAACGGGCTTGTTAGTTAAAATTAGTCATTATACTGTTCACAATAATGATAAGTTAGAGATGAAAATTGATCACTGTTGTTCTTCTGTTCTATGAAGAAATGACACAGGCAAAAGATTTCCTTGCAACATGAACATTTTATATGTGCAATTGCGGTGCATCCGTTAAGGAAACAGTTCGCATAACCAAAGCGAAAAGCAGATTCGACAGGTGATTCAAAACATATATAATTTGTTCGGTAGCCTGCCTTGTGGAACGCAAACTGAAACAATCCAATGTATCGCGGTGATCGGAACTGATTCATTAGCATGGACACGAACTTTATTTGATTGTTTCATTGGTACATTGTAACATCCGGATGAAGAAGTTTCATACAATGTATAAATCTCCTGGCATAACCTTTGATTGTTCGGAATCCAAACACATCAAATGGTTGTACGAATCATGTGCTGTTCTTCGGTATGTTCTCAACCATTACGTCTTTGCCATCCGTCATCCAACTTGCAATGGACAATTTGTCTGTGACTGGACCCCAGTGATCAAACAGTAGCAAGTTCAAACCATCAGGTTTCGCCATGGAAGAGAATACTTTGGTTATATACTTCTGGCAATCGTGTTTTAACGTTGAATCTCTCGAAAAGTTCTCAACCGTACAGGAATTTTATCAACTTGTATAAATCAGCATGAATTGGTCTTTCAAATGGCATGCTTAGTTTCTCTGCAGGCGAGTGCTTTCTCCCGAACTTCCCTTGTGAGCTCAGCTAGAATTTTCCTTTGGAAGGAAAATTATCTTACTTCTGCTTAAAATTGCAGCTGAAAGAATTAAAGCACTAGCTTTATGTGTCCGTAGTATCACGTTCCAATAACGGAATGATAGCATATAACCTTGATGCTGGAATGAGACATTAAACTTATATCAACCAAGCATGGTAGCATGTTAATTGATTTTTATTCTTATAACTTTAAGTTGTGAATTAATAGAATCTCCATCAATTATTCGAGAATATTCGATCAAACGTATAAGATTATCACATGATTAGAGTAACTTTCTTTATAAAAAAAACTAGCGTCATAAGTCAAGAACTCACTGCATTATGAAACATTTTCCAACTGAACCCAACTAATCTTGTCAGACATGAACAACAATGTTTTCTATAGGTTTTGAGCAGCTAATTTACACAACAGTGCCGAATTAGCGAAAGTGTAGGATTACTGAGAGTCAGGGGTGCACCCACCGGAGCATTCATCAGATCCGGACTTGTCCATACTTTCAACATTTACTTACTCGACATATATTGCTATACTTTCTTAATAAAATTATATTTGTTTAACAGGGAAATGATTGACGTAGCATGAACATTTGGTTTTAACTTCGTATATACTCTTTCTTTTATAAAAAACGATCTAGTTCTATCATTTCTTTCTGAAAATATAGGTGGAACTATTCTACAATTACTGATCGGGTGCAGAATAATACTCGTTCAATAATACATAAATGTAGTGGCTTGTAGTATTGAACCCGTCAAACAAAAATTTCTGAATGCGCGCCTGCTGAGAACTATTATTTTTTTGTATTTACATTACATTGTACATGATTTTATTTACATTACTTGATCAAGTAAATTTAATACATTGGCAAAGCACATATTTTGTCACAAATGCCATTTATAGTAACACAAACACAAGTAAATGCAGACTACAACACTGCACAGGGTACGGTACACTGTCTTAGAATTTATTTTTCTTTCATTCTACTCGTCATAGAAGATAGTGCATCTTACATTGTACTTAGCAGCGATGTCTTTCTGAGAAGATCTACTTTTAAATTTTTTTCTGAGATTTCCAATTTCTTATACAGATCTACCATTACATGATACCTTTAGAATACCATGACTGAACTCCCTATTCGCGACAATCACTTTGGTACGATTTAAAATTTCAATTACACGTTTAAAATTACGTAAGTTATTGGTGTTAATTGTTAGTGTTGCCTAAGAGATGAGACGAGATGAGAAATAAGGTTTATTTGTTTATTTATTCATTGAATCTCTGAAGAAAGACAGATTTACTATATATATATATATATATATATATATATATATATATATATATATATATATATATATATATATATATATATATATATATTTAACAGTCATTTTACGATGTCAGCCATCAGCCAACTCCTTGTTTTGGTTTTTGAGATAAGTGCAGGAATTATTTGTCTGTCATTGATTTTCGATTGACATTAATGACAATGTATCATGCGTTTTTGACTATGTTTTATCCATGTTATGACAATTTTGCTTTTGGAATATAGAATCTACATGGTCTCTTCTATGTTTGAGCCGAATTTCAGCCATCACCTCCAAAATCTGTTCACATCATTGCAACCGGACAAGACCTTTAACAATACGTTTGCCAGTCTTTCTATACAATTTAATTTTGGCAAAAGAAACAATAACAATTTTCTGTTTCTGCTATGATGTACCTTCTTAAGTCATTGAATTTCTTATTTTTTATTATCTATTTTTTATTTCTTCTTCTAGATTTACCATTAAACGGACAATATCTGTTTCACATCTTCAATTACCAGAATCTTGCATTGTCATAAGATAAATGTTCTACCATTATTGCAGCATCTTTCGTTAAAAATCTCACAAAAAGAAAAGGCCGAAAAGCTTTGTCCCACGGGAACAGTTCCTCACCAGCAGCCGATGCGTAGCTCTTTCTTCTCACGGCGACTAACGGCCATCCATCGCACCGACTTGTAATTAGTAGCCTCAGGTATGCAAGTAACTGGTGGACCTCCGAGCAATTTCCACTGTTTGATTAATATAATTCACAGTGGAAGATGCGGACAGGAGCAAGATATCAGCATTTGCGGTAGATTGCACTGAAATCTTAAACCGTAGGGAATAATACAGGTAGGAATGTGTGAATAAAAAGTTGCGCGGAGAATTATTTTGAGTGCGGAAAAGGATCCACAGAAAATAATCTGCTCATAAGAAAAAAAAAGGAAAAAGGAAAAAGAGAGAGAGAGAGAGAGAGAAAGATACAGAGACTAACCATTCCATATGCATTTCAAGTACTGAAAAAAGAAAAAAAAACGAATTTAATACGAAGAATAGTGTGTTTCACTCTAAAGTGAAATACTAGTATCACAAAAAAAAAAAAAAAAAAAAAAAAACTGTTTTTACAATTATAATATTAATATCATAGAGAATCTAGCTTTTAAGTATACTGTATAGATACCGTATATTTCCTTTAAGGTTTCTCTGTATTAGATCAATGACAGAAAAATTGAAGCTAGCTATCCTCCCTCTCGTAATTTCAATCCCAAACTGTAGAAGCAAGCCGCTAATATCCGACAAAACATGTACAATATTCTATATAAATCTGTTTTTTAAAAAATAAATATTCAGGAACGTGTGTTACATATAATTAAGGAGAACGCGCTCCCTCATTATTGACCTATTTCGAATGCAAGAAATTGAGACGTTTGGAATTTTTTTTTTTAAAAAAAAAGACTAATTCGACAACATTGTTATTTTTTAAATGAAAGTTGTCATAGAATTTTTGTTTAAAGAGAAGTTGACAGAAGTTGAGTAAACTCTGATAATTCACTGATTTTAACTGCGAGAATGGGGATTACGTGAAATTCTCAATAAACACATATCACATTGCTTTAAATCGAATACTACTTGCGAAATTTATCATAGTTTTTAAATCTTTGTGGAGAGGTCGATTGATTTTATATCGAAGGAGTGGGTATGATTTTGTGAAGCCTCAAAAAATATACGCCATATTGCAAGAAAATCTAATATTTTTACTTAAGATATCTTGGTTAAACCCCAGTTATCATAGTACACATCTACAGAGTTTTGTATACTTATTTTTAGCAGAAGTCTGCCAAAATAACCCCGATCTTGGGTCATATTTTTTAATCTGAGGGGGAGTTATCTATACTACATTACGAGGCTGAATTTCTCGCTCATATTTGGCTAATTTTAATCCCTTTATAAATTATAATGGAACTATGAAACATATCATGATAATGTTACTGTTTTATTCTTTACTGATTTGAGCTCAGTGTAGAATGAATGATTGCCAAACCTTAAAGAAAATGTACCATAATTACACTAAAACCCAACAGTTAAAACGGAAATTATCTCGTGAAACTTATTTTTTAAATTTGGGTCACGAGTAACCTATACTACATTAGAAGGCTGAACTTACTCCTCATTCTTGAGTAATTTTAACTCCAAGCACACAGATAATGAAAAAGAATCAATGAAAATATACACTATATTGTATCAAAAACTTAATGAATTTTAGAAAATTTAACGTGAAACTCTAAAAGAAATCGAGGACAAGGGTAGGGGGAGCTAGGAGAATAAATCCAGTACTTTATTTCAAAGTGATTTTAACTTCCTGTAACGACTTCAAAATGCCGAAATTAAATATTTTAATGCTTTCCATTGTCCAAACTTGCTTCTTATAGACTTAAATCTCATTTAAACTACTTGCTGAGCAAAACAATACAATACGTTTATTGTAAAAATTATTAACGTGTAACAGTTTTGTGAACTATCCAGAGAATAGTTTAAATCAAATTTATGAATATTTTGAAACGAAAATATAGAGGAATTTATTTTTGAAATTGGGAGGGGAGTGAATTCACACTTTCGTTTTAACCCCAACCTGTGAGGATATTTACGATACTATAAAGAAAATATACATTAAGTTCTATCATAATCGAATTTTTTTTATGGTTTACATTGAAAAATTATCTTGTACAAACATGTGTAAACTTGCAGCAGGGATTGCGTTTTATCACTTTTACTCCCTTATACTTGCTGGATTCAATTCCAAACAATATGGTTATTTCTATAAGTGGAGGGAAGACACATACCAAAATTCATCAAAGTGAAATAAGTTTTATGGCGTTATCATCGAATAAACGGACGGACAGGCACACAAACACCAATCAAGTCTAGTAGTAGAAGCGTCGGTAACCTTCGCTTCAACAACTAGTAAAGAACCCCGTTCTTCACAGGGTAGAATAAGATTTAATGAGTATTGCATTTACACCTTCAGATGTGTGGTTCTTAGAGGCATACTTCGTGCATTATCGGGAACCTTATACCGTGCCGATCTACTAAAGATAACACGCTCACTCATCCTTTACTCATTTCTCTCTCTTTCTAGTTAAATATCAAGAAACGCAGAATCTATCTATCAAAATGCTACAATAGCAACAAAAACCTTTTTTTTTTTCTTTTTGTAATAGTAAAGGGTTAGGATTTAGGGAATTCTTTATTCATCATTTCTTGTCATGGGGATAATATTCCTAACCCTGGCAATTAGAGGGTTACGCCTCTCTTTGGCACAGATGTTATTACACATTAATTTTATTGCATTGGTTGATGGACTATGTGCAACTGTGAAATGAAAAGTTAAAAAAATATCTAAACATGAAATCGTGTAGAAAAACATTAAATATGAGTGCAGAAAAAAATATAATGTAGATGAAAGATGAAGTGCAGTGCATGCACGCCACAATCAAAGACACAGTGTTAAGAAGACAAATGCAGATTAGTTCTTTTCTCTCGGAGCGGCTCGAGACTGATGGTGACATGGGGAAAGCCCAGTGTTAGTGATGAAATTATACTTGGTGCAAAGATAGAAACAAATGAGGAAGATGATCTGGTATATGATAAATATAGAAGATATCGCGCTCGCCGGCGGTAGGATGCTCAGTATTGAGATACAACGTAAGAAGGACATTTAATACCTTCCTATAAATGCAAGTACTTATTTTGGGCGTCAGTTTCAGCATCAGCCTGTAAAGTATCAAGAAAAAATGGGTGTGAGACTTTCAGACGAGAGAGTATGTATTTCAAACGGATATATGCGAAATGTTGAGACAGTTGAGAAAAATCAGTATGCACATAAGTGAGAAGGTTGGGATATGGCAGCCTTGTCCTTTTCGAATGGCGTGACGTTCGAGTATTGACAAACGGTCATAGAATTTCGTGGGAGCGTTGCACCAAGCTAAGAACCAAAAGTTAAGATGGGCCGAAGGAATATTTTATATGTATTTAGTAGCAGTGGCGCGTTTAGGCCCCATGTAGTTCCAGTTAGGCGACGTAGAAGATTGAGCCGGATGGTAGCCTTTTGGGATATTTTCTCAAGATGAGCCTTCCAATTTAGTTTGGAGTCGAATACAATATTAAGATATGTAGCCGTTGAGGTAGGTTGAAGATGATGGTCATTAAGTGTGATTTTGAGTTTTCGCGGATTGCGATGAACCTTGGAGCAGCGTTTCGGGGGTAAGAAGACCAATGCTTGAGTTTTCTCGCTATTGACAGTAAGCTTCCAAGTTTTGCAGTACTGCATAAATTCGTTGAATGTGGATTGCAATATCGTGCTGATCTGATGCATAGTCTTGCCGAGAGCTAGAAAGGCCGTGTCATCGGCATATTGAAATAAAAACACGTTTTGCATTGGTTTAGGTATATCAGAAGCATACAGTATATATAAGAGCGGACTGAGGGCGGAGCCCTGTGGAACGCCACAATATGGAAATATAGAGTGTGAAATAGCTGATCCTATGTAAACATATCCTATACGATTAGTTAAAAAGGAATATATAAAGCGTAAGTAGCAGATCGGGAGGTTAAGCTTCTGTAACCTTTGAATAAGGCCATAATGCCATACTTTATCGAAAGCCTTTTCAAGATCCATTAAGACGAAGCAAGATGGAAAAGCCTTGTTATATTGATTTGTGATTATTGTAGAGAGCCGAAGTAACTGATCGTTAATGGAAAAGGTTGGTCGAAAACCTGCTTGGTGTATGGGTAGTAAGTTATGCTCTTGGATCTGTAAATGGAGTCGCTGGACAAGAATTTTCTCAAACAACTTACTGAAGACTTATGTCAGTTGTAGTGGGCGGTAAGACGTCACGGCGTGTGCAGGCTTATGAGGCTTAAGAAACACGCAGATTTTGGATACTTTCCAATCCACAGGGTAAAAGCCTGTACGGAGAATAAAGTTGTAGAGTGCAACAAGTAGTGTAAGTAAAGAGAGAGGAGCTTCTTTAATTAACCGGTACGAAATATGATCGATGCCGGGTGCAGTATTTCGTTTCTTATGAAGTGCACGTTGAAGTTCATGGGTAGTGATAGGTGCTGTAAGAGGATGGTCGATATCTATGACGTGTGAGAGTGATGGTTGTAAAGCTGGAATAGAAGACAAATCTGTGCGTTGACGAGGGTTATATGATATTGCAGACGTAAAGACTGACTGTAATTGTGTTGCAAAAGCATTAGACTTACCTTGGTCTTTAAATAGAGGAACAGCATTTTCCAAAAGAGGGTACGATATTTTAGTGCTTTTGCCCGTTAGTCTACGAAAGGTTTTCCAATAACGGTTTGGTGAGGCTTCATCGTTGAGTTTATTACAGGCACTGATCCAAGTGCGACGTTTGTATGCTGTAAGATAATTTGTAACTTTCGTTGCCATTTTCTGTGTTGATAAAAACATTCTTCGTTGCCCATTCGTTTATATTCTCGAAACTGTTGTCGTGATTTCCGTATTAGGGAGAGATAGTGTGGAGGCAATTTTGGCTTAGACGGATAAATTTTCTCTACAGGTATAGCTTGTTGAGCACCGCTACGTACGGCGTCTGTGATATAGTTGACAACATTATCCATTTCAGTTTCTGAAGTTGGTGGTTGAAAAGTGGAGACACGGATATTGACGGTGTGTCGAAATTCAGGCCAATCAGCTTTATCACATCGGTGGATAATATGAGGTTCTAATTTTTGTAGAGTTGGACGAATCTTTTTGATGGTGAGTTTGATGGGACAATGATCGCTCCCGATCGTGTCAAGAACCTTCACCTCACAACACTCCTCCTCGAGCACGTGCGTGTATATAGTGGTAATCACATCGTTGAAGTTGGTAGCCAGAAAGTCGTGCTAAAGAGCCTGGTTTTAAAGCTGTTTCGTTAAGGGCTACGATATCGATTTGTTCTTCTAACAGAAGAGGCTCTAGAAGTACTTTATGTTGATGGAAAGATCTGATGTTAAGGAAAAGTAAAGTCAGAACCATAATATGTTTTCCCATATTGCTTTTAGACTGCTGTTTCTAGAGGTGCGATGGGGAAGTGAACGAAAGATCCTGAATATGTTGCAGTAAAGTTAAGGTTAAAGAGAGATTTGGCTGATGAAATGGCAACACGAAGCATGTGCTCATGCTGAAAAGAAAAAACATTTTGTAACACAATTGTGATGTAACGAAGAAGATCTTCGACAGAGAGAGGTTGTGCGAAAGAATGTGAAAGTGGAGTTGCTTTGTCAAAGCTTTGTACTGGTACTGTTAGTTCTGGTCGTTCCGGTTCTGCACGAGGTTTTAACTTACAGCGGTAGCTGTATGTTGGATGATTTTTCGTTACAAGTGGAACAGTTTGGTCGTTGTTGTTGATTTTTACATGATTTTGTGTCGTGAGGTTGGCCACAATAGCCACATTTAGATGGATTAGGGCATTGGTGTGTAAAATAAGCGTTGTAAGTTTGGCATTTCTCACACCGAAGTGGCAACGACCCTGTGTCTTGGAAGGCTCGACACGGTGAAGTTTCTTATAAATAGGAGCAATACGAGCTAACAGATAGTCAACAGAGGTCTGATTTTGCGACAAAACGCGTACCATATAAGTAGGGCCAGTGATATGATTAATGAGAATGCATTTGTTAACCTCAATTCCTTCTTGTTTGAGTTCTTCAAGAACTTCTTCATCGCTGATTTCAGGTATCAGTCCCCGGATAACAACAGAAAACATGGGTGGTTTTCGAGGAGGAGGTGGTTGTTTTGTCTTCTGATCTGCTTGTTTCGTTAATTTAGCTGTTTTACCAAGGATTTCGTAGGACGCTTTGTGTCGGAGTGTTATATCGAAATTAGGGTCTTTAGAGCGAATAATGAACCCATTTCTAGTTTCAACAATGTTTTCCATACTAGCTCGAGGCTGATACTTGATTATTTGTATGAACACCATTTTAGAGTGAGTACACTTGGTATTGAAATCGGTGAGCAGAAAAGAATAAATTGGTTCTTTGGCTGTATAAAAGTATGAAATACCAGAACCAGTGTCCATAGCAGAGTCCAGGTTAGTAGGCAGAACAGGAGACCGAGATCTATCACGAGGTTGTTTACTTAATTGAACACAATCACCAGAATCATTACGATCTCTGGGTCTAGTTGTTCGTAAATTGGGTTGACTGCCCCATGAAAGATGACTAGTACGACCGGAGCGAGATACATTTTCACGGTCTACTGCAGAAGAGCTAGGAGCCGCTGGCCCCACTAACTGGGGTAGGTTCCAGTGCATTGGTCCAAGGACCAGCACAATCTATCCGTGTGATTTGACAAAAGTAGTGATGAAAATAATAATGAAGATGATGATGATGATGATATTCCAAAAATAGAAGCGATCCTCCGAACGTGTCAATTTTCGTCAATCCTCTAAATAGCGTGTGTTTGTGATGCTTCCAAGCGCGTATGGTACACCTGATCCTCACTAACAGATTAACAGTTATAAGAGAGGCTGGGTTCTACTCAAAGGTAAAGATGAACACAAAAACGCCTGAGCTCAAACCTATAACTTTGAATTTCAAATTTTAGATTTACGGTTAGTTGTGATTTCACGTTTAACAGAGACAACTGTTTTAAAAAATGTGTACTTTAAGTAAATTATTTAAATAGACCTTTTTCATAAAGTTTAATTTTTAAATTATTGTTCAAAGCCTTTTTATTTTAATAAGCCTTCTCCAAAATTAATGCAAATGAAGTGTGCTGTCATCTTTGGAGTACTTTTAAATTATACGTTTATGGGCGTTTATATGTTTGTGGCGAATCCTTTCGAAAATGAGATCTCGGAAACTGCAGGCTCTAGGAAAATGACGTTTTCACTGATCGATTGCAAATTTTGCGTAGATTGTCCAGTTCTAATTGAATATTTAAAAAAAACATGGCGATTATTTCTTTATTACATTTTTACGGGTACACTGGAAGTGTTGAAATTTTTTAAGAAAACTAAATCACTATATGATACAGATTATACATCCCAACATCACATTGTGGTATATAGGAGATGCATATAACTTAGGCGTTTATTTTACGGCCAAATAATAATGTAAAAGGAAGGATAACCATTTCTCTAGTCTAAGATGAATCTTTATTTTTGGAGTGTTTTGCCCAATGAACACTATATATAACTGACATTATAATTAATTGTGTATGTAATGTATTTGCTTATTACATACTGCATGCAAGAAGAAAGGAAACACTGGTCATACATGAATTAGAAACTCCAACCGGAAGTAGGGTCAAATCTTACAAAGGGTGCGAGATATTGAGAAAAATAACCGAAAATATCCTTTGCCGATTTGGTATCAAAACGTCTTTCACATGTGTTTGTCAAGGGACACATACAGATATTGTGAGGAATGACAAGGAGATTCATGCACATATGTGAATGATGCGCTGTGTGAAGATCGCAGGTTCAGCTAGTCTATATATTAAAATGCTAGGTTTATATACTTATCTCTAAAGTAAAGTTTATATGTTTGTCTCCAATCCATTCAACAACGAGATATCAAAAACCACAAGTGTCAGAAACTTGCCGTTTTCACTCGTCGATTCCAAATTTTGTGTAGATTGTCCAGTACTAATTGAATGTTTAAAAACCGTGGCCGTTATTTCTTAATTACATTTTTAGGGTTGTACTGGAAAAGTTGAAGTTCTAAAAGAAGTAAAGCATCATGTCCTATGAGTTATACATTACAACAGAACATTGTTGTATATAGGGGCTGTATATCTCTCAGGCGTTTATTTTACGGCCAAATTATAATGAAAAACTAAGGATAACCATTTCTCCAAGCTAAGATTAATCTTTATTGTTTGGAGTGTTCTGCCCAATGAACACTATATATCACTAACATTATAATTAAGTGTGTGCGTAATGTATTTTCTTATTACGTGCTGCATGCAAGACGAAAGAAAACACTGATCATACATAAATTAGAAAATGGTACCAAATCTAAAACAATTGAAGAAAATAAACTTGTAAATCTTTTTCTCCATTCATTGACATATTCCTTTCCTCTTCGTCATTCGAGTATGTCTTTTTTCTTCGCAAGAGATCTTCTTTGCCCCATTGACCAACGGATTGAAACTGAAATTCAAGCATATTAAAACTTCGTGTAGGTGGATTCGAATACGAGTTTTTCCAACGGAAGTCCATTGCAGTAACCACCCATTTATCAAAATCAAACAACTGATGCTTTACAAAATCTTTTAGTCACTAAAGACGCTTCACGTTCTATTCGACGAGAATGCAGAAAGAAATTATAATTATAATTAGTGCAAACTAAAACGCAAAATTTGCATTACCTGAACAAAAATCGCTAGGATATGGCGTCCAACATCTCAACCCTTAAACACAAACTCTGAATTCTCGAATCCGTAAGAAGGCTAACTTCTCGCAAACGGACCAAGATAACTAATCGAAAAGATCTCCCCTTTACAATACCCCTTGCCGATTGTCATTACGATACATACATATACTAAATTTAATATACCAATGACAATTCTAAGTCCAACCGAAAGTAGGTTTATATCTCGCAAACGTGCTAGATATTGATAAATAATTGAAAAAATATCTCCTTTATGATATCCCTTGCCGATTCTTATTACGATACATACATTTACCGAATTGCATCTCCCTCGACAATTGGGGTTGCGGTGTCTCAGTGGTAGAGCATTCACCTCTGGTGTGTGGGTCCCTGGTTCGATCCCACTCGCACCATGTGGACTTTCTGGTTGACAAACACCGTGTGTGTGAGTTTTCCCGGGGTTCTCCCGTTTCCTCCATATTTCTTCATTCCACCATTTCATTCGTCATAATCATTGTCTTCTTTAGCCTACCCGGCGTAATCGAGGGACGTAAAACTCAAAGATTTCATGAGATACATATATCTCATTTCATCTCCCTACAACAACTCTAACTCTAAAACCGGAAGTAAGATCGTGTCTCGCAAACGTTGTGACATATCGTAAAATAATCGAAAAATCTCCACTTTATAATGTCCATTTCCCCTCTTTTTTTAAATCAAATTGCATACGTGTATTATATTTCACCTACCTACAACAGTTCTAACTCCAAAACTATAAAGCCTTTCCCGCTGGTCTAGAGGCTAGCGTGCACGACTTTGGTGTAAAGGATTCTGTTTTCGATTCCCAGAGGGAGCATACAGAAAGAATAGTTCGGATTACACTTTAAAGTGTAGGTCGACATCTCATATAGCATCTCTGCTGAGAAGGGGCGGTAAACGATAATCAATTAATCAATAAAAGCCGAAAGTAGAATCGAATCTTACAAGCGGTGCGAGATATTGAAAAAAATAATTAAAAATATCTCTCCTTTATTACACCCCTTGCCGATTCTTATGAAGATACATATATAAGCCTATACCAAATTTCACGTCCTTTCAACAACTATAACTTCAAAACTTGAAGTAGAATCATATCTCGCAAACGCTGCGAGAGGAGATTCATGCCCATATGTGAATAATGCGCTGTGTAGAGAGCGCAGGTTCAGTTAATCAGATATTTAATTATTTAAAGTGAACAGTCTAAACACCGAATTTCATTTCTCTAAACCTAAGGAATTCCTAGGTAAGGGTATTTTAGTGTACCACCTCCATCCATTTTCTCCCAATTTAGGACACATATTTTTAAAAGAAATGTTGAAAAACGTATGTATCTTTCTGTATATTAAAATATTAAGTTTATATGTTTGTCCCCAATCCTTTCGACAATGAGATCCCGAAAACCACAAGTGTTAGAAACGTGCCGTTTTCGCTGGTTAATTCCAAATTTTGTGTAGATTGTCCATTTCTAATTGAATATTTACGAAACGTGACCGTTATTTCTTTATTACATTTTTCATGGGTACACTGGAAGTGTTGAAATGTTACAAAAGTGAGTCATCATATCCTGTGAGTTGTACATTCCAACACAACATAGCTGTATACATAGGTTGTATATCTCCCAGGCGTTTGCTTCATGGTCAAATGCAAAACGGATAACCATTTCTCCAGGCTAAGAAGAATCTTTATTGTTTGGAGTGTTTCGTACAATGAACATAATATATCACTGACAATATAATTAATTGTGTATGTAATGTATTTGCTTATTATGTACTGCATACAAGAAGAAAGAAAACACTGATCATACATGAATTGGAAGCTCCAACCGAAAGTAGGCTCAATCTTGCAAACGGTGCGAGATATTGAAAAAAATAATCGAAAAAATCTCCGCTTTATGGTACCCCTTGCCGACTTTTATCAAGACATCTTTCAACTTGTATCTGTAAAGTTAAATGTACAGATGTTGTGAGGAATGATATGGAGATTCAAACTCATATGTGAATGGTGCGCTGTGTAAAGAGCGCAGGTTCAGCTAGTTGTAAGTTAAACATATAAATACCCCCTTTATGTGTCTAAACTTATAGGGTTCCGCAGATGTAAACAAATTATTATAATAATTGCAACTCCCAGTTTACCCTGTTCCACCTCGAATTTCGAATAATAATATGGACATATCTCGAAATATCTTAGGATTAAAGACATGAACATTAATAATCGGACTTCTTTCAGTTAAACTAAGTAAACGCGTGTTTGAAGATTTTCTTTCTCTTAATATCAGATCGAGATTAGTGAACCTTCACTCCTTTTCTTCCCACTGTTTTCTATACCGCCTATTGTTTATATTTTTAATTATCTTCTCTATCTTCTATCTATATACAGGGTCCGGCAGAGAAACGTGAAAGTTTTCAAATTGAAGTTATGACCAGACGAGATGAACCATTCCAAAAAATAAAGCTGAATGGCACATTTTGGAACGTACTTACTTGCTTGTGAATTCATGCTAATGGATAATGTTACCCACTAGACGAAAGGGCTTTTTCAAAAGCGAGACGAGACGAGAAGCTTCTCATGTCTCGTGAGCAAGACTAGTTCACTCAAAACTTAAATCCGAAATACTGTTTCAGAGTTACATGATTCTAGTATAAAAACTATATAAAACGATAAATGGTTATAGGAATATAATGAGGAGAATTTATGAACATTTAAAGATACACAAGTTACACAACTTACTAAAATAACGAATATGATTTAAATATTGTTATAGCACACTGTTCGTGAACCTCTTGTGACGTGATAGCAGTTTCACAACTTCTAGATCAAATTATGCAAAGCATCAAGTCATAAATTTTGTTCATGAATATACGAAAAGAGACGAGAAAAGCATTCCGAGAATCAGATGAGACGAGAAAGAAATCTTCTTCAAAACGAAACGAGACTTATTCAAACTTTAGGAGAACGAGACAAAAAAAAACTTATACCTCATGTCGTCTCGTCTCGTAGGCAATACTACTAATTAAGGATGACTGAAATTAAGTGCAAACTAGCCACTGATAAGATAAAAAAAAATGTTCAACCATTAATAATGTGCTTCCATTATGTCTTCTTTGTTTTCCTTGTGTAGACTAGAAACATACTACGGGTTTTCTCCGTCTCTCTCTCGAAATCACTTAAATGTGACATATACAGCGTTATTCGTTGAGATACTTAGATTATTTCAAGTGATCTTTTATTTTATAAGTTGAACTATAACACAAATCGTTTTTCTTACAATAGCTGCGAAAACCAACAAATATCTTCCAAAAATAACATTTTCACACTGTTCCAGACGTTTTCTCATTGTCTGAGAGCTGTATTCACAATTTGATCCGCGTATCTGAAAGTGTCTTCATCTTTTCTTTAAATGAATTCTACACATGCATACATAATTGATTGCTGCGGATAAGAAATTTTGCAGTCTTCGTTGCGATGACAGTTTGAACATCCCTAATGACTAATTTCTCAATAATCTACCCATCTCGGAAGAAGTCCATTTCCATTTGCGTGGTTACGTGAGTCTCAGAATTGCCGTTATTGGTCATTGCATAATCCTCAAAAAATATTTTAACGCACAGTGATAAGGGTTAACATCAATTGGAATTATTGGCCTCTACTTCTTCGAAGACGAAAATGACAACGCTGCGACCACAACCTCACCACGTTACTTTGATATGTTGCAAACATTTTTTGTGTCATGATTGTATACTACAACGTCGCATTGCACTAGAAACAACATGGTCAAAGCAGCATAGAACAAATGCTTCAATGCACGCGTTGCGAAAACTTTTTGGGGATCGAGTGACCTCATACAAAGGGGACGTTCAATGGCCTCCCAGATCGCCAGATCTTATGCTTGTGATTACTTTCAGTGGGGATATCTGAAGAATAAAGTGTACGAAAAGTTGCCGAGGTACAGGCCGAATTGAAACAGAATATTCAAATTGAATGGTGACGACTTCAAAATGTTCTGCATCAAAATGCAAAGTTTACAGTTGTAGTTCCATGAGCATGTTGAAAATGACAAAAATCGTCTGAAAAAGGTATTTAAAAAAAAAGTATAAGAGGTATGATTCATAATCGCTGTCAGCAGAACATTTTGAGTTATAGCACGATTTGGAAATAAAAGACTAGTTTTGAAAACCGTCAGGTTTCTCTGACAGACTCTATATAAAAATGAAATCAACATTGTATGTGTCTATTTTACTTTCAAATGTGAAAAAAAAAAGATAAATTATTTGCAAGTAGAATGTTATTTCCTGTAGCTCGTCCCAGTGAAGCATTTTGAACGAAGCTTCTGCACTGCAAAAAATACAGAAACTACTTTTAAACATAGTACGACACTATACACACTACGGACACTCTTCGAACAGCTCCAAATGATACATACTTACCCCTTGTAGATACTGTGTTGTCCAAGTATGTCCCAGATGTAGAATATGTACAAAATACGCAAAATGTATGTCATCACTTCGTTTTCGAACTATTTGCATAAAAGAAGTGTTTTAAATATGTCATACTAGATACTGTTTTAGGAGAATGAACGCTTTTATACACGCAAAGCACACTTTATAAATCCACGTTTGATAAATTTCCCCCTCACATCTTCACTAAAAGTGTTTAAATGCTGTTTTATTTTTTACAGTGTGTCTAATAAAAGTAGAACGAAAAGTACATCTTTCGAAAGCTAGAAGCTACCGGAAACAACGGAATACTTACTTCAAAGCTACATACATAGGTCGAAAACTGTAATAATTACCATATGCAGTTGAAGAATTCAGGTAGGAGTCCTGCAGTACCTGGTAAAATATGTAGGAAATCTTTATGTAAAACATGTCTTAAACCTAACTCTTCTACTAAAGTAAGCATTATTGTAATCTCCTCCATTGTTCAACCTTTATTTATGCTCACCTACACCTACAACGTACTGGACTCCACAGTAGAAGGAAGGGATATTGTCCCCCTGGATTCTTAAAAGAGGTTCAATTCTTCGAAAAACATATCAAAACAAATTAATTTGCTTATTCACCCACTACAGTATTAAATATACTGTATTTACTGTAGCTATTTAACTTGTGGTATATATATCAATAACGCACTGGTGCTCGTGTTCGAATTACGAGCGTTAAAATGTTCAAAATTGAACAGATTTTACCGAAAGTTTGAAGTACCATTTCTTGAGATAAACGCTTCAGTTTTAGTAGCAGGGGATTTTCTTGGACGCCCAACACAGTGGTAAGATCAAAACGTACGCATTTTGCAAGATAAGGGCAATTATTTGGAAGGCTTATGGCGTCTTACATCTTGTAAATTGCCTCCCATTTGGTATACTGGACCAATAGGCTAATAAAGTGTATTTGCTACCCCTATTCGACTGTAGTGTCATTCAAATATCACTTTCCTCCACCTTCAAATTGAACAGTAACATTAGTCTCCGAAACGCTTTGCCAGGCGTGCAAAATTCAATGAAGAACGTCGTGTACGATGATCTATATTGTAGTATTCTCCCCCTTCTGTAGCCCAGGAGTGAGACCAATATTTTCTCAAAAGCCTCTGTCACCAATATGTTGTTTCGTCCGGATTAGCTGTTCAGCAAAAATTTTGCACTGGGGCGCAAAACAACATAGTATCATATGTCGAAAACGAAAATCAGGTTATTGTTAAAATGAAGTTAAATGAAATAAATTATCCACTACAAGCTGGCATTGACAGTGAATACGAATATTAATTTATACCATCGGTCTTATATTTGTAGTTAATCGTGCGGAAATAGCGATCCTAACAGCTCGCGCAGCGCTAGAGAGGCCTGCCGCGGAACAAACCTGAGCGGTACTCCGAACCCTGTCGCCTATGCTTATGCATCGCAGAATACGGTGTTCTAATACATCATCGGTAGCCATATGCTTAGTTTTCAGTGAATTGGAATGTCGATTATGGGAAAATATTGGTCAAACTCCAGGGAATATTTTAAGATATTCAACGACAAAATAGATCGAAAAATTTAAAGAAAAAATGGTTAGTGGGAATGTGCGCTCAAAGTTGTGAACCTGGTGCCTTTATTCTCGAGAAAACCGCTATTTGCATACATTATCGCTTGCCGATTGTTTGTTTTTTGGCAAGCGATAATGTATGCAAATAACGATAGCCTGAAGTTTGGCCACTATTTTCAAGCAATTGTCATTAAAATCCGTTGAAATTTGAAAAAAATGGCTAGCGGTGAAATATTGAAACACCGTCTTCCATAATGGATACCATCATGTCCATGGGATTTCTTGGGGTACTCCCGTTTCCTCCCTTCTCATTCCATCAATTCTTTCATCATTCACTTCCCTTACTCATCGTCTTCCTTAGCCTAAAGAACATAATCGTCGGATGTTAAACTGAAATATTTCATCTCTTCCACAATGCACAAAGGCCGGCTGGGTTGGGAGTCCCGTTCACGTTAGTTCCGCGGCTAAGCGTTTCGGAGACAAATGTCATTGTTCAATGTTAAGGTGGCCACACAGGAAATGACATTTAAATGACAATATAGTTGAATAGGGGTGGCAAATAAATTTTAGCCTACTGACCCAGTGTGCCGAATAGGAGGCAATTTGCAAGTTGTAAGACGTCATTACTAGTGCTGTTGAATTTTTGTAACATTTGCGGTTTTCGGTTTTTGAGAAAACCGGTTTTCTGAAAACCGAAAACCGCAAATGCTGTTTACAAAACCGAAACCGCAAAAGCGGTTTTCAAAACCGAAACCGCAAAAGCGGTTTTCAAAACCGAAACCGCAAATGCGTTTTTCAAAACCGAAACCAATGTTTTTAATTACACCTTTTAACAATTGTGAAAGCATCTATCGATCGAGACAATTGTATTGATTTATGTCTGTGTTTCAACTTTTTTTTATTTGCTCCCGTTTCCTCCCACTTTCTTACGTTTTAGAACTCCGTAAGTACTGATGTGAACTTGTGTGTTACAAATACTGACCTGGGATCATTTGCACTTTTTTTTTTAGTTACTTCTTTGATGACACTTCCAAGGTACTTTTCGGTTGCAGAGAAGCGAACTGGACCCCACCTGATTTATATATATTTTGTAAAGTAGAGCACGAGGAACACGAATCTTAAGGAATTTTGACATTCCGACTTCCCGAACTCGAGATACTAGAACTTATACAGTAGTTTTACATAGCATGTATAAAATTAACGAAGAAAGTTCTGTCGCTTTTTGACCTATACCTTAGAACAGCGTTTCCCAACCTTTTTCAACTTGCGGCACACTTCAGGGTAACTTGAAATCTCGCGGCACACATATTATTATTATTATTATTATTATTATTATTATTATTATTATTATTATTATTATTATTTGAAAATATAAAATACTGTAGTATTTTTTTTTCTGATTACTGACATCCTTCTCACAGAGAAGAAAGCTAGACCACTGTTTTATCCCCGTGGATATGTCACCTAAGACCAGGGGTGTAGCCAACAGGTTTCTGTAGGAGGAGCCCGTCGTTTTGGAAGGGGGGCAGCTACAATCTAAAAAAAATGTGTTACAGCTAGTGTTTTTGAAGCCTGAAAAAAACTGGAAAATTTTGGTTTCCTTCCGGAAAACTAAAAACACTGTTTTAGCTTATTATTATTATTATTATTATTATTATTATTATTATTATTATTATTATTATTATTATTATTATTAATAATAATAATAATAATAATAATAATTTCATAAATTATATTACAGATAGTTTGTATTATGTTTAACCAAGAACTACTGCCCCCGACCAAACATTATACCTTTGTGCATAACTATTTCAATACACAGAACAAATCTATATAGGTAAACAAGAAAGTTCTATCGCTTTCTCACTCACCACCTCCGGACATTCATATGTCACCTAACACGTATCTGGAAGATCAAAAATAGATCGACAACCTTCTGCAAACGTTCTGGAAGGCCATTTATTCCATCGCGGTAGAGGTTGGTGTTCCGTGAAGTGAAGAAGTTATCAAGTGCATTTTGCACCTCTACTTGGGATTTGAGCTGGCATCCTTTAAAGTGATTGTCCAAGGAAGGGAACAGATGATAATCGGACGGTGCAATGTCCAGGGAGTATGGCGGATGCAATAGTGTTTCCTATCCAAGGCGTAAAATGGTGTCCCGGGTCATCCTAGCCACGAGGGGCTTAGCGTTGTCCTGTAACATAAGGACCCCTTTAAGAGTTTTGAGTTTCTCTTGAACACGGCTCAACTGCTGACAGTACACAGTTGGATTGATGCGATGACCAGCTGGTAGCAGTTCCCGATGCACGATGCCACGAGCAGTTCATCAACATACAGGAGGACTTTCTTCTGGTGTAGTACTGGTTTTGGCTGTCTTGGAACCGTTCATGGGATGCTAACCAATTATGACGGCGCCGTGGAACTTCGTACAGGACCCATCTCTCATCACATGACAACACCTTGTCCATAAATGGCTCCTTCCTCAGACGAGACAGCAAAGAAACACAGGTGTCTGCTTGCGTTGCCTTTTGACCCGGAATTAAGTTATGTGGGACCCATCGACCCAACTTCTAGTGTTTCCTCAGTTGAAGGTGCTGCTGAATGGTTTCGCCACTCACACTGAATTGTCCCCATGCCGTAAGCGTCGGTGGACCACAAATGGGCAATTAGCGACATCACGCCAAACATTGGCGGCGCCGCAGCGACGATCCCCGGTGGCCCCTCTACCGTTTTGAAAATTATGCCACCAGCGGCAGAGATGCGACAAAACGCCAATGAACCACAAAATTACTCCCCCAAAATGTTAAATCGGCTATATGTGTGATTTAGTTACATTAAGGTGAGTCTAAAAAACACTTTTAAAAAGTACCAAAAAATTACCCCTAAGGGGACTCAAACCACCAACCTCATGATTACTAGGCAAGTGTTCTTCCTACTTCGCTACGATGGCGATGAAGGAAATGTTGCTTGTAAAGGGATAAATCGTTAAGATCTTTTTAATTTGGTCAATCACAGTGCTCCTTTAACCGTGTATATTCGACGATAACTGTTTGGAATTAGATAAAATGTAATTTTGTATCAAAATGACGCGTGTCTATTTACTTTATTTCATAGTTCTCGCATACTCACTTTTTAATGATCGACGACAGTTGTCATCTAAATTCATACAATTAGCACTTATCTCAAGATTTTTCACGTCATGATGTTGAGGCAGAGGTTATTCTTGACCCTCGGAGCTCACTTTAGGAACAATTCGTCAGCAAAAAATAATATATAATAATAACCGCATGCACATGACTGGCGACAGTTCGTGTTGGTCCCTTCACGGTTCTCCGCGAAGAATTTGAGAAGTGCGGACCAAGACGAAGTTCTCGCTGGTCGCTGCTACGCGGTGGTACTTCAACACCCCGACGCGAGATATATGTTTCGACTCGACGAAACCCGGCCGCCAATTAGGGCCAACTATCGCAGACCTACGCAAAAAGCGACAGAACTTTCTTGGTTACTTTTATACATAAGACTGATTTTCTTTGAAATTGCACTTAATTTATTTTAAGATTTTCTGAAAAAATGTTTATTTATTATTCGTGACTAAAAAGACATAATTATTTTATTAACAGCTATATCTCACTTCCTGTTTTACACGAAATAGCATTTTAAAAAGCGAATGAAATCCAAACTGAAAAACTGAATAAAAACGTTGCTTTTCACCAAATTTTCCATCTGATAAAAAGTTTTCTTGAAACACTAATTACAGCATATAAATAATATAATGTACTTACGATTTAGTATAGTACCATTGTTTTATGATAGTGGGGGGCGCGGTGGCTCAGTGGTAGAGCGTTCACCTCCGGTGCTTGGGGTCCCTGGTTCGATCCCAGCTCGCGCCGTGTGGACTTTGTGGTGGACAAACAACCGTGCTCATGGGTTTTCTCGGGGTTCCGTTTCCTCCCACTTTCTTCATTCCACCATTTCATTCATTTCTCATAATCACCGTCTCCTTTGGCCTAACCGGCATAGGCGTGGGACGTTAAACTCAAAGATTTCATAGAATTTATAGTACCTTGTCAAAACGTTTGTCTTCAAACTGTCAAATACAAATCGCCGTAAATTGTGTAATCTACTGTCACAAAAAGTATACCATACTATTTTCGGATCGCTATAAGGAAGAAATACCATACTATTTTGTGATCGGTATGGTAAAATACTATTTTTCCATACTATTTTACCGTAAATTATTAATTATATGTAAACATTGTTATTTTTAAATGACTGAAGCGAAGTAATCTTACGATGATGTTTTAACATCTGGTCATTAGGGGGGCCAGGAAATCATTTGGGGAGCCTGGCCCCGATGGGCCCCCCGTGGCTACACCCCTGCCTAAGACGTACCTGGAAGATCAAAAAAACATCAGTATCAACGGACCTTCTGGAAACGTTCGGGATGGGCATGGATTCCTTCGCGGTAGAACTTGGTTTGCCGTGAAGGAAAGAAGGTATCAAGTGCATTTTGCACCTTTACTACGGAGTTGGACTTTAGTTCTCTAATGTGAGTGTCCAAGAAATGGTTCAGGGATAATTGGACGGTGCATTGTCCAGGGAGTATGGCAGTTGCAATAGTGTTTCCCATTTAAGGCGTAGGATGGTGTCCCGGGTCACTCTAATCATGTGGGGCTTAGCGTTGTCCCGTAACGGTAGAACCCCTTAGCGATTGAGAAGTGCTGGCTCCAGGGTTTTGAGTTTTTCTTGAACACGGCTCAACTGCTGACAGTAGACAGTTGCATTAATGTTCTGCTCTGACCAGCCGGTAGCAGTTCCCGATTTTTCTCCAATCCCAAAAAGCGGGTGGTTTTTCGTGATTAAGATAGCGGGGGACGAATATAGAACCTGATAATCGGGTGGTACCTGCAAAAATCGGGTAATATGACAACACTAAGCTAAATAGAAAATAAGGTATATCCCTATTTAAGATCACTACACCTGCAACCCATGAAATCCAATTTCAAATCTCATCCACTTAGACTGAGATCTTTTATATTATCATTACTCTTTCACTTTGTTTCTAAATAGTACTGCCACTCTTTCTTTTGTTAACAAAAAAACACCACCTCCCTTTCTTTAAAAAAAGAAAAGAAAAAAAATTTATATCCCAATACACAATTTTATTGTTGATTTGTTGCCACTCCGATAAATGTGAATGTTGTGGTTTTGCATGTGTTGACTGGTTTCTTATCGCAAGTCCCAGACACCTGCAATAGTTCATACGTGAAGGGAACACCGATCATATTTTATTCTATATCTTTTTACTTCCCAATAACGATAGCCGTGCCTCTTTGTGAGAAACTGCAACTTATTTTTTTTATTCTGCCAATTGTAAAAGAATACTAAACAAGAATTTCCCTACACGTTAAGACATTTTAAGAAAAAATATCTTCTTTCACCTCTGCAAATTTTGAGCATTTTTTCCCTACGCCGGGGGAAATTTCCCTCCATCTGGCAACTGTGAGCCGAAGATGGGAAAGATTCTTTGCTGTTTCCTTGTCGTTACTTGATAATAGTGCTCTCGAATTTTTGTGACTTCTGCAGTTTTCGGTTTTTGAGAAAATCGGTTTTCAAAACCGAAACCGCAGATGCGGTTTTCAAAACCGAAACCGCAAAAGCGGTTTTCAAAACCGAAACCGCAAATGCGGTTTTCAAAACCGAAACCGCAAATGCGGTTTTCAAAACCGACATTTCGGTTTTATGAAATTTCACTTTTTTCAAAAAGCGGTTTTCGGTTTTTTCAAAAACCGATTTCGACAGCACTAGTCATTACCCTTCAACCCCTCCCCAATAAGTTCCCTTATCTTACAAAATGAGTACGTTTTGACCTCACCATTCTGTCGAGCACCCAAGAAAGCACCCCAGTACCAAAAATGAAGCGTACATCTCAAAAAATGGTTACTGTTCAATTTTGAAATTTTAACGCTCATAATTCAAACACGGAAATTAATGAAGGCTGAACTACTCGACGGTGCCCCCCTGTAACCATAGGTGCTGTTCACGAGTCAGGTTGGATAACTGCTGCCTTGTTCGAAAAATGGTTCAGCACTTCATATCTATTGTAAAACTTACTAAACAAGATCTCGTGGTGCTTATCTTAGATGGGCACTATTCTCATACGTGCAATCTCAATGTGATTGACTCAGCAAGACAATGGTGCCACCCCATTCTACTTCAAATTTGCAACCACTAGATGTAGCCTTCATGTTCCCCTTCTAGACGTTCTACGCATAGGCAATAGAGAAGTAGCTAAGCAGCCATCCTGGACGGGTAGTTACAAATCTGCAGCTGACAAGATTATTTATCGAAGCCTACATACGTGCAGCTACTGTGCAAACTGCAGTGAATGGTTTTCGCAGAACAGACATCATGCCACTCAACCCCGATATTTTTACAGAGGCAGACTGAATCAGAGTAACAACGAAAATTAACGCTCAGCACCACAGGATGAGATCGCACCTAGCACCTCAGGAATTACTGTCAGTCCACATCAGATCAGAGAAGTTCCCACAGTGAAGGCATCAGCGTCAGCTCGCAGAAGCTCTGCTGTTTTGGTGACCAGCTCTCCACATAAAGCAAAAGTTCAAGACTCCATTATCAGAAAGAATAGTAAACTTAAGTCTTTACAAAAGAAAATCGCCAAAGAATCCCCCCTCCCATCCACAAAACAAAGCAGAAAGACAAATATGTTGACGCGTCAAGTGAAAGTGATGACAGTGATTATTATGTCGACTTGTCTACAGACAACGAAGAAACTGATGATGGTGATAAATTGTGGCCTATTTGTGGCAAGTTGTACTCGGAAGACAAACGTGGTGAGAAATGGATTCGCTGTTCAATGTGTTTCCACTGATTCCATGAACTTTGCTGCATCTCACCTACTCCCCAAAAATTCATTTGTGACTTTTGCTATGATGGGTGAAGTTGTGCTTTCATTGCTAAAGCTGTTTTTTTTCTATTTTCTATTTTTTGTTCTAAATTCAGTTGAAGTTGGGTGAAGTTGAGCTTTCATTACTAAATCTGAGTAGTTTTTTTTTTTTTTTTTTTATCTGTGTTCAACATCATTACATTATATGTATTGTACACCAATCATTTCATGTCAATACAGTAACATAAGTTTGTGTAACTACAGTGTGTTTTTCTCTTTTCATTTACTAACACCCAGGGGATGAAATTAGGAACCACTTTAGATGTAACTGCTATTCTGTTTGTTGTTAGAATTTATTTTTTCTCTCTCTAACCTTTTGCTCTGCATAGATATAATTATTATCAATATGTACTAGAATAACCACAGTTTTTTTTTTTTTTTTTGCCATCCATGCTACTTCACAAAACTCCTCCAGAAGACAAAATGCAACTGGGGGACGAAATTTGGGCCTATTACCTTATTCTTCTTTTATATATTATATATATTCTTCCAGATATATTAACTTTATTCTAAAACAAAACTACTCAAGTCAGAAATAGCATTTGTGGATAAAGTACAACCAGAAACCTAGACTTTTTGTGTAATCAATATCCTCTCTCTCTCTCTCTCTCTCTCTCTTTTTTTTTTTTTATTGCTGTTCTATGGGGAACATAATGAACATGGAAAAAGAAGGTAAAGAAGAACCTCCTGCAATATGATAGAACTGATTCAGTGATAATCGTTGGGGCTGAATGCTGAATGCATTTCCCATGACCAGCAAATTTGGAAATAAAACCTCTCGTGAGAACCATGTTGATGAGCCTCCATTAGTTTGAATTACTTCTTAAGATCGAGTTCCCAGCTTTGTAATACGCTATTGTTAAACACAAATGACATCCGAAGGGATCAATTTAAAATACGCTTCATGTATCGAAAATTCTTTATGACTAAAAGCCGAATACAATACAATGTTGTTTCCAAATTGACACCATAGGTAACCTTTCCAATAGTGCCTCTAGGTGTGCTTGACTGTGTTCTAAAAACAGCTATTTTAGTTACAGTTGTAGCAGAGCAATACTAGAAACATTTACTCGTATATAAACTGTACCTAACATGATCGCTGAGGAAATTAAAGAAAACTTTACCATCAACATTCTTAGGATTGAAATGAATTGTAATAATTTATTGTAAAATACTTGTGATCACATTACTGTTAAATTACAATTCACCGTACCTCAAGAAATAATTTGATTAACCTTTGAAGGCGATGATCGAATCGAAATTACCAGATATATATATAGGGTGGCCCATAATTATGTACTGTATATGATGTTTCAAAGACTGCGGTAAAGAAACTAGCAACATAACTTGAACTTAAAGACATTACTCTTATACCTTTCCTTACAAGAATTTTAATCTTTGGTCTCCGTGGCAGGGTCCACCAATGCACCATCCAAATCGATACATGCCTGGAGACAAAGAGCAACGTTGTCACAAACAGCTTGACAGACCCATACTGAGATCCTGTGGAATTCTTCTGTGATAGCTTCTCGTAGTTTGGCCAAATTGCATATGTGATGTTGATACACATTGTCCTTTAAAACACCCCATAAGAAAAAGTCATGTGGTGTCAAATTGGGAGATCGAGCTCCGTCTCACCTCCGTGTAATTGTTGCAGAATACAAACACACACAACGCGCACGCTGTTCCAGAGACAACCGTTCTGCCATCCTGTCTGGTACACATTAACGATTCTAAATCCAGTGACCGTTATCTCCAATATCAGGCTACACAGTGTTGCCATATCGAAACATCTTGTCCAGAATTACAAATACTACAATCAGTCAGACATCATATACATGATTATGGGCCACCCTGTATATCATATTAACTATAACACACACCCTTGAAATTCCATGTAGCCCTATTGTTTATGCATCAACCCAGAAGTCATCAGAGAAAAGAAAAATGTAGCACATGCATTCGTTATTTTGGAAATTGAAATACTATTGAGGATGAATTAATTTTGATAGGATATTGGCATTTTGTGTGATTTTGAAAACTTTAAAATATTTTTATCCTAACAGCCAATCTTACGTTACAACTATGTGTTTAATAACTATAATTCATAGAAGCATAGTCACGTGTTTTCTTTATCGTTCTTCGTTTGATATCCTTAAGCTCAGGACAAAAAGTAACACAAGGGTATGATCTAAGAAAATTCATATGATAGTGGAAAAACTTATCGTATAGTTAGATCTTGCATTCCTTAGTGCGCAGGTGAAATGTTTTCCTGTACAAACCTTTGGTTCCGCATATTTGAGGTTTAGACATAGGTAGTTTCTTACAAAAAGAAAAGGATCACTTATTATCATTTAGAACAAAAATTAGAGAAAAATACTTGGAACATCTATCTATCTATATATAAAAATGAAAGTGATTATATTTGTGACTTCACACCTCTTGAACCACCCGACCTATCTCGATCAAATTTTCAAAATAGATGAGGTTCGGTTTTGGAATACTGTTTATCATTTCACTTTGACGGTACAACATCGGGGAGGGGGAGGCAGGAGCAGTGGCGAAGGGTCGTAAGAGGCCTGAGCCCGGCCTACCCATTTACTTTCAGAAATTATAATTTATAATTAATCCATTTCCTTTGTACAGAACGTATGATAGTTTTCTAAGTTGAAAAAAAAAATATTGTTTGATAAAGATATCGTGTTAGCAACGCTGCTAGGAGGCTCACCGAGCAGTGTCTCAGGCAGCAGTAGAACTACCGCCAAGCTACTCAGAAAATCCCGCGAGAGAACGTGTTGGTAATAACCTGCGAAAGAGACCGGCCTCAGCGCTTATCGACTTTCGTTTCTACATAAAGCGTTTCTCTCGAGACCTTCGATTTCGAGTCGATATCTCAAACAAATAAATAGCAAGAGAAGGTAGGGCCCCATTCCGTAAAACTTTACTTAATTTTGCGGACTAACGAAACGCAACAGCTGGAGCAAGCTATTCTAAAGGTGCTACGCCTATTATCGCAAACTAATGCCCCTTTATTCCGTTAAGTTGGCGCAAGCCTGTACGAAATCAGACTTGTTGAGTTATTGTGAGTGACATTTTTTCTTACATTCGCAAAAGTGAATGAGAGAAAATGTCAGTAAATGGGGAATATGAACATAATATAATTCCTATTAAAGAATCTTCTATATCAGTGGTCTTATGAATATTCATGTGTGATTAAGGAACGAAGACTAACGCCTGTGTTGAAAATAGAACAAACAGAGGGCAAGAGAGTTCTGCATGCATTGGTACAAAAAATATTTGGGGATGTTGACATATAAAGAGCAACGTATAAAAAAATATTTAAGTATGATTCTGCTTTTGAATGGGGAATTAAGTGACACACAAAATGACTTGATTGAATGCTTGTCATGTGTTTAGAAGAATATAATTAACGACAAAATTTTAAAAGGAGGATTTGTTTCAGTCATAGACTAAACAACATGGGCCTTATGCAGAGTAGTTTTGAGGTTTGATTTGTGTCATACTAAAGGTCTGACTACTGCAGGAAACATATGTTAACGGAGCTCTTTAGTATGGCACTAATCGCGCGTCAGAACGACTCTGAATAAGGCCCCATATGTTTCTTGTAAAGCGCATATTATGTGATAACCCACATTCCCCACCCGATCACGCCCAATTAAAACAAACTGCATTAAGGCGAATTAAGATAAGTTATGAATCACATACGTGAATTTCAATATGAAAATTGAGATTCAGATCGAATAAGTGCTGCCGATGGACTACAATTACGTTAAATTCATGTCAGTTCGTCTTCTTGTGTTTCTGTAGTAAAATATTTATGTCTAATTTGTTTTATTATTATTATTATTATTATTATTATTAGTAGTAGTAGTAGTAGTAGTAGTAGTAATAGTAGTAGTAGTACTACTACTACTAGTAGTAGTAGTAGTAGTAGTAGTAGAAGTAGTAGAACATTGGGCCTACCCTCTTGAAACTACCACCCTTCGCCACTGGGCAGGAGGGAGGAAATATTAGTGCCCAGTCCATAATTTTCGGGGTCGCTAAGACGATCAGTAAATCCAAATTCAGCCCTTTATGTCCACAATGAAACATATTCTCTCCGTGCGAAGAACGGGTATTCTGCTAGTGTTTGCTAAATATTAATTTAAGTAAATGCAGTGTCTCCTTGTAATAAAGTTTTGCCTAAATCAATGAATAAATCTTTTTCCGCAACTTTGCATCACTTTTATTTTTACTAATGATTAGTGATCTATCTTCCTCATTCATTCCTCAATCAGTATTGTATGCTGATGAATACAACTTTTCTAAAAATACCAATACTGATTTTGGTGCTCTTAAAGCTATGACTGAAAATACATTTGTTCATATTGCAACGTGGCTTAAGACTAATGAGATTTCACTTAATGAGAATAAAACTCAACACTTAACTTTTAAGAGAAGTGCCTGTTGACATCAGCTCAACTTGTGTAAAATTCTTGGGTATTTATGTTGCCGATAGTTTATTATGGAAACAGCACATTAATTCTATATCTATCAGACTATCAAAGGTAATTTATTTATTGAGGCAACTGAAAAATCACACTCCTGAGAGCTGTGTTAGATCAGCTTATATTGCTTTTATTCTATCGAAATGTGATCTTATATGGTATACTATTTCAGGGCAACGGTTGTGTCTTGTAAGCAACGTTCTACTACTACAGAAAAGGTTACCAGATTAATTTCAAACTCACACAGGTTAGGTCATTGCCGACTCTTGTTATTAAACTTAAGGTAATTATAGTAACTAATTTATACATTTATACAGCGCTTCTCCATATGAAGAATAATCTTCACAGTTTACAAATAGGGATGCGCACGAGACGAGTCGAGACAGGATTTTCCTAACAAAATTCGAGTCGAGACTCGGCTCTTACAATAGTAAAATATACATTTTTCGAGTCGAGACCACTTATACAGCACATTTTCGAGACGAGACATCCACAAATCTTGTCTCGTGCGCATCCCTATTTACAAATTAGCAAAGAGCTCCATCCATATAATAGCAGGAATAATAAAGATATAAGTTGCCTTTTCATTCTTTATAGACATATTTTGACTGTTCATTAGAGATGTAATGTAAGGAGTGAACATATAAACTATGTCAGTTATGATCAGACTTTCAAACTATGCTATGTATAAGTACGGGAAGGCTTATAGAACGGGTTTGTCCGTCCGTCCGTTTGGCGACAGGTATCACAGCAAAAGTGATAAGAGATATCGAGATACGATTTTCTGCAATCGATCCAGCATCTCAAAGGTAGGTTCCATCTCCTCTGTTAACTCTCTATTTAAACCGGAAGCGGTTCAATTTAATCATTTCCGGTTTCAACGTTTATCGCCACAGAACGAAAACGGTAATAGATGGCGAGAAGTGGTTCTTTTGCAAACGATTCAGCATCCCAAGGCAATGTATCATGATTATCCCAAACACTACCATAACTTAAAGTGGTTGACATTTGCTAGTACCTCCGGTTTCAACATTAAATTTCATAGATCAAAACGGTAAAGGATATCGAGATAGGGTTTTTTGCAATTGATTCAGCGTCACAAGAATAGGTTACAGCTCCCCCGTTAACATTATATTCAAACCGGAAGTGGTTAAAATAAACAATTTCCGTTTTCATCCTTTATCACCATAGAACAAAATTGCATTAGATAGTAATAAGCTGTTTTCTGCAAAAGATTCAGGCGGTCAAGAGAACATACCATCATAACCCGCAAAATTCTACGATAACCAGAAGTGGTTGAAATTTAGTACTACTTCCGCTTTCAATATTGATTTCCATAAAGCAAAAATGATAAGATATATCTAGATCAGGGGTAAAAGTGCGGGGGAATGCGGGAGGATGACGTCCCCTACCTCGAAGAAATATGTATGGCGTCCCCCAGTTCTAAAAAACTATAATGGGCAGAGATAGGCAGGGGGAACGGCATGGTATCATGCTGCTACCCACTGTCCCCCTACCTTTTCAGATCCACTTTTACCCCTGATCTAGATGCAGTCTTTTTGCAATCAATTCAACCTCCAACGAATAGATTCTATCTACTTCCTTAACAATGTATTCAAATCGGAAGTGGTTCCAATTAAAGGTTTTCAGGTTCAACCTTCATCATCATAAAATAAAAACAGTAAGGCATAGCGATTAATAGTTTTCTCATATAGAGTTGAGTTGATTTTGGGTTTAACGTCCCGCTCAGCAGCGAGGCTATGTGAGACGTGGACCTACTGATAAACGTGGAATCCGAACCACATGAGCTCCCGCCGGGAATTTTTCTCATATAGAGTCAGCGCTAGGAGTAGAATATTTAGAATGTGCTGGAATAGATCATTATTTATTTATTTATTTACTACATTATTAACCTTTTAAACCACCATGAGGCATCAACGCTATGCCTCACTGTTTTAATAAATTTGTGCCGCGTAGCACTTATAGATGTATCACACTCTCTTTGCTTTCGAAGATTATACACATGCAGTACGCAGAATCGGTCCAAATGAAATGAGAAAAATCAAAATTACGGTTTGACCCCAGGAATATAGTTTTTGCTAATACATTGTGGCAGTTAAAGGGCTAAGTATCAGAGTTTATCTATTGTTGTTTGATAAATCACGTATATAATCCCAATAATGATGCATATAGTACTTGTAACATTGTTGAATTTGATGTAACCACGGATTCAACCAAGCGAAAGCTGCAAATACGACGGTACTTAAGAGGAGATCAAATTGGAGGTCGGACAGATAAGTATATGAGTGTAAAACTCTCGTATCATTCTTTTTTTATTTTTTAAACAATTTTACTTTCAGACAAAGACTCATAAAATACTTCGTGTGGAGTGTTGTATTGTATGAGGCGGAAACGTGGACATTACGTAAAGGTGACGAAAATCGACTGGAAGCCTTCGAAATGTGGGTGTGGAGAAGAATGGAAAGAATTAGTTGGGTCGAGCGGAAAACGAATGAGAGAGTGTTAGAAATGGTGGGAGAGAAAAGAACACTTTTAGATATTATTAGGAAGAGGAAGAGAAGCTGGTTGGGACATTGCCTAAGAAGAGATTGTATCATGAGGGACGTGCTAGAGGGTATGGTGGTGGGAAAGAGAGGGAGGGGGCGAAGGAGACTACAATTAATGGATGATATTAAAACAGAAAGATCATACGCGAAGACAAAAAGGTTAGCGGAGGACCGTGGAGCATGGAAGCTTCTAAGCTGCGGCAAGTGACCTGCCAATAAAGGCAGAATACCTATGATGATGATGACTTTCAGACAGTTTCTGTTTGATAGGATCTTTAAGTTTCTTAGAGCAATTTATATGTGTCTAGTGCCACTACCGCTCGTTATTTATTACAATTTTTATTGTTTCAATTTTACTTGGAATGGGGCGTTTACACTTAGTCGATTTGCGTTCGATTCGGTTGAATTGACGTCACTTTCAACTTAATCGACCGTGTAAACGGGACTTCAACTTAATCGCTTGTTGATCGAAGGCGACTAATCGACTGGCAACTGCGTTCACCTCCGGTGCTTGGGGTCCCTGGTTCAATCCCAGCTTGCGCCGTGTGGACTTTGTGGTGGACAAACACCGTGCTCGTGGGTTTTCTCGGGGTTCTCCCGTTTCCTCCCACTTTCTTCTTTCCACCATTTCATTCATTTCTCATTATCACCGTCTTCTTTTGCCTAACCGGCATAACCGTGGGACGTAAAACTTAAATATATCATCCTTTTTCTTTTCGCCTGGCAACTGAATTGAAAGACGTCCTATTTTCTGTGGTCGATTCGATCAGGTTGCTTGGCGAATACGACTAATGATTCCAAAACATTTTCAGGGGAAAGGAAAATTGTACGGCATGCGGTTATGCTTATTTTACATTAAATTACTTTTATAATTATATGAGAAAAATGAATGTTTATGGAATACAAAAAATACTCTTTACAGAAATATTGCTACTAGAGAAACAGCACTAGATTTATTCATCAAATGAATTTAAAAATCACAACTGCTGATCTACGTAATAAAATTAAAACTATTAAAATGCTTCGAAAAGGTCAGGTGCAGGTGTGGAAGATATAGGGCCCACCTCAATAAAAGATAGCTTGGTTCATGAAGCCGATCGCTTTTTACGCTAGATTATATAAGCTCCATTAGAACGTACAGGTCTACTTTTGCCGCACCACTAGAAAGAATTGTTGAAAAATTATAAATCTTTCACTAATATCCTTCTTATTATAACCTAAAAAGTTTCCACTGGGCACCATGAAAATACCTCACTTGGCATAGATAAAATCCAAAGGGGCCACATGAAGTAATTGCTGAAAAATTACAATTCTTTTACGATTTGCGTATAAATACGGCTTCCGGGTGCGTTGAATAAAACCTACAGTTGAGAAACGCAAACCAACCTTTGCTAGGTGGCCATTGAAAGAAAAATACTATTTAACGGAGTCAGACAAGACGAAGCTAGTGGGTCCGCGTAGTAGCGCGGGAGGGGGAAGTCCGAAGAGACCAGGAGCGCCAGCGATGGTAGGTGTGCGCGCAATCGAAAGTAGTGTAAAAAAGTTGATTTTGGCAATGATGCGAGCTTCAATAGCACTTGTTATGGTTTCATACTAGTAAGGCTGCACTTGTAAACATAAAATAAAGGTCCTGTACACTGTGCAGAAATATGCCACATGTGGAAAATAGCATCTAATAGAGCCATCTTTCATACGCACTCACTTATTTTATCCATCGTAAAGCATTTGTAATTATTTTACACTAGTAACCTTACACTTGTAAACTTAAAATATAGGTATATTACTTTGTATTTAATTCTGATGCCTGCAGAAATTTGGTCCTTATAAATATGTTTTTTTTTTTTTTTTCATGCAAAGTATTGAGTTTTGTCTCTAAATCTTCCAAAATAGAATGCACCAAAACAAAACCTGCACCCGTTAGTAACGTGGTAAGTGTTATGATTTGACCTGTTAAAAATAATTTATTATTTTGTGCTAAGCAAAGGTTTTGCTGCTCCTAGTCTGTGAGCTTTAAATACCATTCCTGCTTTACCTTCAGTGTGAGCGGTTCCGGGTTCGATTCCTGGTGGGGGCACTCGATCGAAAAACTATAAAAAGCTTTTTAATGCGAACCATCCTGAATGAGGTTTCCTTATTCACACTAGGCAAACGCAAACCAACTAGGCCTAACATAGATCCTAGGCCTCTTCCTTCCTTTCTCAATTCTTTCTTTCTACCCTTTCAGTGTGCTCGCCGAGGGACGTCATCCCTCAAACACGTGACGGGCTAACATGCCCTTTGATGCCGAAAGCCCAGAAATCTAAATCCTAAATCATAAATCTAAATTCTCGCTTTTAGTAGCTACCTAAAACAAGTTGGTTAGTGCTTTTTGTAGCTATTTACTGTTAGCTTTTATGGCACTTCTCTATACTTGTACCGATAACAGCTAAGCCTTTTTAAAGTAAATCTGCATCCAGTAATGCAAGTCCGCCCTTCTGCAAGAGTAAAACTGTCGTTGAAAGACATGGATACATTACTAATAAGACTCCAACTGTCTGACCAGAACAGTATATATATTTTAAAATTATATGTTTGTGTTATAGTTTCGGCTATGTAACATAGCCTTCCTCATTGTAATGGATACTTAGATAATACAGATAATGGTTACATTATGATTCTAAGTATGTGTACCTAAACTGGGACTGCACGGTTTCCACTTACTACTGACTATCCTACTAAAGAACTCGTCAATTTTACGAGATCATGTTAATTTAAAAATCATATCATTTTTTCATTATTTAATGACTTTTTAATACATTGTATAGTGCATAGGGCGTGTCGATTTTTTCAATTTTCAAAATCCTAAAATGAGGGGTGCTAAAAAGTTGAGACCTGACATTGTATTTCGAAACATATATTTACAAATTCGATATAATGTTGTTTTGCTAGGTAAATATCAGTCCAAAGTTTTGTCATTTTCGTTCTTTTTTTACAAATCTACTTTTGTTGTTCATAGATGGCGCCAGCGTTGTATTTCATTTATTGAGCAGAAATACATGCTTGTTAAGATTAGTTTTATCTATTTGCACATTGCTGAATTACAGTTTTGATATCTAAAATTTATAATCTACAATCATTAAATGAGATACATTTTCAATTTTAAACGGGTGCTACCTTTATTATTTAATAACTCCAAGGTCATAAGATTGAGAGCTACAAATTTGAGTATGTAACCTTTTTCAACTAGTCCTTATATTAACATCGTGGTTTCTTGATGTTTCTTTACAATGACTTCTAAGACAAAAACAAGAAGTAATACATTTACACATAGGAGTACAGAAGTGGAATCGGCAGAGAATTGTTTCTCTCTGAACTTCCCGTTATTAAGGTATGTTGTCATACAGAGCATTTGGTATGGTGTTGGCTTGCGTGCCACAGCTGCCATATCTACTGCTGCCCTTATGGATGTTGGCTTGATGACCGACAAAGACCAAAGGATTGTGATTGATCACAATAAAGCAAAGAGAGCACAAGAAAAAAATAATGAAATCCGTGGACCAAGAATTTGATGAGTTCTGTCAACAAGGTATAATCAACTGCATCTTCTTTGATGGCTGTGAAGATATTACGAACATTATTTTGGTAGCAGAAAATTCAAATCACCAGTTCCCTGGGATTATATGAAAACAACGCTATTCTGTTTACAGAAAGCCAGGTGGACGCTATCTTTCTCATTTCATTCCTCAGAAAGATTGAGACAATAAAAAGCAAGTCGAAATTTTTGCTGATAATCTTGAAGATTTTAGAAGGGCATTGATAAAATCTTACAAACAATTGGAGGTGATTCTACCAACGTCATCACTGGTTGGGAAGGTCGTACTATGCATTGGGTAGAAGTCAAACTCGGTCGTAAGCTAAATTGGTTAGTGTGTGCTCTTCACACCAGCGGGTTACCATTGCGACATTTAATCACAACACTGGATGGCATAATTTTGTCTAGCAATCAGTGGAAAGGTATTATTGGAGATATGCTAGACGCAGTTACTGGACTTGAAATCGAACCCTCATAGCAAAAACTCCCAATTGGAGAACATCTTATTGCATTGAATGAAAATATCGTAAAAGATTTATCTACAGATCAAGCATACGGATATCAGATTACACATTCCATTCACTCTGGAAAACCTCCGTGTGATCTGGCGCTTCTTGAAATTGGTCCAGTCAGTCATTCAAGATGGTTCACTACAGCAAATAGACTGCGTCGTTTGTGGGTTTTTAAAAATGAACTTAACGTCAAATATCTCATAAATCTTAGGCGGATAGTGAAATACATTGTTAGTGTCTATTACCCTGCTGGTTCAACATCAAAATCAAGCATTGCTGGTAAAAAGGAACACATCTTGTTCCAATTGCAGTGACTTAACATGCAGAAGAAGATTGTTGTGGATGTTGTACTTCAAAAGATACTTAACTTGAGAAGCAAGGCAGTAGAAGAAAATGAACTCTGTACGTCCGAGGAAAACACCTGCTATCGACCCCAATGCCTTGTTCGTGCTAGAGATGATCGACTGGTCTAAAGGTGTTTATGAACTTCCCTTGACATGCAAACTTTCAACAGTAGTAGTAAAGAAATTTGTAGACGTTCCTATGAAAGTACCACAGTGGCCAAATCACGCTCAATCTATAGAAAGGTGTATGAAACAAGTCATAGAGGCAGCAGCAAAAGTCTATACGCATGAGAAACGTGAGGGGTACATGATAGTTCAAGAAGCAAGTCCACAGATGATGTCCGAAATTGAATCAAAAGAGGACATAATGTTTTGTGAATAACTTGTGCGTTAATAGTATTGCTTACTTGTTACTGTTTCTTGAATACATTTGTATTAAGTAAAACAATGACAGCTTTACCACAAAATGTAACACAAATGTAGCATATATATAGTAATACTATAGTAGTAAGTAAGAAGTGTATGAACCGTATGATGCTGCACTTACAAAATAATTCATTATAATTGAAAATTAGTAGTTTGTCAATGTGGTTCAGTAAGGTAATTTAAAAATCAATCAAAAATTGTTTCTCAAGATTTGTAACAGAAGCTACACACTTCAAACATGGAGAATGTTACATGTTTTTACTAAAACAATTATAAAGTACAATAGTACGTAATCAAAATAATGCTTTCTGTTCTTAGTAACTGTAATGCAATAATATAAAGTCTAAATACAGTATTTCAGTATGTACGTCTATGTATGCAGAAATTTTATTGAGTGTTTTCTCAAAGTATTGGTTATATACTTTTTCTTACTGTACCTCTAGCTTTATTAATATGTTTGATGATTAATAAAATGTTTCATACGGAAAAATAATTTATTTTATAGCATTGCATAGCATTTTTGAAAGTATTTCAGTATGAAATTACGAAAACTGCTCTTGTGCTATATTCAAATTTTGATTTACCTAGCTAGAATTTCTTTAATCACAAAACTAAGTACGGATTTGAATTTCTCATACCGGAAAACATACTTTTAAGACCCCTCATCATGAAAAATTGCAAAAAGAATATTTCACCCTCAAAAATGACACGCCCTTGCAAGTTTATAATAGACCGTCATAAAAATGTCAATTTTATGGTAAAAAAGAGTTGGCTATAGATGAAAGTAGATTAATATGATATTGATTTCCACTGGTGGAACATTTTTGCAAAATGAAGGTAAGCAGTATTTTATGTTAACAAGTGGTATACTGCGGTTATGATGAGTGACTCCATATGAAAGACGACTGTGTAATATATTAATTTCACCAGCAGAGTCTTTCTCTATAATACAGGAAAGTATATTTATATTTACAAGTTTAGAGTTATTACTGTGGAACCATGACAGGTGCTTAAACCTACACAAAGATTCTCTACTGAGAATTCTTTCATCAAAGTACACGTATATTATGCTTCTAAATACTGTTTTCTTAATATAAATTCCCTTATCCAACACCATTTTCTTTTCTTTTTTCTTGTCACTGCTATTTAATTTCGTCCCTTAATTCTTCTGCCATAACACCGCAAATTGTACCAACTACTTTTTGCTTGGACATCTTTAAAATTGCCAGTCGATTTCGAATCGACCAGAGGAGAGCGAGTCGACAAGCAGTATTCAATTTCGGTTGAAACAATGGAACACATCCATCGATCTTATTCGGCCTAGTTGCTTTGATTTAGTCGCAAATGCAGCGAGTCGATTTAGCCGTGCGACTAAATCGACCAAGTATAAACGCCCCAGAACCGGCTATTCAGCTTCATCGCTGAGCCATTTTGGTTACAACTCATACTGTAAGTTTTCAATCAATTTAAATATTGGAATAATTCTAGTGATAATGTCTACATGACTTTATATTTGCGACTATAA
Source organism: Thermobia domestica (assembly GCF_964235325.1). Taxonomy (NCBI): domain Eukaryota; kingdom Metazoa; phylum Arthropoda; class Insecta; order Zygentoma; family Lepismatidae; genus Thermobia; species Thermobia domestica. Next base: position 217,444,001 of record NC_137457.1, read on the forward strand.
TACTTAATACCCTCAGAATAGAATAGACTATACTTCAAAAGCTTAATTTCTGGCCTAGACAGTGGTATTTCCTCTTTAACAAAACAATGACGTAATTGCAAGAAAAGTACATAATCTCTGTACTGAAAGGTGAACCAACTGTTGCTTTAGTGGAACAGAATAGGATGGAATTTCTAAAATCTAACGTAAAGAAATCACAGGAACATGTTAAAACTTAAGCACCTTCCTCTGGAAATGAGGCTATAGCATTCCATGAGAAGCAAATGCTGTGTGGCTACCGTGACGGAATGTTATTTTATCATGTGGTCAGTTGATGGGTCTCTCTGGTAACGTTGTGTGAGACTTCCACAACCTTGTTTCGAAGCCAACCTGCTGCTCCTTGTCTGATGCACGGAACGTATCATTGCCTCAAAGTGGATCTTCCTTTGCCTCCAGGAAGACAACTTCTTTCCCTTGAGCGTGTGAAATACCCGCAGGGTGTCCAGTTGAGGGCTGCTAACAGCAATTTTAATTCACATCTGTTAACAGTAATTTCTCTTCAACTATCACGGTAGTTCCACAAAGGAAGGAAGAAAAAAATCTCAGACGAAAAGAGAATAACATTTGACCCAAAAGAACATCAACTTAAAACGAAAAAAGAAAACAGCTTTTGTTTGTTTCGTAACTTTTTGGTGCTAACCAAGGTAACCAAAGTCACGCATTGGTTTTATGATTTTCTAAACATAAGGGAGATAATAAGAAGGTTTAGGTAAAAAGAATCAAAATCACGTTTCGATCTAATTTAGTTAATCTAGTGGTTTAATTTATTTATAAAGACTACAGTTTAGTTCTAGTCTGGGAATTGTAATAATTGTTTTCGTAATTTACAAAGTATTTTCATATAAATATTGTATATTTTTTATTGGGTCTAGGAAAATTCGGTGTAAGAAAACTCGGTGTAGGAAAATTCGGTGTACAGAAAAATCGGTGTACGGAAAACTCGGTGTGGGGTAATTTAGGTGTAAGGTAGATTCGGTGTAATACATATTGAATATTACCACTTACGATAACTTACGAAACTTCATATTGTGAAAACGAAAACCGTAAAATGTAACGAATAAAATGTTATTACCTATTTCAAGAAAAAACGAATTTATATTTTTTCCTTGAGTCCAATACTTTTTGCATATCTTTTGCGGGGCATTACTATAAATTACTTTTCATCACACTATGAAGCTGACACTTTTGTCACAAATAAAACAATTTCAACTATAAGTTCAGAGAATAATTATAGATACAATTAAAAACACCTTTCATATAGTACATCATAGAACACATCCAGGGTAATTTTTTTTAAACTTACAGATTTCATTTGGGTCTAGAATTTCTAACTGAATTCCTATTTTCATGTGGTTTATGCCAAATGATCAAGGAAGGATGGGAGATTTATGGAACTATGTTTACTGGTTTAAATTCATTTCGGGTAAAATCGGCCATGCCTCTAGAAAAACAGCAAATATTCGCCAGTGTACATTACAATTGGAATTAGGTGAGGTGCGGTGTGGAGATTTGAGTTTCTTCGTTAGATGGCATTCTCGCGAAGGTCAATAAGAAACAGGAAACTGGACCATTGTATTGAGAATTATGCTGTGCTACTGTATCAATATGATATGGACACAGTTACAATAATGTACGTGATTTTTTTCGTTAAAAAGTTTTTGGAGAACGGAATCTGTTGTTGCTATGCAAAGGGTATTTACACGCAACTTTGCCTCACCTTCTGCCCCAGACAGGAACATAATATAGTCATTAGTGAATAAATTGCAAGAAACAGGATCGCTTCTGAGTGAGACAGGGAAGCATCGGACCGCGCTGGTGGATGTTGTGGAAGATGTCAGTTACCGACTCCTTAAGTCGTCCAAGAAATCTCTGTCGTTTGTAGCGAGAAACCGGCTATAGCTATTCAACATATTATTTATGTGTGTTACTATTTATGGGTGTTATTATTTATGTGTGTTACCACCAACACTTAATTTGTATTCTCACTAATACTTAATTTATATTCTTCAATTTCGCTTCAAATATCCAATATTTCATTCGAACTGTAAGGTATACTGGCGAATATTTGCTGTTTTTCTTGCGGCCTGCCCGATATTACCCCGGATGAATTTAAACGAGTAAATATAGTCCCATAAATCTCCCATTCTTCCTTGATCATTTGCAACAAACCGCATGAAAATCGGACTTCAGTTAGAAATTCTAGAGCCAAATGAAATCCGTGAGTTTTAAAAGAATCACTCTGTATATACATATGTAAGATGCAAATATACAAAGTATGTGTATATTGATCAAAAATGGAACGTCTTAATGGAACGTCTCAGATAACATCTTAAGGGGATGTCTACCCATCATCAGAGGCTTCAGAATCACCATAAGGTAACATGTAAAATTTAATTCATAAATATCTTACAAAATACTGCATTTAGAAACTTGCAATTTTCTATATGAATGTCAAAGAGCAATACAAAGTAGATGGTTATCTCAATTTTAAACTTAATGACGTAATGAGTTAGATTAATTTTAATAATTACTTCCGTAATGAGGTAATCACTACTGCAGGTAAAGGATCAAAAGACCACTTTCATACCTCATAACGTATCGAACATGTGCTTCCGATTGATTTTCTACATCTTTTGTTGCTTGAAACGGACGGATTCTCCTTCGAATGGCTTTCGTCTCTGCCACTGACAACTATACAACCAAAGAAAGTCGAAATGTTTCTTATTTGCCTATTTGTTTTGTTGTCTGGATGGATAGGTTTCTTTTCGTTTTATATTATTCATCACAGAAAACACAGTATGATGTTTCTGTGGTTAGAACAAATTAATTGTATGCAGGGGTGGCAAAAACCAAGTTTTCTTTGTTTGTTTTCTGAATAACTAGTTTGGTTTACCAAAACTCCTTTATATATTTACCATACCCGTCTATGCATGTGTCCGTGTGTGTGACAAAAAGAAAATAAAAAATAAAATAAAATAAAAATAAAAATAAAAATAAATACAAAAACTAAAGAACCACTTCCTGGATCATCACCAAATTTGGTCAAAATATATAGAGTCAAGAGTTAGAAATTGAGTTTGTTATTAAAACCATCTACTCCAACCGAAAGTGATTTAAATAAACCGTTTCCGGTTTGATCATTGATCGCCATATATCGAAAACGATAATATGTAGTGAGATCCAATTTTCTGTTTCGTAAGAACATATTTTATCTCTGTTACTAACTCTCTACTAAAACCGAAAATGGTTCAAATCAACTATAATTTGTGGTTTCAATAAATATTGATCTACATAGAGCAAAAACGGTTAAAAAAAAAAAAAGATGAAAGCGGATTCCTCCAATTGAGTAGCTCTCAAGCGTCTCAAGTCTACCTTTCATTTCCTCTTTTGATCTTTAATTGAAACCTGAAGTCGTAGAAATTAATCACTTCCGGTTTCAATAGTGATCTCCATAGAACAGGAATGGTAAAAGCAAAGAAGCGTTTTTTTTTTTTTTTTGCTTTCTATTATGCGTTCTAAAAATAACTACTCTCTTTTGTCTTAAGCCTCTATTCAAACCAAAAGAGGTGGAAATCAATCACTTCCGGTTTTAACGTTGATGGCTATAGAATAAAAACTGTAATATTTAACAAAAGCGATTTTCTGCAATCAATTCGGCATCCCAAGAATATATTTCGTCTCTAGTCTAATCTCTCTACTAACACCGGAAGTGGTAGAAATCTACTATCATTTCCAGTTTTAATATTAATTGTGAAAATATCGTACCACAGAAACCAAACTCCTTTGCGTGGTATACACGTGGCACTGCTATTTGTTTTTGAACCATTTTCTTTATTTCGTGGATAATCGTGGCCTCTATTTTTAAAACAATAAACTAAGTCAAGCTCGAAGTCATACACAAACTAGTTTTACAAATGATTTACCAATAGAGCACAAATTATTTGTAGTCTGCCCATTCAGCACTGTTCAGGATTGACTAAGCCAAACCGAGTAGCACATTTAAACAAGGAATTGTGAGTTAGGGAAACTAATATGTAAGATTATTTGCATGAAGTTAAACCTACTTTAGATTTGTAATAAGGCAGAAGAAATCGTAAACAACTCAGAGGTTATTTGGTTCATACAGTTACAGTTAAGAAATAGATAAGAGCCTAAGATAGATTGGGTTAGAGCATAAATTAGGATAAAGTGGGAAGTATATGTATATGTATAAGTGTGGAATTAATGGGGACGTCAACAACGATGTTATATGTCCCCGTCTCGAGTAGGAAGTATAAAACCCTCTATCATGCTATTTTGTGACAACCAATTATTCTACATAATCTTCAATAAAATTCGTCAGCGCTTACATTTTTGTAATGAAAGTATTGATTCTGAACGAAAAGAGCTAGTTGAGCTTTGACCTCAAATTGGACCGGTTTGCGATCACTTCTTAAAATTGAGATCAAGCTCAGTCAAATTACCACTCTCAAATTGTAATTATTCATTAAACAAGTAGGGCATGGCTGCAACACCTTTACTTTATTTAGATTACAAATGGATATATATATATATATATATATATATATATATATATATATATATATATATATATATATTAGCTCGTTCTTATGTAACAGTGTGGTTATGAAGGACGGAACCTACAGTTTAATGTGGGTTACTCGGTTTGAATCCGAGAGAAATTGTCCTCTAGTTAGGCTCAAAGCTGGGACTCCTGATTACAAACCTGACAATTCTACAGACTCTCATGAAGATATACAGTATTGTACTAATCTTGCATGTACTGTACTTCTGAATATTTTAAGTCACTTTACAAGGACCAATAAATAAATAAATAAAAATGAATGAGCGAAATCACTACAAAGTACAGAAGATATGTTTTATTCCTCCAAGTTAGTTCACTGAGTCAGAAATTCAGCGACCTAATTTAATTTTTATATAAATATACGAGGTGAATAAAGACATGAATCATTTGAGTTCACTCTGGTTCTGAATAATTCATTTTATTTTATTGGTTTAAACCAATTGTTTGTTTAACACATGCATACAAATTCTATGTATTTATTTGAACTTCAATGGGAAAATAATTTTGATTCACACACAGCGCAGTAGGTATGAAGTTTGTGCCCCTAGGTCTCACTATGTATTTCACAGGGTGTTCAGAAACGACATCAAACAACTTAGAGGAATTCATCTTTACCCAAAAACATAAAATGAAAGTTACGGATCACCGCACTAAAAGATTCTCGCTCAAATTTCTTGAACTAAATAATATTATGGTGCAGTAAAATACAACAAAACTTTAAACGTTTTCGGAAAACTCCAAGATATTGCTCGATTTATTGGTTTCTTGTACTGTTACGACCAATTTTCTGTGGACGATATTTCTGAAATAATGCAATTGAGCACCAAGCTTGGTCTATAGACTTTTTTTTTTTTACTGTTTTCGTCCGAGGATTCACTTCCCGAAGTTATTTCCTGACAGCATGTGTATATATTATACTTGCTTATTTTCGAGTAATACGAACTAGATATGTTCGAGGCCCTAGTTCCAACGTCCGTTCTTTATTTTCTTGATTGATTTGGTGGGTTTAGAGCTTAGCGTCCCTTTCTGCATCGATGTTACAAGAGACGCGAGCCTTCAGTGGAATCCAAATCCTTAGTGATGTGTTAAAATTCCAAGGCTCTTTCACCGGGTATCGAACCCGAGATCCGTGATCCAAAGGTATAGGAGCTAGCCACTAGACAGACGAACGGGAAAGGCTGTTGTATTTTTGGAATGTTACTTGGAATGTTTATTCACGGGAAAAATTTGTTCATGGGGTTCAATCCATGGTTTCCGTTGAATGGATCTTGAAGTAAAGTTGATTTTTTTTTATTTCTTCCAGAAAATTATTTAAATAGCTAATGTTGTCAGAAAATAGAAGTAACTACCCGCCACGAATTTCAAATCCTAGTTACTAGAGGGAATTATGTAGTTTGTATCCATGCAAACATCACATACAAATTTAATACTGCAACCTGCAAAGGGAAGCTAAATTTCAACCATGATCTGTATCGAATTATCCTGCTCTCCAAGTATATTTCCCTCCCTCCCTATTGTCTACTGTTGAGGCATCGTTATTACAAAAGAGTTTAAACTTACTAATATGAAATTAGTGGCTAGCAATAATTATCTAACAGGAGTTATGAGAATGAAGAAATTGACTTTCTTTACCAGATCTTTGCTTTGGCAGTATACATTATACAGCAGAACATCACAAGAAGCAAATATTTCAAATTGTCGTGTTCTTACTTTGTGACGTTTACAGAAAATCTATCCACTCTGCAGAAACGAAGGAAAGAAATGGGATGAAGGTGGCAGGCACTCCACGGCGTTCTACGACACCCATTGAAAAAGGACTTAAGAGGGAGGAGGGAAATCCCTGCCTATCAGCAGGACATTTGTTCGCGAAGATCAAATTGGAACACACAATCTTCAATATATAGTTTATTACAATGTTACGTAAAAGGAGTTCATTACTCTTGATCTACGCCATTAAGCGTAATTTTGAAACAACCATCTAATTTGATTGCATTTCTGCATAGATTTGGAAAATTTTAATAGTGTTGCCACGAGACGAGACATTTCTCGTGTCCCGTCTCGTCTCATCTCGTAAACGAGACGAGACACGAGACGAGACGGAACCCTTTTAGACGAGACACGAGACGAGACGGGACGTCTCGTGAAATGTCTCGTCCCGTCTCGTGTCTCGAAAATGCAAACGCTGGCGGGAATGGCCAAGATTGAAATTGCCAGTGGTCATATAGATTGCAAAAGGAAAATCCCCTTTGTGAGAAAACATGTTGAAAAGCCTTCATAGAAATGTGTCCTCTGTCTATTGAATGAAACAATCGTGATACATGAGCTTCCAGGAATATCATCCTTAATGTCTTGTCCCCAATTCCCCTTGCTGTAAACTGAGGAATTCTCATTTCTTTTTTTTTTTTTTCATTTCTGGCTGGAATGATGACAAACAAAACCAAAGACAGGGAAGATTTTTACAAGGTCAAGAAACCGAACTACCACCCCATCTATTCAATTTGAAAACTGGATCAGGTCTACACTCATTACAGGCTGTAGTTGAAAGTTCTGGTTGAGATGGCGGATTCTCTGGTGGCGGTATTCTTTTTGCTATATGAACCGAAATTAACCGAAAACGGCAATTGAAGTATGTCATCTTGCAACTAAAATTTTGTCTTCTCTCTCGTTCTCTCTCTCTCTCTCTCTCTCTCACACACACACACACACATACACATAAAAATACACTTTTACCATTTTACCAATCGTTCGCTTATTATACAGCAGTCATGTTGTAAAATCCACCTCTTCGTTTGGAAGGCGGGCGCAGGACAAAAAAAGCAGATATTATCGACGAACCCTTCAAATTGTTTGCTTTCAGCAAATTTATGATAGTAACAATAACACTTTAAATGAAGAGGTTTTACAGGGGGACCTTCGTTTTGTTACGCGGAAATGTTTGATCTGACCAGTGTGCGAAATTGCCCTCTGCTTCCAAGGTTCGCCGACCCTACTGTTCCTTTCCTCTTTTAAGGTCGCGTCATAACTACCCTTCTTTGAAAACCGAAGATGCAGTAAAATTGTGACGTCACGGCGGGAGCAGAAACAGATTTCGCCCAAGGTCCTTGTCATTCACCCTTGTTTGTTTCTTTGATTTTTGCAGGAAAGTGAGTGATTCTTGCTTTCATGTATTAAGAAAACATTAATTACTGTAGTGCTCGTTTTAGCCTATAAGCATGTCGAATTCTACACTAAGTATTTGTCGCAATTATAGTAGAAATACTACGGGTTCCAAAGTTATTTATCATGTATTTCCCTCGGTTCCTTTGCGGAAAGTTTGGCGAAAGAAATGCTGTCGGAAAGATATCTTTAAAGTTGAAAACGCCAGCGTCTATTCCGATCATTTTATTCCCGAAGCTTATGGACATAATTTAAAATGTGAGCTTCTAAATATTCTACCCAAGAAAAAGTTTAAACAAGACGTGCCTTCACTAAACTTACCTTTACTATACGGAACCGTGTTGATGTAAATAATGAAAGAATTAAATGTACGGAAGTTAGGTGTTTAAAGAAAAAACAAATCAGACATTGGGGTACAGCCAGATGAAATAACTATTGTGACTGAAATAAAAAATAACTCTTTGTTTATGTTATTTTTCGTTTGTTTTGTGAAGAGTGAGGGGCATAAACCAAAGGAAGAGCTCTCCTTTTTGCGTAAAGAGAACGAAAAACTGAAGTCTAACATTATGTACAAAGCCAAAATAATATGTTTACAAACGAAGTTAAAAGAATTGGAAAGCAAATATAATAAAGAATTAATTTCAAAGGCCAGTTCTAAAATATAATATTGTGATCGTTTCAATAAAGTGGTTAATAACCGGTGGTGGATATATTACGAAAAAGTTTTATACAGGGCCAAGTAAATATGCTAATGAATGGCAAGAAAAAACTAAGATGGATTGATTAAGATATCATTCGTGCATTAACACAACATGCCTCATTGATAAATTATACAATCATCTGCGGTTACAAGTTCGAATCCCCGTACCCAATGTGTCAACATTTCGACGTTGTATGATTGCGAATAGATCACGACAATATAAGAAACTTTAATCCAAAATGGCCACCCAAAAATCAACTTTTTTTTTAGACCACTAGCTAATTTGGGTGTACTGTCATGAGTTTGTTACACAAACGGGGCAACCACCATATAGTGGCACACACCCCGCGGTTATGGGAACAAGAGGTGAAGACTGGCCCCAAGCATTCTTTGGTCCGATGTGTCGTTCAGCTCCCATTACTATGGCACTTTAAGTAGAGCTTACTGTGCAGTAACATATAAAATTTCAATCAAATACTTTCCATTACTCAATAAAATTATATGGTTCCGAGCTTTTTTTAAAAAAAATAATTGCAACAAATCTAAACATGCTAAAATGAAAAGTAGTTTTTGGATTGGTATGGAAACCTAAAGGCTGGAATATATGAAATCAAAGTGTACACACATATCTATCTCTCTATCTCTCTTTTTATCTATATATCTTTCCATCTCTCTGTCTGTCTGTCTCTCTCTCTCTCTCTCTCTCTCTCTCTCTCTCTCTCTCTATATATATATATATATATATATATATATATATATATATATATATATATATATATATATATATATATATATATATATATATATACAGACACTATAAAGCAAGTGGGCTGATAGTATACGATAGTGTCGTGGATGGTGACACCTTTACATCGAACTTTGCTTGTCGTGTAAACATTATTTGACATTAGTGTCTTCATTTTCAACGTACCTATGAACAATTTACTGTATATTCGTGTATTGAAACTGGTGAAACAAATTTCAATGTTTCAGAATGTAAAAAAAAAAAAAAAAAAAAAAAAAAAAAAAAAAAAAGCCAGGGTCGAGAAGCCTCAGATAACTAACAGCAGAGATATATTATCTTGTAAATTATTTGTCCTTGCCTTGTGAGCTTATTTGAATTTATTTTTAAGGGAACAGTAGGCAACTTTGGCCCACCCCGAATGGATGATGATGGGAAAATTAGTGGAATGAAGAAAGTGGTAGGATACTAGACAACTTCGAGAAAACACACACATTCGAAAAATGAAATGAAATGAAATAAAATATTTGAGTTTTAGGTCCCACGGTAATGCCGGTTAGGCTAAAGGAGACGGTGATGATGAGTAATGAATGAATAGTGGAATAAAGAAAGTGGTATGAAACGGGAGAACCCCGAGAAAACCCACGCACACGGTGTTTGTCCACCACAAAGTTCACTTGGCAGGGGCTGGGATCGAACCCGAGACCCCAAGCGCCAGAGGTGAACGCTCTACCACTGAGCTACCGCGGCCCCCACACACATTCGATGTTTGTCCACCACAAAGCTCACATGGCACTAACCGAGATCGAGCCGACTACCACATACACCAGAGGTGAAGGCTTCACGGTGTAGTTACCGTGACATTTCTTGTCTTTGTGTTCTGGTTAATACTTGTAACTTAGTTGTATCTTGATTAGCATGGTGCAACCTGCTACATTTAACTTTCGTTCCCATGGTATGCTGCTATATTTTTACGAGACAAACGAGACGAGACGGGACAGAACCTCTCGAGACGAGACACGAGACGGGACGAGCGCATTTTTTCGAGACGAGACACGAGACGAGACATGCTTTGCACGAGACGAGACGAGACAGCCTGAAGTCTCGTCTCGTCTCGTCTCGTAGCAACACTAAATTTTAAGTTGTTACGTACCATATTTCGTTAGACATTCATGAAGTAAAATTTACATATTATCTTATGGGGATAGAGAAACCAGTGGTATGCATCCTCTTGCATTGTTTGCTTAATATATGGCCAAACATGTCTTGAGGATGTGAACTGCGGCACCTTTTACGTACTACAACTCTTAGCATGTTAGAGATGAACTACTGAAAAAGAGAATAAAATCTTGATGTGAAATAATTTTATATTATACCGAATTAGGTTTATTTGATGTTTGTTTCAGTTACTATGTCAAACGGCTTTCTTGCAACTGAGTCAATCAATTTTCCATTTGTCCGCAGGTGTTTTTTTAAAAATTGCATTCATCTTTACCAAAGTTGATGTGAATAACACTGCTGATAAAGAACTATATCCTCGTCATTTTTAAGAGAACAAGACGAATAACATCTAAAATTTATGATGAAACTTGAAGAAATAGTTATTCTCCTTACAGCCCCTGTTAGAATTACCAAAGTGTTTATTACGAATGCAGAACAAAATTCAAGAGGACAAACCTCAAGGAAAATTCAGACAAATTGGACTAAATTCAAGCGACAGAATCACAGGCGCAGATTAATAAAATAATGATTTTTTTCTTCAGCTATTATACATCTAAAATGTTATCTGAAATTCTTCACCTTACGGAAATAACATTTTTAAAAAATGATGAAAACCCAATAAAAGACATAAGATTGTTATAGTAAGTATATATTTCACATTTTGATCTTTGCTAAAAAGAATCTTGATCAGTATTTCAGAATAAAAATAAATATTTATACATTACTCAAAATAAAAGACTGCTATATGCTACCACACAAGAATAATTTTTTAAAAAATAAAGCAACATCACAGTTACTTTTCGTAATTAAAATGAATGGTCTTACTGTAATGTGCTAACGTATTTCAAATATAATAAAGGTATAATAAATGGGAATACCCAGAACTTTTCATATTGGTATGTATGAAAGTAATTAAACTTAATCTTGTTTTTCTATTTAAGATATTTACGCATTTTACGAGTTTTGAGCATTTTAAGGTTGGTGTAAAGGGACAAGTTTTGCCAATAGATGTCATTACAGTCTTCGTATCTCTCTCATGTATTTTTCACCTTTCACGAAAATTGACGATTTCTCTTACAAATTTTAACGTACAGACTTCAAATTTTTGGAGAAGGAACTTCATAACCTATCGAAGGCAACAATACGTGCCGATTTCTTATTTAGAATTTTCTTCATTGTTGAAACAGTTATATTGTTAAAGGTTTGGATACCGCTTTCAACAAACAAACCATTTCAACCATGAAGAAAATTCTAAATAAAAAACCGGCACGGAGTGTTGCCTTCGATAGGTTATGAAGTTCCTTCTCTAAAAATTTGAAGTCTCTAGGTTGAAATTTGTAAGAGAAATCGTGAATTTTCGTGAAAGGTAAAAAATACATGAGAGAGATACGAAGACTGTAGTGACATCTACCGGCAAAACTTGTCCCTTTAAACTAACCTTAAAAGAAAGAAAAAGTTATTTCAGTTGAAAAAATGTGGATAACATTTTAGCATATATGACAATTGAAGGAAAAAAAATAATCATACAGGGTGTGTATATCCAATATATACTTCTGTGATTTTGCCCTTTGGATTTTGTCCTCGTCAGAATTTTCCTTGCATTTTGTCAGCTTGGATTTGGTTCCCGCGCTAGTTACTAGAGCCATTTTATACATGAGGTCCGATCTGCATACAAACACGCTAGGAGTCAAGCCGGTCTTTTGCTGCTGCATTTCCCTAAACATTTCCTCCTCGCATAGAATTCCCTGTCTCCAAAGATTAGGCAGAACGGGAATTCCCGTTCTGCTTACAGGTAAGATCATTTAAAACATTTCTATAAAGTCCTGGAGGGTTTTAGGCAGAGCGAGAATGAATGTTTTTAATATTGCACCCCCCTAGTTCCGAAACTTTTAAGGGGGTGTCCGAAAATTTTAGGGGGGTGCTGGGGGTGTTAGGGGGTGTAGATAAATCCCTGTCGGGAATGGGGTTAAAAAGAATAAGTACGAGTGTTTCCTCAGAAAATACAAATGTGCTTGGTTTCTTGAAAATACAACAAAGAATAAACTGCCCAATTACCCTTAAACACAGGGAAAGTACGTAACCAACTGTCATATTAGTTTTGCTATCTTGAATAACACACTAAAAATACAAATTGCTGAATAAATCAACGATTATTTATAAAATAATAAATGTGTGACATTTTCACAAACTAACTGAATATATTGGCTTCATCAGACACTGTGAAAACAGGACAGACAATAATATACACATTTATTATTTTATAAATAAACGTTGCTTTGCTCAGCGATGTGTATTTTTAGGAAAAATACTACTTTATTAAGGAATAGAGCCTTTACTATATATGAAAATGAAAGTGAATGAATACACACCGTATACTAATTTACCTGAGAAGACATCAGAACAGTCTTCCCTAACAGTTTTCCGTATATTACATACATATATGTATGTTACCTTCGTCAGCTATAAGTTATATACGTCCATTTGTATGTGAGATCCTGACCGCCTATATTGTTTCATACGGAAAGTACGTATAGATGGAACACTTATACACAAAGTATTATGAAACATGAGTTATACGTCTGTTGTACGTTAGTCCAAAAACTACAGGAATTACAAATGTAACGTATGATTTTAGGTACGCAACCTATATTTTTTTCTCAGTGTTCTTAGGAAATTTGTTTTAATTTGTTTGTGAACCTTTTCTTTTTTTTGAGAAATTATGTTTTTTTTTAAAAAAAAGTTATTTTATTTTTACGTTTACGTAGTGTGGTTTGTTTCATTTTGTTCATTAAATTTTTAAAAGAAGCCATATTTATTTTTTAAAGCTCTGGTTTCTGTTTAAAATATGTTAGCGGGTCTATACCCCAAAACTTCCTAGATTTCGGCCTAGGTGCCAAAATTCTTCACGGACATAAGTGACTTGGGGTGACATAAGTGGCTGGGTAACTCAACTAATTCTTTAAAGCGAAAAAGAGCAGACCTTTTCGTACTAATTCAATTGTGGAAACACAATTCACTTATATAGTAATTTACTTTGCTTTTATTTTCTCATAAAATGTTTATTCCCAAGCATTATTCAATCAATAGTTTACAGTCAGATAAATAGTTGTCGTTATCTGCCAAGAGATGTTGCAAGCGTAAAGACAATTTGCTGAATTTGGGGACAACACTAGTTTTCATCACGGTGGAACTTAAGAACAATAAGTAATTAGTTTACTGGATGGTTTGCAAAGTTGAGGCTATATAAAATGGGTCCGACCTAAATGAACTCCCATCGGGAACCAAACTCGAGCCTCACAGAAGGCAAGTATATACGGATGAGATAACTCCTGTAAACAAATATGCTGTACATAAAATGTTTTCAGTCTTACAATTCCAGAATTGACTGATACTTGCCAAAAAGACTCGTCAATTCTCTTTTAGAGGGAGATTCACTTATGTGTTTAATTCAATCCTATAGGTTTACTTCTGAACACTGGCTCAAATCCCAAGGGATGAGGGAGATATGACCCTTCTACTCTTGGAATTGGGGGGACTGTCCCCCCAATAGGCCTAATCTGGTTCGAAATGTATGTTTTTTCTGGGGTGGGAGGAATTTGATGATTTGTGCCCGACTGCTACAGAGGAAAGTGAGATGAAATTTTTGTTTCTTGTTACATAATATACAACAGGTTCATATTAGAAATCAGATTAATGTACCGTAATATGAATCTCCTCTCCCTCCTCACCCCAGAATAAGCCTCAAATCTGTCGGCCTCCAAGTGTTAAAGGGAAGTCTGTTCCCCTGATCCTCCACAGCATTGTTTTTCAACTTCATAAGTACTTTGAACATCGCTTAAAACAAATTTAAAAAAAGAGAGAGAGAGAGAGAGAGAGAGAGAGATTATGGGGACGGTCTTACAGATGTTGAGGACAGATTTGCACCGATGCTCCTGAACCCAATAAACGCCCATTAAAATTTTTAATTTATCATATTTTATTAACTACTACTACTACTACTACTACTACTACTACTAATAATAATAATAATAATAATATTAATAATAATAATAATAATAATAATAATAATAATAATAATAATTATTATTATTATTATTATTATTATTATTATTATTATTATTATTATTATTATTATTATTATTATTATTATTATAATTATAACAATCTGACCTCGAATGAGTGCTTTCCGAAAACCGATATTTTACTACGTATTTTAAGAGTAGTTTACCAAGCAACTTAATGGAGCTAATGTAGCTTAGTCGGCAAAGTGCATACCAATCACTGGATTTTCCGGGTTCGATTCCAGGTAAAAAATTGTTCCAATATGACTCAGCGTTTCACCTAGTCTGTGTAAAATGGGTATCTAGGGTGGATAAACAGATTTGAGAAGTCTTCTTTTTTTTCACTCATGTGTCCCTTGGCGACTAAGAAACTTAACAGTATCCATTCTCGCACATAATTCTGGATTCCATTTCAGATATTGGACCGTACTTTGAATACAAAACTAATTTGGAATCCACTTTAAAGTGTATGCTTCACCACATGCTTCTCTCCTTTTCAGTAAGACCAGTGCTTTTCATTTCGCGGTACGCAATACCTGCACCTTTTCTTGAAGTTTTTTTTTTTTCATAATGCGACTTCTCTACCAATTTTTTACATTCTATAAATTCTATACTCTATAAATCATTGCATTAACCATGTTTGCACTAACAATATCACAAAAGAAATTTTGTTAAACCGCTGTAATAACAATCATAATGAATATTGGCACTTGCACTACGTAACAACTATAATTGCTTTACTAGTTTGCTGCTGGCTTTATCTGGGAAGAATTTGAATATAATATTAAGGTTTTTATTTCAAAATTACTTGTATGTAAGTTGTGTTGCTTGATGTTATTTGAATTCACAAGAAATAGCACACAAAGAACTGAAACAAGATAGCATGTTCCTCTATAGCTGAGAGGTATCAAGAACGAGTTTTAGGTGCGCAATGTCACGGATTAGATTCTAGATAGGAGCACAAAACTCGACAGGAGAATAGTATAAATTTTAGTAGTGCTTTCTGGACCACGGGAGCTCAGTTAGAACGATCACCTCTGGTTCATGAGTACCCTGGTTCGATCCGAACTAGCGAAAAGTAAGTTTTTGCTGGGTGTTCTCCCGTTTCCTCCCACTTCTTCATTCCACCATTTTATTCACTGTGGTCATCATTGTCTTCCTTAGCCTCGGTGCATAATCGTGGTATGTAAAACTAGAAATTTCTTTAATTCCATTTTGAGTATTGCTTTGACCCTACTTTAAGGCATAGGATTTTCAAACCTTTTTGTAACTACATAAATACAAAATAAGTTTTAAAAAAAGAACATAATATTTAAGTCTTTTAGCGGATTCGACGAACGAAAACGCATGGCACTCAAAACATAGCCTGCAATATGTTTACATCTGCTGCTTTTCCAAACTGTACTACACAATGTTGGATTTCGAAACTATTAACAATACAACACAGAAGCATTTTCTAAGCGCAACATGTAAGTTTATTATTATTATTATTATTATTATTATTATTATTATTATTATTATTATTATTATTATTATTATTATTATACTATAAATGTCGTTACGAGTGTGTAGTTTCATTTACAAATCCTGAAAATGTCATTGTAATCGAGTAAATCGTTTTTAACCTTAATTTAACCTTAATTTTGTGACATGCGAAAATTGATGCTTTGGTGATTTAAAATTACCGTCTCCCGCAGAGGGTGATGTATTTAATTCCCGGCTCGAAGGGTGTTCGTGAACTTTACTGATAATTATTGTCACTAACATTCCCATACATATAGTAGCTGTAGATCATTAGCTCTTTTAAAGATAATTAGACTTTACTATGTTCAACATCTCAAATGTTAAAATATTTTGATTAACTGAAGTTTAACATCTTTCACTACCAAGGCTACATGTAATGCACGATACTGTTTAAAGTGGGATTCAAATTATTTATACATTCGAGGTACACTAGACTCTCGCTAATCCGGCCCTCAGTAGTCCAGTCTCTCAGTAATCCGGCGCACATCCGGCCAAAAACACGTGCACAATGAATTATCGTGCTCATACGCAACAATGCTTAGTTAAACAATGCTTTATATACTGTACGTATTCGAAATTGTAGCATTCTTTACAGTTCGGTTGCGTATCATCATTGCGACAGTTAAAAATTAGGGACATGTTTCATAGTGAATGATACTACTCAGGGACTAAGTTTTCTTTGAATATTAATGTATATTTGGTTTTTAATAAAGTATATCCTCTATGTTTTAAAATTATATCCTTCGATTTAATGAAGTACAGTACACTATATCCCCTGTTTTCAAAATAAATAAAAAAAAAAAACAAGATAAATAAAAAAGAAATAAATGTCAGACACTCAGTAATCCAGCACTTCCGCTAATCCGGCACCCATATGTGCCAGGAATGCCCGGATTAGAGAGAGTCTAGTGTAGTTCTAATAGCTGGAATGGAAAATAGGATTACGTGCGAGAATGCAGGCGGTTTAGTTGCTTGGTCATGAATAGGTGCATGAATATCAGAAAAACAAGCTTCTCTAACGTTACTTGTAACAAGTATAATCAAAGAGAAGGAATTTCTGACACCACACCTTATCTCACTAAAATACAGTACAGATTGGCATTTAAAAATCTTGCAACCTTCGGACCTGAGGAGTTCCGAAAATCTCTGATTTTGGATAGTTATATATGCTGTCAGTACATATTTAACAGAAAATTACTTCCGCTACAGTCCTATAAAGAAAGAAACTTCAGCAAATGAATGATAAAATGATAAAGAATGAACAGGAATTCCTGTTAGTAGGCGCAAGCAAGGAACAACAGTTGATTAGCAACTACAGCACCATCAAACAAACGGCGTCTCCAGAAAACAATGGCGCTATAAATTTGAGAATGCACTCCGAAATCCATGCCGAAAGTCTCAAGGAACCGACTTAACGATTGCCTAAGTTTTGAATGTCTATCTGTACATGAATAGTTTATTATAGTAGAGCAATGTTTATTGACTAAATATTATGCACACTCAATATTATGACTATTTTTTAGTAATAATCCGGTATACTACTCGAGGTTTGAATTCGAGGTCCTATGAATGTGACACAAGTAACACCGGATCCGTTCCGAGTATTTTTGTTATGTTTTTCGGGGAAGTAATCCACACGAGTTTTGTTACAAATTATTCCCTAGCAACGATCTACACACACACGCACGCATTCAAGCTTTTTACCTTTTCACAAGATTTGCCTAAGTAGGAATAGGATGTCTACGAAGGTAAGTCAATAAGTAACTACAATATTTTTCTATTTGTTTTCAGGTTGGCTCTACGGAATATATACTTAACAGATTCTAGGTGTCACTAATCATTTCGCCTGTAGTAGGTTGCACCGTTATCACATCAGTCCGCTTTGTACTGTTGCGAAGTAAAGATGGCCGCACCATTCTCTGTGCGCACCAGAGAAGAACAGCGCTCTGTCTTCCATTTTTGTGGTCTGAAGGTGTATCCGAACAAAAATTCATAGAGGACTTTCAGCACAAAACGGGGATGATGTGTTGCCACAGCGAAGAGTTTATTAGTGGACTGAACAGTTCAAAAGTGGTCGGACGATGAATAACAGATGATGAAGATAAAGAATAACAGATGAATGACTGTTGATGAAGTGGCAATACGTATGCAGATTAGTCATGGTTCTGCATATGAAATAATGCATAAGAGGCTTAACTTTCACAAAGACTGTGCGAGATGCATTCCAAAAAAACTCGATGATAAGCACAAGTGAAGTTGTGTGAGAATCTGTCAGCACATACTGGACCGTGTGTCAGTACCCCGGATCTTCCGTCAAGAAGACATTCAAGAGTTAAACCTTCTGCAGGGAAAGTGATGCTCACAGTGTTTTGAGACTCACAAGCACCAATCCTGGAACATTACTTAGAAAAAGGTTCAACAATAACATTAAAAGGTACAGTGATATGCTGGAAAGCAAGTTGAAGCCTTCAATTCGTAATAAACGGAGAGGTCGACTATCCGAAGGCGTTCTTGTTGCATTACAATGCACGCCCACATACCGCCACTCACACCGCTTAAACACTTCAGACGCTGAGTTTCAAGGTGTTGGAGCATTCTGCATACATTTTCGATCTCCTCCCGTCGAATTACCATCTGTTTGGTTCAATTAAAGATGCTCTCAATGGCCATCGATTCAGCTCCGATCAACAGGTGAAGGAAGCGGTGCATTCGTGGCTTGCTACGCAACCAAAAACCTCTTTTCCAGAAAGTATCGGAAACCTTGTCCACCAGTGAACCAGGTACATTGAAGAGCAGGTTAACTATGTTGAAAAATGGTATGAATAAAAATTGATTGTAGATATTGACTTATTGACTTCGCTTATTGACTTACTCTAGTATAAAGAGTGCCCCTTTACATTTACACATCAAAACCAGCAGCAGGATTGCGGCACCAGTAAGATGGCTTTTGTGGGCCGGAACATTATCTTGGTGGAAAAGCACTGTTCGCTGCAACATCCTGCGCCGTTTTTCTTGATTGCTTCGCGTAACTTAGGAATTAGGGCTGCATAATAGGCCCCTGTGATAGTCTGTCCAACCTCCAAGTAGTCAAAAAGGAGTACACCCTTCGCATCCCAAAATTGTGGCCATAACCTTGCGTGCTGATGCTTGCACCTTGAACTTGCGTGGGGGAAGCGAACTGTTGTGCCGCCACTCCATGCTCTGTCGTTTGGACTCGGGATCATAGTGGTGGAGCCACGTCTCATCCACTGTCACAAATCTATCACAGAACTGTTTCAGGTCTGCCTAACCTCCAAACCTGCCCTTGAACATCGAACTCTGCCTTTCTGATGTTCACGAGATACCATTTTGGGTACCCATCGCGCTGACACCTTTCTGAATCTCAAGTGTTCATGCACAATGGTTTCCACTGAGCCTACAGAGATGTGTATGATGCCTGCTAACTCTTGAACCGTGATTTGTCTGTCTACTATAATCGTATCATGCACAGCATCAATGTTTTCTGGGGTGTATGCTTTTTTTGGAGTACCGGCACCAGGGGCCTCTTGACAGCTTTTTCTGCTGCAATGGAAGTCACGGCATAAGTTCTTTACCACCTGGTAGAAAGGAGCCCCATCACCCAACACACTGACCATGTCCTCATGAATCTCCTTTGGGCTTAACCCCTTTTTCTGGAGGTACTTGATGACAGCTCGTTGTTCGGTTTTCTCCATTTTTCAAGCTAGGTGCCACCTCTCACACTTGAAACGACAAAAAAGAATATTAATATAGCAGCTATGGTTCTGAAATTTAGCATATAGGCATCTAAGACATTAGGCTACAATATCCTCCATCAGCCACCCCAGTTCAAGTATTTTAAATATGCCGGGGACAATAATTATTGAACCTCCCTCGTAGGTTCAATAACTAGCTTGTAGTGCTCTCGAACCACCCGGTCCTCCTCTAGCCACGTAAATGCTGCGTGTATACGAGGGGTAATTATTACTTTACTGAACTATAACGTTATTTCCGGTTTGTAACAACTATGTAGTAGTATCTTTTAGTCTTCTACTTGCAAACTATTACGTAATATCGGAGAAATGCAAGAACACGCGTAGTGCATAAAGTAATCCGTATCATGTTTCATTTGTGGGAAACATCGACATGTCTTACACGAAGCACATTTCCATGATGGCCAGTTCTTCCACATATACTCATGTAGGCTTACATTTCCTTCACATAATTTTGAGGAATTACTTCCTTTTTTCGGAATTATGCTAGTCCTGAAAGAGGTATTTTTGCAAACTACGGGTATGGCCTATGTAAATTTCAATAATTGTTACCGCTTTTTCTATAATTGTTACTCTTTTTGCAATAGAATTTCAACGTTCTGTTTTCCAAGATTTCTGAAGCCCATAACAGAAAAAAGGAATTCACCTTTCGGCGTTTGTGCACATAGACTTTTCTGTTTATCGTCGTGCACAGATTTTTCTAGGAAATGTTGAATTAGAAATACCAATTGGCTTTGTATGGCAATAATGTTGTACTACTTTATTCTGTTTCGATGTAAAACTTGTGTTTGGTATCTCGAGGGTACATTAATCGTTTAAGGTGACCGTATTAGGCCCGTACATCTGAAGAAATCAAATTACACCATTTGACACCATTCAAACGTTGGTGAGCAGAATAAAGATTTATTAAACTATGGTTTAAGCCTGGTTATATGGGGTAACTCCACTGCTACTCATAGCTCCCTTTTACAAGAATTCAGCCATCATTCGCTGTTAGACAGATTAAACACATAGGGTCTATTCATCAATCATGTGTATTCTGCAATGCGGAAATGGTCACGGCAAAGAAAACTTAAAAATGACATTTTTACAACATACACTTTTCTTAATGAATTTATTTTAAATGCAAGAGCTCAATGGTAGAGCGTTCATCTCTAGTACATGGGGCCCCTGGTTCGATCCCAGGTCGCGCCAAGTGAACTTTGTGGTAGACAAATACCGTGTGTGTGGGTTTCCTCGGGGTTCTCCCGTTTTTTCCCACTTTCTTCATTCCACCATTTCATTCATTTCTCATCATCACCGTCTCCTTTAACCTAGCCGGCATAAGCGTGGGACGTAAAACTCAAAAGATTTCATTTTTGGTTTAGGATTCATAGTCAAGTACAGTAATTTCTGATATAAGTTTGTGATAATTCCAAGTGAGTTGACGGATTATAACATACCGACCGAACATCTTGTTAGTGACTATTCATGTTTCAGATTGCTAGAAAATAAGTAAAGACCGTAAGAAGTTGTACATATCATTCCTTAGTGTAAAGATTCCTATTAAATATGCTATACAATAATATATTTATTTTTGGATATTTATAAAAATGTTTATCAGTGCAAAATTTATCTACATGTACGCAATACAGCATATGGTAATAGCCTTTTAATTAGATAACAGTAATTCATTGAATATATGTTAAGTATGATTATGTTCCATTTCTGGATGTGCAAAGTGTATATAACAATCAGGCAGATTCCTTTTGAGAAATTGTATACATTCTTGTTCTTTCTCATGTAGAGCTGGAAGATCAAACAAAGTCAGAGATTTAAGATTGCTAAGATTGTAAAGTGCTTTCACTCCATCACAGGTAACTTCTTCACAACTACTAAGCTGTAAATGCTGTAAAGTATCTTTTGCATACCCAAGCATATGTAAGGCTGTGTCCTCTACGTACGAACATCTATGTAAAATTATACGCTCTAAATGTTGTAATCCTCTGAGGTGAGGAAAACCATGATGCATTATACAGGAATCAGTACCATCAATTTCTTGAATGTGAAGTTTCACATTTTCAGGTGGGAATGCATTATAATTTCTTAAGAACTCATCAGTACCTTTCCATTTTACGCCAGCGCCACATCGAAGTAGCCATTCCGCACAGGCTCTATCTGGACCCACAGCTTCGACTCGTGATTCATCCATTTGGTTGCAAATTGAACTTACCCAATACCACATATACCGACAAGGCGCTCTTCTAATTTTATAGTTTGTCAATGCGAGATGTTTCATTAGATACATTATACATATATTTTATTTATTACTTTCTTGTACTCAATTTTCAATTGATACCTAGCACAAATGCTACTTCAATTGCAATTATACAATTTAAATAAGTTAGATAATGTAATGCACAAATTGTACCAAGTTTATGATGGAGCCTGATTATTTTAGAACAAACCAATTTTAACTTTTGTTTAGATAGTAAATCTTGATTTATTGCAGGTAATAACATCTCTTTTTCTCTCTCTAAATGTTACTTTTAATATCAATCGCGGCCACAGATAACTGACAATTACATTATCCACTTTTTTCTTAACCGTAACTGACGTTTTATATCTTCAGGTGCAGACCTACGTCCCATTAATCCAAATCACTTATTTATTTTTTTTATATAAATAGTTGTTTTGTTACATAATTTGCTAATTTTAATGCAAATTTTTAAATGAAAATGATGGATCATTTTGAAAGATGGTAGATAAATCTCGATCTTAAGTATTAAGTTCCATAGAATATAAATATTTCTGGAGGAGTAGCGCTAAAACAAGGTGAATCTCAAATCAGAAGTTAAAAAACGTGCAGGTCAACTTCAGGCAGAACACTCGAAATAATATTGAAAAACCATGGTGCAGTTTTGTTATACGGATCCACAGATTGTAAAATGTACAGAAAAATTTGGTCAAGTCTTTAATTTGTCCATTTTATGTCCAGAACAGAACCCAACCAACCCCTGAGGGACTTCTAACCCTTCCTCCTCCTCCTCCTACTACTACTACTACTACTACTACTACTACTACTACTACTACTACTACTACTACTACTGTGAAGTATCAGTGTAATCATAGTGACATGATTGTGAGATAACTGTGTAAACTTTTAAATTACTTCGCCAAATTCAATTATTTATTAATTTGCGGCTATGTTCTATAGAATCATGAATACTCTTTAAAATTCAAAGGAATAAAAACTTTTTATTAAGATTGTACATTCCCAGACAGCTTCTGTAATCACACATTTGTAATTATTACTCTCCTTCACACATTTGTAATTGTTTCCCTCTTGCCTCACCGCGTTCCTTTTTGGCTAGCTTGACATATCCAAGTTCATCGAACGCTAGAGTCATCACTTTACAGCCAGACGAAACCACGGAGGACACATCAACTAGGGGTATTCGCCACGAAGTTTAGGAAGGTGTAGGATCATCGGAGGCAAGCAGATCCCACCATTGGAGGACGACCGACTCCATGTCCCGAGAATAACATTCTGCCGGTTCATCGCCGCAGACACATTTTGAGTTTGACATCTGAGTAGTGGCATGAAGATGTAGAAGAAGAACATCATAGAAACGTATCGCAGAGAGAATTCGACGCCCCTAGCAGTCCAGCAGGATTGAGTTCCAGTTGTTGGCTGACTCCAGTACATCCAGGTTCCTCCAGGGAAAACCTTTCATCATGCAGATGACCAGGATGACACCAGTAGTAACGGAATGTCAGGCTAGTGCTCTTCCTTTATTTCTTAACAATATCCTTTCTCTCTCTCACCTGTTCCCAAACTAGTCGTTCTCAAAATTAAGACATTTGAATTTTATTTAAATTCAACCATAATTTCTCAGTTAAGTATGTGCATCAGTTCCATCTCCAATTTGTTGCGTTCACTTAATGAGTATTCTGAGCTACAACTGATGGCACAGCCCCGGCACACTACTACTACTTATACTATGGATCCGTTATCGACATTCGCTATTTTTCTGATATCGATATCGAATAGATATATCGATATCGACAGTATCGATATCGAATATCGATATCGACAACATCCAATATTGATATCGACAACATCAAATATGGATATTCAATATATTGTTTGGTCTTGAATATTTATGTTGATATAGACAATCTGGTCTCAAAACGTTTCAATGGCGGATATCTCAGAATACTTGTTATTCACAGAAAACAGACTTGTGTTCCTTCTAATCCACCACCCTTTCCTCAGAAAAAAATAATAAAAATAGTAATTTAATTTCTTTCTCAGCTATCATATAGGTCATCATTGAGAAAATAGAGAGAGTGAAACAGGGTAACATATAATATGCGTGTTTTATTTGTGTGTAGGTGTTTATTTCATGTATGTGCATTTGTGAATGTGCACGTGTGGCAGTATGCGTTTCAGAGAGAGAGAGAAGTTCTTTCTATAACATAACACGTGCGTGCTTTGTATTTTAAGCTCACGCAAAACAATACTTGATCCAGATATGGACGATAAGTGCCGCGGTGGCTCAGTGTCAGTGGTAGAGCATTCACCTCTGGTGCATGAGGTTCCGGGTTCAAACTCTGCTCCCGCCAAGTGTACTTTGTGGTGGACAAACAGCGTTGCGTGGGTTTCCTTGGGGTTCTCCCGTTTCCTCTCACTTTCTTCATTCCACCATTTTCATTCATTTCTCATTATCACCGTCTCCTTTAGCCTAACCGGCATAACCGTGGGACGTAAAACTCAAAAATTTCATATCATTTCAGAGATGGACGAATGACGTACCCGATCAACAAAAACAAAATCGGTGAATCCGCGTTTCTCTTTTGTGCTAATCATTTGATGTCTTACTGCAACAGGAAATCGATACATATCTTTCAGTGCCATCTAGACAGTGGTGCTATTCAGCCATTTCTCACCGGTTCGCCAGAACCGGTTGTTAATGTATTTCGAGTTTGCTAAACCGTTTGTTATACCCAGACATAACAGTAAATTTTACCCAGTTATACCAAAGAACGAGCAAGTTTCAGTTTATTTAGCTTTGTTCTTAGAAATTTCGTACAGCCACAGGGTTAGATATATTATATGATCTCTCAGAACAAGTATAAGCGACTTTTTCTTAATTTCAAATGGACTGGTTAGATGTCAAGAATGAAATCTGGGATCACATCAGTGCAGTGGTGAAGATTATTTACGTTTGAAAAGCATACATACCATTATCAACAATTGTTGATCCATTGCCAAGTTAAGGTGTTTCCAATACTTCTTGACAAACATCTACATTTTGGATAATTTGTTTCCAAGATATTCACAGTGCTACCTAATTTTGTCACAACACCTTATATTAGGTTGCTGTGTAAAAATTGAAATCTTTAAGTTTAACGTCCCACGGTTATGCCGGTTAGGCTAAAGGAGACGGTGATAATGAGAAATGAGTGAAATGGTGAAATGAAGAAAGTGGGAGGAAACGGGAGAATCCCGAGAAAACCCACGAGCACGGAGGTTGCTGTGTATGTCTCTACTTGTCACTTGTGGCATCCAGTGAAAAATTTGCTTTTGTCTATCTTATATGATTTGCTTCCTAAGAGAGAGGGAGAGAGATCTTTCTATGTATCCATCTACTATCTCTTTCTCATATATATAACCAGTGGCGGCTATTAGTGTTGCAGCGTTGCGCAACGACCAAAGTATTTCAAGAAAAAATATTATTATCAATAATAGTAAAGAACAGAAAAAATATTTTTTAATACTCGCATATAAACACTTCAAATAACATAGTTGTTTTACTTCCGTAACTGTCCGTTCCGTTAATCCGTTTTAAAAAGCGAAAAATATTCCGTCACAGAGTCTCTAATTTATATTGTGTTGCAGCGAGCATACAATGACCAGATTCCTTCAGCGCGGCTAGTGTTGTAAATAGAAAAAAAAACGGTTCGTATTTTTTCAGAAATGTACGTTTTTTTTTAGAAAAAAACATTGCCTCTCGTTTTTTTTCTAAATTTCGTTTTTTTTTTCAAATAGTCATTTGTAATGCATCTAACGTCTATTTAAGTATGAAATATTTTTATGTAGGTGTAATCACCGTAAAATGCAACATAAATTAAACACTAGATACTGATACGCTACAAATATTTTACAATTTACATGAATACCATACCTATTAACGATTCGGGTTTCAGCAGTTTTCATCAATATCAACTAAGAAATAAAAGTAGAATTGAAATTTTGTTTATTCGTGAATGCAGGCCTTTAATAAGTACGAAAATAATGTCACGAACAGTATAAAATTCCAATAACTTGTCTAAAGGTAAAAACTAATACTAATTTGCCTAATAGTATTTTTCTAAATGTCATATATAAATAATTTGTCGACTAGATATATATATGATATGCAGAGCCGGCTCTACCATATATGCAGTGGCGTATTTACGATTTTGTTTCGGGAGTAGCTTTGCTAACTTTCGGGGGGATTTGCCTGAAAATGTGAAAATTCTGCAAGATATTTCATATACTTTACTATAGTAAGTAAGATTTCGGGGAGGGCTTAACCTGGAAGCCCCCTAAATACGCCATGTATATATGCAACATGTGCATTTGCGTGGAACGGCAAGCTTGGATGGTCCGGCAAAATCAGTCATAAGTATATTATTTAAATTAAATATTTCTTGTTGGAAACAAACTTCATGATGATGGTAGTTACATTTACTAAACTGACCTTCTATTTGAATAGACCTACAACATTCATAAATTATGTTTAGGTTGCATTAGTTTAAGGCCACATGGACAATGCTAAAGAAAATGGTCGAATAAATCCGAGCACAAATTGCTTGATTGTTGTCAAATGCAAGAATTCAATTCTCGAATAGTAGTGAATATCTGTTCCATTTAGTAAGTTATCACAGTTTTGATATGAAAGTAGTCTTGTTTTTGTCAGAAGCAAGTTCCTTATCATTGAAGATAGAAACAAGTTTTTTTAAAAAAAATGTTAGAAGATGTAGAAGAAAAATCAAGAAATAAAGATAAAAGAGCTAGTTGCATTGGAATTGCAAACTGATACATTGAGATTGAAGCTTGATAGTGAATTCTATAAAAAGGATTATCATCTTTCCTCTGCAGGTGTGTTTGCTTTATGTTTAACTATCATAATAGATTAACATTTAAAGAAAAAAAACGGAAACAACGGAATTGCATTTTTAGTAAGTATTTAAGCCTTTCTGAGTGCGACTGCACTTACATCACCTTTGTTGTTCATGCTGGAGTAGCATACTTAAAATCATGACTTCTAAGATTTGTTCTTTCTGGAGAAAGGAAGAGGCGGCAAATTATGCCATTGCACGAGGCGACAAATTGACTAGAACCTGAATATAGGATGACTCAATTTGAACTAATGCAGGGTGTTTCAAAATTAATACTAGGGTTTTGAATCTTTGTAGTATCTATTACAATTATAAATAACAAATGAAAGAGCAACTCAAACAGTTTTGTACGCACGCATGTACATGCATTGTTTCTTCTGTCTGCTGTTAGAAAGAGCAAGTAGCAAAGATGGAGACTAGAGAGCAAAAAGCTTTTTATGTTTTAATAAAGACTGAACCTGTACAGTGCAGCCGTCTGTGTGAAGAATATTAAGGAGACGCTTGCAACTACGTCTTTATTGTTTGCAGTTGCTACAAGTCTAAAGCCTACAGACTACGGTTTACGTGCCAATTTCGCAAGTGAAATATTGCTGCATAACAATGAAGATTTTCTGGATCGTGTCGTCTTCAGTGATAAATCGACTTTTCACCTAAGAGCTAATGTGAACACTCATAATGTTTGCATCTGACCGTCAGCAAATCCTCAGGAGATGGTACAATTGAAACGAAACTCCCCTAAATTGATTGTGTTTTGTGCCATATGGCGGAAAGTTTATGGGCCTTTCTCGCCTATCGACTAGATGTGTTCCGTGTGACGAATGAATCTCACATTGAACACTTGTAGCAAAGACTGTTTGAGGTGCTCTTTTACTTGATGCATTGCTTATAATTGTACGTAAAATGTAATAAGTACTACGAAGACTTAAACCCCAAAATTTATTTTGAAACACTCTACATTTCTCACCAACAGTGTTGGAACTAAGATGTAAAAAGGAGAGAAAATTTTCCTTATAAAGTTATTGTTTACAACGATATTATTATTAGTCGAGACTATAACTACAACAACAACACGAGTTAGTAGTCAAAAAAATGTAATCAAATGTATACTCGGTGGCCCAGGTGGCCAAAGTGGCACACACAGGTGTGTCACTTGTTTAATCCGCTCCAGTGTGGACACTAATTAATATATCGGGATATTATTCTTGCAAAATGTGGTTGGACTATAGTTTATCATATTAATTTCTTTTTCTTCTGGTGTCGAATTTCCTTCTCAAATTTCACCCAGTCAAAAATTCGAGAATTTCCTAATTTCGAATTTCCTTTACTTTTTTTCCCTGTAGCTTCCTTCGTTGTAGAAAGACATTCTTAAGACTTGCCAGGTAGATACCTCGGATGGATACCTAACTGTTGACATCAATTGGACGGGCCTGCGTGCAGTGTTGCCAATTAGGGAAATTAAAATTCTCCTATATTTTGGCAAAATATTAGAAATTTTTGTGTACAAATCCGTACCTATACGTCCGAGTGCAAGTCAACTTACGCCAATCGAACATTTGTCCTTATTTAACAAACGAAAGTACAGATCGTTACAATGGGGTAATTAGCGGGTGCACGTAAAATTCGTATTTAGGTTCTAGCCCTTGATTTTTCCAGTTTTCCCTTACTTTTCTGTTTACCGTAATATATTTTTGGTAATTAGAAGCTTTGTTCCATAAATATCGCCATAATACTTGTAGGATATATTAGTGGTGTACCAATGTTTAATTTAAGATAGTTTGCGTCTGTCTGGTAGCATTGTTGCCAGCTACAGAATATTTTAATTCCAGATTTTAGGGGGAAATTTTGGAAAAATTATATGTTTTGTCTCTATTATTTCCCTCGTGTTGGCTATATCGGAACAAACGTACCAGTATCTGGAAGTATCGTCTTTGCTCTACACAACGCACTATAGAAAGTTTCAATAGGATAATTAGGGGAAGTACAGTTGAGGTTTACAGTGGACCTTGTTCTCTAATTGGAAAGATAACTGTGATTTTTTTAAAGGTAGAATGAGATATTTTTATTGACATGCTTACTTTATTAGATATCGTCACAATACTTGTAGGATATATTAGAGGGATACCAAAGCTTATTTTAAGATAGTTTATGTGTGTCTGATAGTAGTGTTGCTAGCTACAAAAAATTTTAATTCCAGATTTTAGGGGCAAATTTTGGGAAAAATTCCCTTTTTATTTCTATTATTTCCTTCTTGTTGGCTACATTCGAACAAATGTACCAGTGTCTAACAGCCTCATCCTTAGCCTACACAGCGCACCATAAAAAGTTTTACTAGAATAATTAGGGGAAGTACAGTTGAGGTTTATAATAAACCATGTTCTGGAAATGGTAAGAAAATGGTGAATTTCTGAGGTAGAATAAGATTTTTTTTTTAAATTTCATGCTTACTTTGTTATATATCGCCATGATACTTGCACGATATATTCTTGGAGCACTACGGTTTATTTTCAGATAGTTTTCGTCTGTCTGACGGCAGCGTTTCCAGCCAAAACAATTAATTCCCGCTATTAGGTGAAAAATTCGGAAAATTTCCCTTTTCCCCTCTATTATTACCATTTTACTGGCTACATTGAAACAAACGTACCACTACCTGAAAGCTTTCTCTTTGCCCTACAGAACGCACCATAAAAAGTTTCAATAGGATAATTAGAGAAGTTGTACCCCGGCATATTTGATTTTTGCTTCTGAGGCGTAAAAAGTGTCAAAATTTCATGTGTATGACAGAATTTTTTCTTTCCCTCTTTGAATGGAAGCCAGCGACTTCAGAATTTCACTGTACCTTGTCAACACACCAAAGATTTGTTTAGGTGACTTGAACCCATATAGCAGCAGTGGTGCTAGATACAAAAAAAAATTTGAAATTTGGTTAGGAAATTTTTTGTAAATTTTCATCCCTACATTTCCCTCAATAATTTCCCACCCGTTGGCAACACTGCAATACAACTTACACCAAAAAATAGCCACATCCATTTTCTTAAAAACAAGGCCTTAACCATATCAATCGAATGAATAGTTTTTGAGCAATAATTCACTAACTGGAAATGTAGGAAAACGCCAAAAATGACCTGGGGCTGAAAGGAATAATCACACAATTTTGCTCGTATAGGTTCAAAGAAACAAACGATTTGTAAGTTACGAGATCTTCGACTCAAGTTCTGTTGATTATTTCAATGATCTGCAACATAAATCAATAAATAATAGTTGCCAGAAAAAAACAGACTTTTGAAAAAACATGAAAAAGAACGATGTTTTTTATTGAAAAAAAAAACTTCACAGAAAAAAAACCGTTTTTTTTCAACACTAAGCGCGGCAATTGGAGCAAATGTTAAGTCTCCTTTCCCCTATCTCAAAAGTTAAAGGGACTGGTCGTTGCAGTGCTTCTGCAACACAGCACGGTTTCCAGTGAACGAGAAGGTTTTTCGTACTAAATAAGATTTCTGAATTTTCTTTCACTAGCAATTAACAAATGGAATTTGTTTTTATGCATTCATGTTTTTAAATTACGGGACCATACTGAAGGAAATCAATATAATGACAATTAAAAAAAGTGATTGCAGAATTACAAAATAAGAAAGAAAATATCTAGTAGAGGAGAAAACAAAAGAAAGTAGACCCACATTTACAAGTTAATTCTAAGCTTATATTGATAATGAAGGCTTCTTCTACAGTAATTTGTGAATCAAATATTAATAAGTCAGTACGTAGAATTGTTCCCCCCTCCTCTGTGGATAGTATTTTAGTATAAACATATTTCTTTTATAAAATAAGTATATTTTATACTCTTGACAATTTCCACATAAAACTGTATGATGGGGAACGCCACATTGAATTTGGGACTAGTTAGCAATGCTCAGGGGCGTAGACACGAGGGGGGTCCACCGGGTCCGGACCTCCCAAAAATTTCGAAACTTGACTAACAATTGTAGACTTTCTTAACGAACTATACTTGTTTAACAGAGAAGTGATTGATGTAGGCTAAATATTTTATTTTACGCCTTATCATGTACTCTTCTTTTCTTATAAAAATAATCGTTCTATCATTTTTTTAAAAAATATAGGTGACAGTAAGTACGAATTACTTATCGTCTTTTCGGGTGCAGTATAAGACAGGTTCCATATTATGTAGACGTATTGGACCTCCCTCAAATACTTTGGACCCCTTCCAGTTAACATTTCTGGAGTGTAAAACTGGCAGTGCTATTTGTCTTGATGTTCTTTGATTTTTGGCTTCTGTTACATACTGATCCTTCACCTGGTGGGTTTCGAGGTTTCGTTTCCAGAACATATCACATTGGTAATCGTTGTTTCGCCTCATGTGGAAGTATATTGTGTTCATCGTGCATTGCGTAACAACCAAGACGGATGAATATTTGACATTCGGAATTCATATACCAGTACCTATTTTGTATCAGCTGTTTTGGTTTTTAATTAATAGGTTTAATTTTATTGTGTGTGCTTTAATTCTGTAAATAAAATACAAATTCTGAATGAATTGTATACCATGACTTCTGTAATTAACTTACAAAAAACATTGACCAGCTTTCAACTGAGGAAAAATTTGTAATTAAGGCTTAGACAAAACAAGCAAAGGACAATTCAGGAGAGTGTTCGAAGAAAAAATACAGTTTAAACTGTGAATAAAGTGTGTTCAATGTACATTTTTTATAACACTAATCTCTGCTACGAACTCTCTTCAGTCAACGCTGAAGAGGAATTAGGATCACTGTCAGGGACTGAGTTTGCTAGAATGAATCGTTCGCAATAATCTAGAAAAAATATTTAGTGAATCTACAAAGCTTCTGAAATTAATATTAACTGTATCTATGGCGTCAGCAAAAGACGAAAAGTTTGTTTCCACATGAGAAAGAATTGACACTTTCAAGGAATTGAATGTCCCAAGAAAGGTTATCACCATTTCCATCGAAAAAGACCTGACAATAAGAATACCAGAGTTCAACCAGCATGTATTAGACAGATTTGCTCCAATCAGAGAAGATAATGAACTTACTAATTAATTAAGGTGATGAATTGGATAAAATGTTCTGCATTTTTTATTTTTTAAAAACAGAATTTTATTTAATTTAACATGTTACATAGCATTTGCATCTAAAGTTATGCTGATTAGTCAATGAGTCAACTTTATACCTTCTGTCTCTTATCGTTCGTACTGCAACACCCGAAACCACAATGCACCGGCCGCCACTGTATATAACCAGTTGTTACTAAATTAGAATAGCACCACTGCCTACAGATATGGAAGAAAACCTCCTTCACTGGAGAAAATCTCATGACAGTGACTTTCCAAAATTAGCTCTTCTGGCTCGTAAGTGTTTGTGTAGGTGCCAGCGTTCTATCAGAAAGAGTATTTAGTTGCGGATGCAATATCGCAACTGATGCTCGTACTTGTTGTGAAATGACTTGATACTAGACCAAGTAAGTTTGTTTTACCTTCGTTTCAGCTACAATGTCAAACGGTTTTCTTGCAACTGATTAGGAGACTTACGGAAGTGTCACTCGCCGATTTGAATGAAACTTTGCACACTTGTAGAACATCGAAAAATAATCGACACGTATTTTTTATATCGGCAATGGTGAAGATTTAAGGGCGAAAACCATCCTTTGAACATTGGGAGTGGTCTCTAAGCATAGACAGAAAACAACCATTTAATTTAGAAGAGAACATACTGCCGGGGATTGGGGGTAGGACAGCTGATTCAGAATCTGATGTCAAAATTACAATATTCAAAATGGCGGATCCAAGTGATTACAATTGCAAAATGTCTTTTGGTTTGAAATTCGCTGGAATTCCCGTTCTGCCTAAATATAAAATCATTTAAAATATTTTCTACAAAGTGCTGGAGGGCCTTTAGGCAGAACGGGAAGACCCACTAAAAATCTTGCTATTTTGGTTTTTAAAAGATTTTGAATTCTTGTTTTTAAGTGCCAATAGAATAAAACAACTTACTTTCGACAAGATAAATTTTCAAGCAAAGCACGCAACGCAAGATTGAATGGAAATCAACCTTTACACTGCTGTGATCGCCACAACAACGTTTGATCAATCGATTGCCAACGATTTCATCTCGACGTCACACCAAGTATGAGAAAGTCGATGCTAATTGTCTCTTGCTCAGGAAGGAAATCCAATGCAATCGTTCGTTGCATCAATAAATTTTAAAATTTGTAAAAAAAAAAAAAAAAAAAAAAAAAAAAAAAAAAAAGCAAGATTCACCCACCAGATTTTTTGAACACCCCCCTAAGTTCAAAATTCTGGATAAACCATTGATTCCCGACAACCTCGTACACAAATTCAGCCACCCTTCGGTCCACATTAGTTCGAGTCTACAGGACTCTATTGTGTTGGCTGGAACGAGTTGTGATCGAATCACAGAAGAGTAGAGGAAGATCCGGCAAAACAGGCAAGTTCGACGTTATTGTTCAAGATTTTGATTTCATTTTTCAGTTTAGCGTCCCTTTCAGCATCGAATATATACGAGACGTGGACCTACAGTTTAATGTGGAATCCATTGTTCGAGAAGTAAGCAAGCTATAAACTAAGTAATGTTATTGACAGGACTACTTCTTTAGGCGTTGCTCTTAGTAAAACAGAAAACATTAAAATTATTGAGGCTACGATTGCAGATGAGTAACACGAAATTCAAACTTATTATATTTTATCACTTTTCAAAACCGCCCGGGCAATGTGAATAACGCTTGCGAGCAAAGTGAATATTGCTCTACGATAAGCTAAAACGTTCAGTAGACAGAGGAAATGTAACAGAAAATACATTCCACCATAATATACTTTGCTTTAATATAACACAATTGGCAAATTATTTAGCACAAAGACAATATATTGATTTTTACTATTAGATTCTGTTCATTACCTGTGAGTTATTTGTATCTTGTATCAACTTGGTCTTTTGGTCTAAAGATAACACTGATTTCAATGAGCTAGACTACTTTCACTTCGCTATTCACGATACAGATCACAAAAGTAGCACCCAAAGCCACTGTAGTGCATGCATCCTTCGTGTGACCATGCTTCATAATCGATATATTGTATCCAGTCATCAAAAGGAGGGTCATCAAATTTTCCTGCATAAAGAAAGAAAAAAAAAACAGTAATAGTCTTTCTTCTTGTCAGTCACTTTCTTATACTTTGCTTGATCAAAATATTTAAACAATGGTTTTTCTTAATGTTGTTGCCACTTCTCTTGAAATATTTCACGTTCTGGGCTGTCTTGAATTGGAGTGGAGGTAAGGATGACTGTTGACATCTTCTGCGCTTTCAAGTAAACGTACCTGTCCAAGGCTGTGCCAAAGGCCTGATGTTCAAAAGTGAAGTTTCTCGCGTAGGTCTACTTGAATGCATTAGGAATACAACGGGAACTAACTAGATCGTTTCTTTCTTGTTAAGAAATATCAAAATTAGATGAGCTTACCGCTCCAGCCACTGTCGGACTTAAGTTTGTAGAGCAAGAAGTCCTTACAGAGTGTAGACGATTGGTAGATTCCTTGTTTTGAAAAATACACTATTTAATTTTTGTAGAAGTATTTCTTTAGTGAAGATAACGCAGACAAATCCAGCGGTTGTAGTTTGTGAGTAGGAGGAGAAGGAAAGGATAGGAAATTACATTATTTGCAGAGACATATTGGAAGGCTGGATAATACACCCTGTTTCAAAAATAAGATACGTATTACGAAGAATTATTTTGTCCAAACTATCGATCGCTGCGCCTCGGCTCGGCTATTGGAGAAACGAATACATAGTCTATTTTATTTTAATAACCACTAGATGTCAGTTGTCTTCTGTTTTGCTTGATATCCGTCAAAAATGTTTAAAATGGCTTCTTCGCAGCAGGAATCATTTTGTATTCTCGAGTTTGCGAAGTGCAATTCCGTGATTACAGTGCAAAAACGTTTCAGGTTGAGGTACCAAATTGATCCTCCGAATGGGTGGAACATTCGCAGATAGTATCGACAGTTTGTAGATATAGGATGTGTATGCAAAGGAAAGAGTCCTGGTCGCCCTAGTGTTCCTGAAGAAAATGTTGCACGAACTCAAACTGCTTCCCAACGTAGTCCTTCAAAATCAACTCGTCGTGTCAGTCGGGAGTTACAAGTGCCGACAACAACAATTTGGCGTATTTTGAGACGTCGGTTGGTTATGAAGCCGTAAAGTTACAGCTGTTAGAAGCTCTGCGTCCTGATGACAAACGCAAACGTGTGACATTTTGTAATGAGATTCTGGATGCTATTGACAATGATAACACTTTTGCACAACGCATCGTGTTCAGTCATGAAGCGACTTTCCGTGTTAGTGGTCAAGTAAACAAACAAAATGTTCGAATTTGGGGCCTACAGAACCCACATGCAGTCATTGAACATGTACGAGGTTCGCTCAAAGTCAATGTGTTTTGTGCGATATCCCGATTATCTGTTTATGACCCATCCTTCTTTAATGGAAACACGGATAACAGTCAGCAGTATCTCGCTATGTTACAAAACTGGTTGTTTCCGAGGCTGCTCGAAGACAACTTCATTTTTCAACAAGACAGGGCACCCCCTCACTGGAGTCGCCAAAGGCGTTAATATCTGAATGAAACTCTACCGAACCGTTGAATTGGTCGTGAAGGAGCTGGCGACTTAGTGTCTCAGCTGGCCTCCACGGTCTCCGGATTTGGTACCTTGTGATTTCTTCCTGTGGGGTTTCGTTAAAGACAACGTTTATGTACCAACACTCCCACAGAACCTGGAAGAGTTCAAGAACCGGATCCGTACTGCCATAACATCACTGACACAGGATATGCTTGCCCGAGTATGGGAGGAATTTGAGTGTCGATGTGATATTGTTCGTGTCACTGATGGAGGACATATTGAACATCTGTAATTTGAACTTTGAACTGTAATTTGAACTTGAGAGGTTCTTAAATATGTGTGTAAAATTCCATATTTGTATGTATTAAAGTTTAATAAATATATACATTCGAAATACGTATATTCTTTTTGAAACAGGGTGTATTTGTGAGCCTCTAGATTGTCTAGAAGAAGTATCTTTTTCTCATTTGTTGCCGTACATTTTCCGACAAAACAAAATTCTAAGTTTTGAGCTTATCGCCGTTAATGCAACTGCTGTCTGTACACGTTTCGTGTGAGCTAGGGGCAGCACCATCCAACTCTCCTGCATCTTCTTACGGACAAATACAAAGTACAGTGGAATTAATGAACTCGACGCACTATGACAACATATTACTGTTGTTATTGACCACGTTCAGTGATGGATACAATATCTACTTGTTTCTTGCTCTTTATAGAAAGAGCGTTTGGTGATTTATTTGTGATTGTGAAAAATATTTTCCTACATGTTTTTTTTTTTTTTTTTTTTTTTTTTTTTTTTTTTTTTTTGTATCTGGTACTTAGAACTTCCTTTCTTTGTGCAAACCATACAACTTTCAAAAGAAACATTTTTCGTCACTTTTAAGTAATTTATTTTCCTCTACATAGTATCAGTTTTGTGAAATTCAATCCCACAAGAAGTGTTAAAATATCCAGGAAAATGGATATCTATCCTCTTTGCCCGCTAAGTCATTTTTATTCAAACAACTACGGGATTTTTATTTAGAGCATGATAATATTCATGACCAAAGAAATTACAAGTTCATACATCAGCGTAACTCACAAGAGAAACAATATATATATATATATTGAAAAGTAAATTAATAGTATTTTGATATACGTACTAAAAGAGCTTACCTTATTTTTTCCCAACACGCCTTTTCCGTTCTCCTCACACTATGTGTTCCATGCCACGAGCAGAACAACGTCTGCGCTGACAAATGCAAGTCACCTTCCTTGCTTTACACATACTTCTCGCTTGGTGTGCTAGTGTATGCAATTTAGGAATTATTAACATTATTCTCTTTGTCCGGTTTATTTGCTTTACTCGTCGTTCCTCTACGTAGGTAGTTTAATTTCGGAAATTGGTACTTGCAGACGTCAGGGAAAGCGTATTTGGTGTGTGTTATTACATCGAATTGCATTGGAAATGGTTAATCTTCTTTTCTAGTTTACTTGAAAGTTAGAGAATGTGACATACCATTATGTTCGCCCGAGCCGCTTAAATATTTCTGTTTTCAAGACAATTGCTCCATTTTTATTATTTATACATGACTAAAACAAAAGCATGAAGAGCGCTCTCTTATTCACTCACTTGATTTACACAAAAATTGAAAAAAATATAAATTGATTTTATATGTATATAAGTGTTGCCCATTCTTTTCTTTTTAATCATGCATAAATAGAAAAGTAAGTAATTTTCTTGGAAACAGAATTATTTGTTACTTTTTACTACGGTTTAGTTATTTTCTTTGTTGAACTTTTAAAAAAGAAATCACATTTCTTAAATTATTTTATTTTATTTGTTTAAGGTGTTATGAAAAATCGTAAAAATCTGAAATTTTGTTTGAATTTGTGGATGTTAACTCCTTTGTACTCGATAATCCCGCTTTACACAAGAGTAAAACTGGTTGCTTACGAAGCTGACATCTATCATTAAAATCAAACAAAAAGTTCCAAGTTTAAAATATAAAAGTAATAATGTATAAATAAAAGTAACAACGGGTTATTGTATTGTCACTCCATTCATGTCCCTATGCAAAATTTCATCATTGCATGAAATCGGGAAATGAGTTAAAGTTGCAAAATTTGAGGACACGGTTGAACCATTGTAAGTTAAAGAGAAGCATACAAAAATAATAATGTTTGGTGTATGTATATGTAATGTACCATTACAGTTGAAAGTAATGGCAATTTTTTTTACGCACCCTGTAACTAGTAATTTTTTTTTTTATTCAATTTCGGTTTAGTTACACAATTTATTTACTCTCTTTACTTCGAATTAAATATAATGAATCGAAAGGTTTCATTAATAACCATATTCCCACTGAATAATATATTTTATTTATATTTTGATTAAGTGTAAATCCCATTTTCGCATATACAAGTCGAATAGTTACAAGGTTTACCATTCTGACGTCATACCGAAACATAGTTCCGTCATTGGATATGAATTTTCTTAATTTCAGACCAATGTAGATTTTGGCCAGGTACCTAATCTTTCCCTCACCCCCTCTCACTAGTCCATAGTCACTTTCAGATCCGGTTATATCTGGATTTGCCAAATTTCTATTTGTTTTGTAATTTCCGCGGCTAAAGTTTTCGTTCTGATTGGAGGAATTCTCCTACCTCTGGCTTTTTCGGCGCAATGTTATCATAATAATAAAAGACGATTCTACGAGCACAGCCGTGAACAGCATCTACTCTATATTTGCTGGTAAGGACTTAAATTTTTAGTGAAAATCCATTAAAAATCAGATTAAATGCCGTAGTAAACGCCATAAGATTATATAGGAGCCTGTAAACCTATACTTTAGCTGAAAGAACTGCAAAACCAAGGAGAAATAACAAATTCCGGATTTCTGTTTACTAGGAAGCCATGTTTGCTGCCCAGCTAGAATAGACAGAGTGAAATAGTGACTTTACTTTCTTTTTTCTTTCAAATTCAGTTAGGGATTAGGGAAATTACTACCTGTTTAGTGCATGTTGTTCGTGTATTAGGTAGATGTGATTTTTTATTTTTATTTTACAGTAAGTGCATGTACGTAGTAGGTTTGATAGTTGTAATGTAAATAATCATAATGGCAGCTTAAGCTAGCATAAAAGGGCTCCTATCCCCTTTTCCAAATTGTACCAGTTCTAGCGGGGGAATGGGTTAGTTATTATTTGTTTTAGGGCCTTTTCCCCTTTCAGAGGAAGGGTCCCTCCATAAATCTTGTTAAGGTGCCCCCAGGGCATCAAATTCTAGTAAACATGCTTTAAACAATTGGTCAGGTCAATTGGACCTAGGGTTACCTTTCTCATTTTGCCCCCCTAAATTAAATAGAGCCAACTGTATATACCAACAAGGGAGTACTTTTTCTCAATATGAATGTAATTAAATGGTGTTTGTTTAGTTAGTAGTATTTATGTGTAGTATTTATAGTGGTGTGTAGTTCGTAGTTCCGTGTGAGTGTATGATTTTGCCATAAGGACAGTGTATTAAATATGCGTCAATTTAGTACCATTTTTCTAACATAAATAAACCAGAGTAAATATTAGATTTCTGATTAATGAGTACAAGTATATATTTCAGTACACGGTAAATTATG
Organism: Thermobia domestica; assembly: GCF_964235325.1. Taxonomy (NCBI): domain Eukaryota; kingdom Metazoa; phylum Arthropoda; class Insecta; order Zygentoma; family Lepismatidae; genus Thermobia; species Thermobia domestica. Next base: position 217,483,214 of record NC_137457.1, read on the forward strand.
CCTCCACTACAGCGCCATAGTGCCCGTTTTCGGTAGTCAATTGTTTGTTGACATTACGACATCGCATGACTTAGTGATCTAGATTGTTTGATTTTGGCCATTTATTCTCAAATTACATCCCGTGGACATGGTTTTCGGTTCAGATGAGTATACCTTCATATAAAATAGCATGAGATCTTACTGTACTGAAAATTTCAGCTTGCTAGGTCCAGTAGTAATTGAAATATCTACTGAAATAAAGAATACCTATTTTCTTAATAGAAGTAAAGCCCATATGCTGTTACTGTTTGCATCAAAATGTAGTATTAAATTCTCTTTTCCCGTGGCTGTAGAAAATTTCCATTGTTGCTTTAGTTTTATCAGCAAATCAGAAATAGATTAATCGTTGACAATTTAACTTTCAGTGAATACACGTATGATTTTTTTTTTTTAACTGCGAAGTAAATACAATTTGGGTGCTTCGAAACAAAGAGTACGTGGTTCCATAAATGTTGTCGTGTAGTAGTTTGAGCGTGAAAGATTGTGATAATTATATATTTATTAGTGTGTAATATAAATATTTGGTCTAGGAATTAATTCGTGCGGTTGGTACGCACACATTGAAGCTGTAGTACAAACACAAAATACATAAATACCTTAAGAAAAATATTGTCCATCGCTAGCCACCACTTTCGCCCTTCTGTCAGGCAATGTACGGATTCCGTGGCGAAAGATGTCCTCATCCTTGGAAGCGATCCAGTCAGAGACCCATGTTTCGATATCTTCTGAAGAAGTAAACCGCTGTCCAATCAAATCGTTGTTCATGCAATCGAGCAAGTAGTAGTCCAAAGGAGCAACGTCTGGTGAATACGGCGGGTGGGGTAAAACTTCCCATCCGACATTTTCTAAATAGGTTTTGACCGGTTTTGCGACATGTGGGCGAGCGTTATCATGTTGAACAATAAGTTTATCATGTCTGTTCTCCCATTCTGGTCGTGTTCTGGCCAGAGCTTGCTTCAAACGCATTAATTGTCGTCGATAACGTTCTCCATTCATAGTTTCACCCGGTTGCAACAGCTCATAGTACACCACACCTTTCATATCCCACCATATGCACAGCATAACCTTTCCACAGTGAATATCTCGTTTTGGTTGTGATGGACCTGGTTCACCTGGTTTCACCCAGGCCTTTTTTCGTTTAGGGTTCTCGTAATTGATCCACTTCTCATCACCCGTAATAATTCGATGCAGAAACCCCTTTCTGCTCTGTCGTTGAAGCAGCAATTCGCAAATGGTTTTTCGTCTTTCAACGTCTCTGTCTTTCAATTCATGTGGAACCCAATGTGACATCTTTTGAATCATTCCCATGGCTTTCAAGCGTTTGAAGACTGTTGTTTGATCAACGCCTAATGCTGCTGCAAGTTGTTCCTGCGTTTGACACGAATCCTGCTCGAGCAATGCTGTCAATTCTTCGTCTTGAAATTGTTTTGGCTGTCCAGCTCGCTCTTGGTCTGCCAAGCCGAAATCACCACTTCTAAACCGTGCAAACCACTTCTGACACGTTCGCTCAGCTAGAGCATGGTCACCATACAATTCCACCAAAATACGATGACTTTCAGTCGCACTTTTCTGCATGTTAAAGTAATGCAGCAGGACACCCCGCAAAAACACTTTATCAGGCACAAATTGCGCTGTGTTCACTTAACTACAAACTGGTGTTGTTGACGCTTTAATCCACTGCCCTATACTACGAACGATACGCGATGACAGGGGTTTGCAACACATGTGTGGATACACGGAACTGTGGGACGCTCCGTTCGATGCGCCATCTCTTGTCCACCCGCACGAATTAATTCCTAGACCAAATATGTGTATGGCCTGCGTGAAAAATGTATGAAATAGGGTGTCTATAAAATATTACTTCGCGCGAAAATTAGTAGATAATGAATGAATGTAATGATATATTAATAATATGATATAAAATATGAATGAGATGATATGACCCCTATATTTAAACGGATAGGCCTAGTGTATGTTATATAGTGAAAATATGAATATATTTACTAAAAAAAAATCTCTCGCGTTTTGACTTCTGCACCGGTACATTCATCCAACCGAGTTTGCTACTTGGATAGTAAATTGTAGTTGGGAATTGTGTGTTACTTCGCATTTAAGTACCTCATAATAACAGCCCCGGATCTTAAGCCTTTCATCAGATAGGGTAGCATCATGTGGGAATTACTCCTAAAGGTTGACAGAAATGATAATTAAGAAAACTAACTGCTATATTCTGTGATCTTCGAAAAGTACAGGTTCGGTCATTTGTACCTTTAACATTCATTGCCTCTCCGAGATTTTTTTTTCTTTCTCGTTGCTTACCTTATTTATTTATTGTGCAGTGTTCATATAGCTGACAACTCAGTTCGGACTATCCGATTAAATCAACCGCTACTAAATTAATATTTATGTCATTTCTGTACCCGGGCATCGACCCCATCCCACCTTGAATATTTTCGTCTTCTTTTCTCACTCAGTTTCAAACTAGATAGTGATGGAAATTAATCGATGCCTCAGAATTTAGCGCATTCTGCGAAGGGGAGCTATCGGTGAAGTTTGGCAATAGAAATCACCGATCCAAAATTCAGTTTATTTAATTTTTTTTATTTTTATTTTTCAACCTCCCCCCCCCCCCGGTTTCTGAAACTCATGAAAACATACAATATTCATATCACTTATTTCGATCGTATGTACTAACTGAGACATCGAGGGATGCAATTCGTGGAGGTATTGCAGCACAACTCAGGACCATTTTCGCGATATTCAATCCACCACGGGAGAAACTGACGAGAAGGTACACTATACTTTCAGATTCCTAGAAACTTATTTGTTATTCATTGATCGTACAACTTATACCCATTGACGACTGATTTCTGGTTTTCTTTCTATTGATTGGTCACATAGTGTGTATGTATTAGTAGTTTGGGCCCACTAGTTTCGAATAACCTTGATTTTTTCTTTCTCTGTATATACATCTATACATATGTACTTACATAGTTTGAAAATTTACGTGCCTGCTCTATTTGTTGTATTTCCACATCTTATGTCAACTTATTAAATAACACAAACTATTTCTTTATACGCGGATCTTTAGTAAATTGAGAATGATTATTGATTATCGGGTTTACATATAAAGTACAATGTTGCAACCTTATGAGGGAAAAAAGTGAATTTTGATAGTCAGGGTTTTTGTTTATTTTGAGCCAAGCAAGCGTGAATACTTGTTGAATATAAACGGTTATGTAGAATTTAAATGTCGACGAAATACTATGATGGATATTAAAATGAAATTTATTATATTGAGTAATATATATATATATGCGAGTATGTATGTAAAGGGCTCGGTATTTACCCTGGTTGTTTTAGGTTGCCATAGATTTTTGACACCCGATATTAACCAACTATTTGTGATATACAGTATTACCGCGTAAATTGTAATAAATCACATTTTATTGAGTTGTTATTGATGTTTGTGACTATTAAAGTTGAATATCATGTTAAATACTGCATGTAAATAGAACAAGTAGCAGGTCGTAAGAAAAGTAAAATTAACCCTAATCCTTATCCAAATTTATTTTGCGAGATCATAGTGAAATTAGTAAGCTACGAAACAGTGTGCCCCACCAACGAATCTTCTATCAGAAAACTATGAAACAAATCCTTCCCCTACGATCGGAAACCTAACTATTCAGTGACTAGAATATTTTGACTACGATCTATACTAGAAAAAAAATTAGTGATCTTAAATTCAATGAACTGAAATTTGGTTAATAATTTAATGTGAATACAGGAATATGGAAATATGTTCCCAATGTTTGGGACTGGACTCGATATTTTAAATCTCGATAAACTTTGAATATGCATACCAAGTGCGTTAAGTGACGAAATAAAAAATATATATGTAATATGAAGCAACTATTTGTCTGTAATTAAAACCAAAACGATTAAATACTCTCATGGACACAAATCATAGTGAATAAAGAGAGTTGAAAAAGGAGTTATTATCGACGTGAGAACAAAGACTCATAAAATTGTCGAAATGTCTCCTCTTGGGACAGAGACTCAATAAAATGCTACTAAAGTGCTTTTTTTTTAAGAATGATTAACCAATTATATTTTTTTCTTTCTTTTTTCCGCAATGATATGTATTCATTACACTGAATCTTAAATATATTGACCTTTGAATTTTCTTTTTTGTTTTCCCTTTATTTTTGTCTTTCGTCTTTTGTCGAATTTTTTTTTATGTGATTCAACTTTTAATATCTCTAGAAAGAGAAATGTGTTATTTGATCTTGTTGAAAGTAGCGGATTTCTGTGCATGCTTATGAAACATTCTTTTCATGTATTAAATTTTTCCTGTTATGTCGAACTAAGTTTTCTTTTATTGAAATGTAATAAATGTCTATAGAAATGTAGTTAGGTTAGTTTAATTCAACTAAATACAACCTGAAGTATACATTGTCCTGTATGAATGTGTGTGTGAGTGAAATGTAGGTTTAGTATAAGTGCACCAATTATTTTGACATATATGTGTGACTTATTATAATTAATGGTAGTTAGCAATTAAAGTCATTGAATGTCAATACTAACTTAATGTAAGTTGGCTCTATAAAGTAAGCAAAAAGGACGGAAATAGCCTGAACGAATGATCATCATGGGAGAACTGTGAAAGTCAAAATCTTCGACAAATATGTGATACTCTGATTTTTTTTCTTTCCTGTGGTCGATTCTAACATGCCATCAACTTCGTTGTTTGTTTTTCAAATATTGGATATTAGTCTAGAACTCCTGGAAATATTGAATAAACGGTTAAATTAAACTTTCTCGTTTATCTCAGAGCTAGATTGGGATAATTCGGTAGTTGGGGTTAAACGGATCTAAGTCTGGGATGTATGGGTTAACATGTGTCTACCTTTGATCACCTTAATACCAAACATTCACCCAATCGCTATGGGAAATAATCCCAATTCGATAATTATTCACTTTTCCTTTACCATATTTCTCAAAATATCCAGAACAGTTTCCTCTTTATCACCTTCTTACTTTACCTCTTTTCTCTTCTATCTTCCTTTTCCTTTCTTCATCTTCTTCTTTTACTTTTAATAAAACTGAAAAGGGGGTCGTGACTGGGAATTCTATATGTAATAAACACGGTCATGTATTCATTTGATTTTTATTTTTCTTTAGAAGTCCGATAAAAAGTTTTCTCATTTCGATCGAACCTAGTATGTTCGAAATTAAGAAATGGATATTATATTCCAATATAGTTAGACATAAGCTGATAGCTTCATGAACATCCCCACCAGGGGTGAAGGGTTCCCACTCACGACTTATTCCATGCATCTCATTTGTTACAGAGTTTTCTTTCTTTTCTTCTTTCTTGCCCTTTATCAGTTTTAGATTGGAAAACGTGACAGGATTTGTTGTTATGGAAACGGTGGTTTCTATGGCAACGGCCCCTTTTTCAGTTTTAGAGTGGCGACACGTGACAAGACTGTTGCCATGGTAACGCATGTTTGCTGTGGTAACGGATCTGAAAATGCTTATTGAATAATACCAGTTATCATGCCAATCAGTTTTAGATTGGTGAACCGCGACAAGAATGGTTGTCATGGCAACGTTTGTTCCCATAGCAACGGATCTCAGTTTAAATGGCGACCGGTAGATCTGAAATTTTTTTAAGAATGTCAAAGAGTGAGGTTGAAGGCATGTTGAATTGATTACAACATTGAAATTAATAAGAGAAATTTTATAGTCAAGTGAAACAAGTAGAGTCGTTGGCTACTTTGTCATTTTTGTTTCCTTTTCTAAGGGGGAAAAAGAGAAGGAGTGTCAAAATTTTTTCTAAATTAGAACTAAACGCTAGAAGGGTTTCAAGGAAGGAAAGAGAATGGGAGTCCTTTAATTCATGAATAATACTTGTCTTGATAGCGAATAAGTATTTTATAGTATATGTGTATTTTTGATATATATCTTGTCTTTTGTAAAGTGTATAGTGTGTCAAAGCTATGGCAACAAATAAAAAAGTTGTTTTGTCACAGGACGAATGTGAAGTCACGTGCACTCAATGCACGTTAGATGAAAAAGAGAAAAGATCTCGCGCCCCGCGGAGATTAATAAGATGCACCGGTTGTGGACTAAAATGGATCCACTTTGCTTGCACCAACTTGGATGATACTGCTGAAAATGCAGAAAAAGTTCAAACCGGCGAAATAATAAAATACTGTGAGGATTGTGAAAAGGACCGAGGCCAAATATCTCCAGCGGAGATATCTGACCTCGATGATGAGGAAAAGAATGGAAATCACAGTGATTCTCGGGATCAGACGGCAAACCCGAAGGAAGGAATGTCATCTGGAGGGTCTGACACGTCTGCATTAATTCGCCAGATGATGGAAATGATGAACGAAAAATTCACTAACATGGAACAAAATAATACAGAAATGAGGCGTGAGATAAATGAAAAGTTAGATCAGAATAGTGAAAACTTAAGGCGTGAGATAACTGAGAAGTTTGATACCTCGAAACGAGAGACCGATGCTCGATTCGAGGTACTAAACAATAAATTTGACCAGATCTGTTTAGACTTTGCTTCTTCGATTAGCAAATTGAAGGAGCAAACGTCTACTGAACTAGAGCAGGTTAGATACCAGGCCCAACATTCTACCGAGCAGCTCAGAGACGAAACAAATGAAAAATTAAATGAAATAGATGTAAGGTTTGAGAGCACAAACAAAAGATTATGTAACATCGAACAAAAGGTTGAACAGCAGCAGGCTGAAATAAGTAAATTAAATGTTGCAATATCCAACCTATCAATAGAAACTAAACTAGAGTCGGTTGATCAAAGAATTAGTCAAATTCAAACCGAAGTAGACAGTCTTAAGGGGAATATTACTAAATTGGAACTCGTCAAGTCTGATATCTCCTATCCTTTTCCTGATAGCGATTCTCCAGGGAAAATTTTCCCAGAAACAAGTAACGTCCCCCCGGGAAAATGTCAAGTGTTGCCTGATGCACGGGACACAACCATGTATTGTCCCCCGCATCAGCCAACCTCGAAACCATGGTTGAGCAGTTTCAATGTACCGATGCAGTCAAGTGTTGTGACTACAACAGTCACTAGCGTAAATGCTCATTCTACTTTTGGAATGGTACAATCTTACAGCGTGCTGCCAGGAGGGGAAAGGAGATGTGCCGGACCGTCGGTTACTGCCGTGGTGGGTCCTAAGTTCGAACCTCACATGGTCAACACTAATTATAAAACCTCTCTTGGTCATATGGGAGCGTTCAGTTCAGTGACCACTCCGTCGGTGGCAAATCCGGTGACAACTCCAACCGCTCAGGATAACGCGTTAATTCCAATAGATTCTTTTCCTGCCCCGTATAGTATGAGCTCTAAAGTTTCCCTCCGGGATATTGAACGTTTTCCCACTTTCGATGGGAACATTGCTAACGGGTTACCTCGAGTTTTCCTGCGAAGATTGCAGCAATATCTAGATATGTACAAACTTACTGATGGGGAACGCCTACAAATAGTCGAAAAATGTTTGATCGCCGCTTCGGGCGCATGGTTTGCCTCTGTTAAATACCAAATCCGGACGTTCAGTGATTTTTTGATTCTTTTCAAAGAAGAGTATTGTAATGAGCACATCGAGCGGCTACAAAAGAGAAACTTACAATCACTCCGGTATGATCGCTCCAAGTATGGGTCCCTCTTGGACTATGCTTGGAAAATCATTGAACTATATTATCAGATAGCTGAACATCCCTCTCAGGCCGAACTGGTAGATATTATAGTTAACGCTCTTCCACCCGATGAGTCCCGGGCCATAGCGTCCCACTTGTGCCAAACGGTGCGAGAAGTCACCTCACGTTTAGCTGCCTTGTGCGGCAAGGAAGTTGGTGGTCCACCAAAACGATACTTCGCCCGACAGGCAAAGATTCTAAAACCGACGAAGACGAAGGTAACGGCAAGTTGCCAGACAGATTTTCTGAGTTATACCCAAGCTGGATCTCGTTATCCTAGTGGGTATGGCTCAGAAAACAACAATAATGGCCGGCGACTATTTAGGAATCGGCCCATGTTCAACAATCGCCGGAGTTATCGTCCCTATGACCGTACCAACATGGAATCGAACCCGGATAGGGGCGATAACACCAGGAGGAATTTTAACAGGACGTACGGAAGAAGGGAGAACGGTAATAGTCAGGGCAATAATAATAACAATAATAGTAACAATAATGTAAATCGACCCCAGAATTCAGTCCCTTCGCAAGTGCGTGGTAACGGTGAGCCTAGAACAATATTAAATGGGAGTGATAGTCGCGAAACTGCGGTAAAGTCGACAAACTAACGCCGCAGTTACCTGATGAAATGGGGGAGGATAACTGCGGGTACATACACCCCATTAACTACAAAATGCAATATTCTAACAATAGTGAATCCGAGTTTCAGACACAAGAATACCCCTCACCGAATTCCTTAGAATTTATAATAAAATTCGTAATCGATGAAGAGCCATTTGCGGTGGGGGAAGAACGCTATTTCTCGGCATCTCCCAGCCTAAAGGGAAGTATCGGTGGCGTTGAACTTGTTGCTACCATAGATAGTGGTTCGGAGCTCTGCCTAATGGACTGGGAGGTGTGGAGAAGATTGAAACAGCGCTTCCCTTCTGCAAAATTAAGGCCGTACACGGGTCTCACACTGGGTGCATTTGCTGGGAAGGAAAGTTTTTCAGTTCAAGGGGTTCAAAATTTCAAGCTGAATATTCAAAACCATATTTTTGAAATAGCTATTTTTGTTATTAAATACTTGCGAACGGATTTAATCTTGGGTTGCCCATTCTTAGATAAGTTTCACTGTATCATTGACCGTGAAAAGAAAGAAATTCGTATGAAAGATAGTCTCGGGAATGCAGTTACTGTTTCAACTAATAAACCAAATGTAATGTTAGTAGGAATACCGGAAAGAGAGATTGCAATCGGTGAGTCAGGGCGGCCAGTGATGGATCAGCCCATGCTTGACCCCAGGTTTATCTGTCAAGCTGCCTGTGCAGTGACACCTCTCAATGGGGGAGAGGTTAATAGGGATGATCAGCTGGATCCATTCCTGAATGCCGAATGCAATGTCTCTCCACAAGACATCGACACTTACATTATTACTCGGGATGACTTACCACCACCAATTAGATCAGGTGGTAAGTACTATTGTTACAGTACAGATCTCTCTTCTCCGAGTACCCACGTCGTGTTAATGCGCCTCCATACAAAATTCAACTTAAAGATAACGAACCAGTTGTGGGACCTTGCTATTCTGTCCCACAAGCAATGCAACCCGAGTTTGAGGCCGAATTAAATAAATGGTTACGGTTAGGAATTGCTATAGAACAGATGTCCCCATACAGAAATCCTATTCACGTTGTCAGAAAGGCCTCTGGGGGCGTACGTCCCGTTTTGGACATGAGGGCTACCAACTCTAAAATTATTTCTCCACAAGCACAGGTTGAACCGATAGACGATTTATTACATCTTGTTTCACAAGCCACTTGGTTCTCATCTTTTGATGCATCTAGTGCCTATTATGGGATCAGTTTACACAAAGAATCATATCAATGTACTAGCTTTGTGTATAAAGGAAGGCAATATTGCCTTACCGTTTTGCCACAGGGATTGAAGAGCAGTCCTGCTGTTTTTCAATCCGTTATGACTAATTTTTTCAACGACTCAACTCGTTCTTTTGTAGTTTTATACCTTGATGATGTTATGGTAAAATCGGTCACGGAAGAACACTTATCTCATTTAGAAAGAACCTTTGAAATTTTCAAGCGGGCAAATTTTTCCTTAAATTTTCAAAAATGTAAGTTCTTCGCACGGGAAATAAAATTTTTAGGTCACATCATTAGTGGCAAAACGGTAAGGGTCGACCCTAAATTAAACGAACCCATTCGTTGTTTTCCGGTTCCGAAATCAAAGAAGGCATTACAAAAGTTCCTAGGCCTCATAGGGTGGAGGAGAAAGTTCGTACCAAACTTCTCTGGACTTACCGCTAAATTATATCAACTGCTAAAAAAGGATCAAAAATTCGCATGGAACGATGAAACATTGGAAACTTTCCATAAGTTAAAAGAGCTTATTAGCAATCCGCCTGCTTTAAGTCAGCCAGATTTCTCCCTGCCATTTCACATACACAGTGATGCGTGTATGGAAAATCTGGCTGGCTATCTTGCACAATATCCCGCAGGTCAAGAAGATCCTAATGTCATCGGATATGCTAGTCGACGGGTAAAGCCTTACGAGTTGTCTCTGTCGATCTCTCAGTTAGAACTACTGTCCATTCTGTTCCTATGTGAGCACTTTGAACAATATATTATGGGTCGTATCACGTATGTTCATACCGACAATGCAGCAGTTACTCATGCTTTCACTCAGAAGAACCTTGAACCAAGAACCACCAGGATCCTACTTAAATTACAGAAATTTGACTTAACATTTCAGCACTGTCCAGGCCGCGAGAACCTTATCGCCGATACACTTAGTAGGTATCCGCCTGAGGTATTGCTTGAACCCGAAACCCATTATGTGCATTTCCTTACGAAAACACAATATGCTGACATTGATTTAAATCATATAAAGAAAAATCAGGAAACTGATGAGTTACGTCAAACGTTCTTAAGGCAATATGAAAATAGTGGTAATCAGAGTAGAATCGCAATGCATTGTGGGTTAATGTACATAAAACCGTTGCGAGTTCAAAAATGGCTTTTAGTAATACCTCAGGCTTGTATTCACCAAATTATCAGTATTGTTCACTCCACAGGTCATTTTGGAGTTCAAAAATGTTATCGCTTTTGTGGCGCAATCTTTTATTGGAAAAATCAAAAATTTACCATAAAAAATTTCATCCGAAACTGTATCCAATGTGCAGAAACGAAGTTCACAAACCGAACCATAGCTCAGCAAGAATATCACATAAGAGCAAATGTACCCCATGAGACTCTGGGGGTGGACCTCATTGGGAAATTACCACCTAGCCAGGGATACTATTATATTTTATCACTAATAGATATTTACTCTCGTTTTGTTACTTTTCTTCCACTCAGGAAAGCTCATACCAAAGAAATAATAACGGTACTAGAGAGAAAATACTTTCACCTTTTACCATATCCTCAAGAATTCTTAAGTGACAGGGGACCACAGTTCCAGTCTAAACTGTGGCAGGATTTCTGTGCTAAGTACAAAATTAAACACAAGAAAACAGCTAGCTATTCTCCTCAGGGTAACAGCATAACAGAGCGCAGCCATAAAGAGCTCAATAGGTTAGTTCGGCTATGGTGTAATGAAGATCAAACCACCTGGTATAGATATCTTGTAAAAATACAGGACCTTCTTAATAATTCTTATTGTTCAAGTATTGGTTGCACGCCGGCGGAACGCTTTCTGAGTTACTCTGCTGTTGACAACTACCGGAAGGTGTTCCCATGGCCAAAACAATTAGATTCCGTTGAAAATAGGTTTAAATTTACGGAGATAGATATAAATTCGCGAAATTCTAGTAAACGGTCAACACATTCTGTTACTCTGGAAGAAGGTCAACTAGTAATGCTGAAATTACACAACTTATCGTCAATAATAAAGCAGGAATCCGCCAAATGGATGAAAATTTTCACTGGCCGTTTATCGTGAAAAAATTGCTAAAAAACTGCGCTGTTTTGCATAATCTGAAAGGTGAAAGTATCGGAACTCACAATTTTCGAAATTTAAAGATTTTCAATTGTACAGAAGATAAACGTAGTGAATTACTCGCGCAATACCCCAAGTAGATATAATATACTGTCCTAGTGTAACTGATAACGTTTGAATGGGATGAATGAGTGTGTTAACTTAACAAACATCATTAGTTAGTATTCCCAATCAGCAAAATTTTGTTATTCTAACAAAATTTTGTTAATGGGCCGGGGAAAACTGTAATGTACCATTACAGTTGAATGTAATGGCAATTTTTTTACGCACCCTGTACCTAGTAATTTTTTTTATTCCATTTCGGTTTAGTTACACAATTTATTTACTCTCTTTACTTCGAATTAAATATAATGAATCGAAAGGTTTCATTAATAACCATATTCCCACTGAATAATATATTTTATTTATATTTTGATTAAGTGTAAATCCCATTTTCGCATATACAAGTCGAATAGTTACAAGGTTTACCATTCTGACGTCATACCGAAACATAGTTCCGTCATTGGATATAAATTTTCTTAATTTCAGACCAATGTAGATTTTGGCCAGGTACCTAATCTTTCCCTCACCCCCTCTCACTAGTCCATAGTCACTTTCAGATCCGGTTATATCTGGATTTGCCAAATTTCTATTTGTTTTGTAATTTCCGCGGCTAAAGTTTTCGTTCTGATTGGAGGAATTCTCCTACCTCTGGCTTTTTCGGCGCAATGTTATCATAATAATAAAAGACGATTCTACGAGCACAGCCGTGAACAGCATCTACTCTATATTTGCTGGTAAGGACTTAAATTTTTAGTGAAAATCCATTAAAAATCAGATTAAATGCCGTAGTAAACGCCATAAGATTATATAGGAGCCTGTAAACCTATACTTTAGCTGAAAGAACTGCAAAACCAAGGAGAAATAACAAATTCCGGATTCCTGTTTACTAGGAAGCCATGTTTGCTGCCCAGCTAGAATAGACAGAGTGAAATAGTGACTTTACTTTCTTTTTTCTTTCAAATTCAGTTAGGGATTAGGGAAATTACGACCTGTTTAGTGCATGTTGTTCGTGTATTAGGTAGATGTGATTTTTTTTTTTATTTTACAGTAAGTGCATGTACGTAGTAGGTTTGATAGTTGTAATGTAAATAATCATAATGGCAGCTTAAGCTAGCGTAAAAGGGCTCCTATCCCCTTTTCCAAATTGTACCAGTTCTAGCGGGGGAATGGGTTAGTTATTATTTGTTTTAGGGCCTTTTCCCCTTTCAGGGGAAGGGTCCCTCCATAAATCTTGTTAAGGTGCCCCCAGGGCATCAAATTCTAGTAAACATGCTTTAAACAATTGGTCAGGTCAATTGGACCTAGGGTTACCTTTCTCATTTTGCCCCCCTAAATTAAATAGAGCCAACTGTATATACCAACAAGGGAGTACTTTTTCTCAATATGAATGTAATTAAATGGTGTTTGTTTAGTTAGTAGTATTTATGTGTAGTATTTATAGTGGTGTGTAGTTCGTAGTTCCGTGTGAGTGTATGATTTTGCCATAAGGACAGTGTATTAAATATGCGTCAATTTAGTACCATTTTTCTAACATAAATAAACCAGAGTAAATATTAGATTTCTGATTAATGAGTACAAGTATATATTTCAGTACACGGTAAATTATGCCTCCACTACAGCGCCATAGTGCCCGTTTTCGGTAGTCAATTGTTTGTTGACATTACGACATCGCATGACTTAGTGATCTAGATTGTTTGATTTTGGCCATTTATTCTCAAATTACATCCCGTGGACATGGTTTTCGGTTCAGATGAGTATACCTTCATATAAAATAGCATGAGATCTTACTGTACTGAAAATTTCAGCTTGCTAGGTCCAGTAGTAATTGAAATATCTACTGAAATAAAGAATACCTATTTTCTTAATAGAAGTAAAGCCCATATGCTGTTACTGTTTGCATCAAAATGTAGTATTAAATTCTCTTTTCCCGTGGCTGTAGAAAATTTCCATTGTTGCTTTAGTTTTATCAGCAAATCAGAAATAGATTAATCGTTGACAATTTAACTTTCAGTGAATACATGTATGATTTTTTTTTTAACTGCGAAGTAAATACAATTTGGGTGCTTCGAAACAAAGAGTACGTGGTTCCATAAATGTTGTCGTGTAGTAGTTTGAGCGTGAAAGATTGTGATAATTATATATTTATTAGTGTGTAATACAAATATGTGTATGGCATGCGTGAAAAATGTATGAAGTAGGGTGTCTATAAAATATTACTTCGCGCGAAAATTAGTAGATAATGAATGAATGTAATGATATATTAATAATATGATATAAAATATGAATGAGATGATATGACCTCTATATTTAAACGGATAGGCCTAGTGTATAGCTATCGGTGAAGTTTGGCAATAGAAATCACCGATCCAAAATTCAGTTTATTTAATTTTTTTTATTTTTATTTTTCAACCTCCCCCCCCCCCCGGTTTCTGAAACTCATGAAAACATACAATATTCATATCACTTATTTCGATCGTATGTACTAACTGAGACATCGAGGGATGCAATTCGTGGAGGTATTGCAGCACAACTCAGGACCATTTTCGCGATATTCAATCCACCACGGGAGAAACTGACGAGAAGGTACACTATACTTTCAGATTCCTAGAAACTTATTTGTTATTCATTGATCGTACAACTTATACCCATTGACGACTGATTTCTGGATTTCTTTCTATTGATTGGTCACATAGTGTGTATGTATTAGTAGTTTGGGCCCACTAGTTTCGAATAACCTTGATTTTTTCTTTCTCTGTATATACATCTATACATATGTACTTACATAGTTTGAAAATTTACGTGCCTGCTCTATTTGTTGTATTTCCACATCTTATGTCAACTTATTAAATAACACCAACTATTTCTTTATACGCGGATCTTTAGTAAATTGAGAATGATTATTGATTATCGGGTTTACATATAAAGTACAATGTTGCAACCTTATGAGGGAAAAAAGTGAATTTTGATAGTCAGGGTTTTTGTTTATTTTGAGCCAAGCAAGCGTGAATACTTGTTGAATATAAACGGTTATGTAGAATTTAAATGTCGACGAAATACTATGATGGATATTAAAATGAAATTTATTATATTGAGTAATATATATATATATGCGAGTATGTATGTAAAGGGCTCGGTATTTACCCTGGTTGTTTTAGGTTGCCATAGATTTTTGACACCCGATATTAACCAACTATTTGTGATATACAGTATTACCGCGTAAATTGTAATAAATCACATTTTATTGAGTTGTTATTGATGTTTGTGACTATTAAAGTTGAATATCATGTTAAATACTGCATGTAAATAGAACAAGTAGCAGGTCGTAAGAAAAGTAAAATTAACCCTAATCCTTATCCAAATTTATTTTGCGAGATCATAGTGAAATTAGTAAGCTACGAAACAGTGTGCCCCACCAACGAATCTTCTATCAGAAAACTATGAAACAAATCCTTCCCCTACGATCGGAAACCTAACTATTCAGTGACTAGAATATTTTGACTACGATCTATACTAGAAAAAAAATTAGTGATCTTAAATTCAATGAACTGAAATTTGGTTAATAATTTAATGTGAATACAGGAATATGGAAATATGTTCCCAATGTTTGGGACTGGACTCGATATTTTAAATCTCGATAAACTTTGAATATGCATACCAAGTGCGTTAAGTGACGAAATAAAAAATATATATGTAATATGAAGCAACTATTTGTCTGTAATTAAAACCAAAACGATTAAATACTCTCATGGACACAAATCATAGTGAATAAAGAGAGTTGAAAAAGGAGTTATTATCGACGTGAGAACAAAGACTCATAAAATTGTCGAAATGTCTCCTCTTGGGACAGAGACTCAATAAAAAGCTACTAAAGTGCTTTTTTTTTTAAAGAATGATTAACCAATTATATTTTTTTCTTTCTTTTTTCCGCAATGATATGTATTCATTGCACTGAATCTTAAATATATTGACCTTTGAATTTTCTTTTTTGTTTTCCCTTTATTTTTGTCTTTCGTCTTTTGTCGAATTTTTTTTATGTGATTCAACTTTTAATATCTCTAGAAAGAGAAATGTGTTATTTGATCTTGTTGAAAGTAGCGGATTTCTGTGCATGCTTATGAAACATTCTTTTCATGTATTAAATTTTTCCTGTTATGTCGAACTAAGTTTTCTTTTATTGAAATGTAATAAATGTCTATAGAAATGTAGTTAGGTTAGTTTAATTCAACTAAATACAACCTGAAGTATACATTGTCCTGTATGAATGTGTGTGTGAGTGAAATGTAGGTTTAGTATAAGTGCACCAATTATTTTGACATATATGTGTGACTTATTATAATTAATGGTAGTTAGCAATTAAAGTCATTGAATGTCAATACTAACTTAATGTAAGTTGGCTCTATAAAGTAAGCAAAAAGGACGGAAATAGCCTGAACGAATGATCATCATGGGAGAACTGTGAAAGTCAAAATCTTCGACAAATATGTGATACTCTGATTTTTTTTTCTTTCCTGTGGTCGATTCTAACATGCCATCAACTTCGTTGTTTGTTTTTCAAATATTGGATATTAGTCTAGAACTCCTGGAAATATTGAATAAACGGTTAAATTAAACTTTCTCGTTTATCTCAGAGCTAGATTGGGATAATTCGGTAGTTGGGGTTAAACGGATCTAGGTCTGGGATGTATGGGTTAACATGTGTCTACCTTTGATCACCTTAATACCAAACATTCACCCAATCGCTATGGGAAATAATCCCAATTCGATAATTATTCACTTTTCCTTTACCATATTTCTCAAAATATCCAGAACAGTTTCCTCTTTATCACCTTCTTACTTTACCTCTTTTCTCTTCTATCTTCCTTTTCCTTTCTTCATCTTCTTCTTTTACTTTTAATAAAACTGAAAAGGGGGTCGTGACTGGGAATTCTATATGTAATAAACACGGTCATGTATTCATTTGATTTTTATTTTTCTTTAGAAGTCCGATAAAAAGTTTTCTCATTTCGATCGAACCTAGTATGTTCGAAATTAAGAAATGGATATTATATTCCAATATAGTTAGACATAAGCTGATAGCTTCATGAACATCCCCACCAGGGGTGAAGGGTTCCCACTCACGACTTATTCCATGCATCTCATTTGTTACAGAGTTTTCTTTCTTTTCTTCTTTCTTGCCCTTTATCAGTTTTAGATTGGAAAACGTGACAGGATTTGTTGTTATGGAAACGGTGGTTTCTATGGCAACGGCCCCTTTTTCAGTTTTATATATACTGTATATAAAACTACATATTTTCAGAGCGTGAAATCGACTCTTTTACTGAAACTTTCCAACTAACTGATAGAAAGTTAATAAGATGTGACAATCATTATCAGTTTACTTTATTCCGAAATGTGGGCTAAAACAAGATTCACACGTATCTGAACTTCGTTGCTGCACGCCAATGTTCTGTCAGAACTCAGTTATATTTGTTTCCTAGCAACATTCGGACATTTTTCACTTATTTATTATTATTATTATTACATTTTGAGTTAACTTATCAAAAAAACTTTTGATCTATTTATCTATCTATCTATCTATATATATATATTCATTGATTGATAGATAAATAGATCGATAGATAGATAGATGATAGATATTGAAAGTAACTATGCTTGTGACTTCGTACCTTTTTAAACCATGAGACCGTTCTCTCTCAAATTTGCCACATAGATGAGGTTCGGGGCTGAGATAGTTTTTATCATTTCACTTTGACGGTGCAGCTTAGGGGAGGAAGAGATACATAAAATTACATAAAAATGAAAGTGATTCCAACCGATCTTGATAAAATTTTCAACATAGAAGTGGTTCGGGCCTCAGACGGTTTTAATCATTTCACTTTGATGGGGCAGCTTACGGGAGAGGGTGATACTTAAAATGATAGAAAATAACTAATATTAGTGTCGAATCCATAGTTTTTGGGATCGCTGAGATGAACAGTGTTATTTTCGATGTCATTTTAATAAAAAATTCTGCCCTACAGCTTAGGGAGGGGAAAGTATATACAAATGATGGAAAATGACCGATATTAGTGTCGAATCCATAGTTTTCGGGGTCACTGAGACGAACAGTGACACTTTCGATGCCAGTTAAATCCAAATTTAGCCCTTTATGTCCAAAATGAAATGTATTCTCCCCGTACGAAGAGCGAGTATTCTGTTAGTATACGATATTGAAACAAACCTGGAACTTCCGGTCTTTAATATCTGTCCAGTTATATTCTGAAAGCACTTCAACCACTGTCCAAAAGAGACAGCTGCAAGAATTTCAGATGTCTCGACTTTGAGATTCGAGGTATCTCCAATTCTAGTCTCATTCTGCAACACATGTCTCATGGTAGCTCAACAGCGCTGGAAAGCAGCTTTCTCCTATCTGTTACAATTTTATTCAAACCTCTCAGAAATATTGTTGTGGTATTTCTACATATGAAAGAACAAGTCTCGAGTGAGTGAGTAACTGATTGACTGTCTGATCAACGCCCAGCCCAAACAGCTTAAGATAGAACACTGAAATTTCGACAATATATAGGATTTGTGACGTAAGGTATCACTAGAAAGAGGATTTCTCGGAATTCGACGAAGGGGGTGTAAATAGGGGAGCAATTATTATATTAAGATGTCCATATCTTGGAACCTCTGAAGGTAAAAGAAATGAAATTTGATATATGGACTTATCATTTCAAATATTTAATACTTCTTATGTGTGTGTGTATTTGACCTAGAAGGGAAGAAAAGCTGTGAGAAGAAAAAGAAGTCGGGGTTACAATCATTTTAATAATGTGTCCATATTTCGGAATCTCTTAATCTGTTTGGGCCTTAATAAAAATTAGAGACATGAAATTCGGAACCTGAATTTCTCATTTAAAATAATTATATACGTGTTAATAGCTTTTTTAATATTTGATCTAGAAAAGAAAAAATAGAATGGGAAGAAAAAGCGTCATGATTATAACTGTCTTGTATGTTCATGTTCGTGTCACTGTGTAAGGATTCAAACTCTGTACGACGAAATCCAGGGGCTTAGAAACTAATATGATTGGTTGATTTAAAAACCAAATCTAATGATAGAATGTTGAACTTTGGCGTGAGAGTCCCTTGTTCGATCCCAGATCAAGTAAATTTATGATGTAGAGTCTGCAACATCACGTCAGTGTTCTTCCTGAGTTTTTAAGTTTCGTACCACTTTATCGCTTGCAATGGAATTGCGCATATTTTTCCGCTTTTATCAGTTCTATATGATAAACCGTTGACAAACTGTTATAATGTACAGAATTGAGCACAAAAAAATTAAGCAGATGTCAGATGGAACATATTTTCTCTTCTGATGTTTGTATATGTGTGTGACTTTATTGACAAGTGAAACGTGTTTTTCTTGTCCGGGTCACCAGGTCCAAATATTTATCAAATGATTTCATCTTTGTTGAAGATACAATCAGAAACAAAATTGAAATTAAGATCAATTGCAAAAGGAGATACCAATACAGAAGAAAGGAAGATTTAAAGAGACGTAACTTCATATTGAAGCAGTATGAGATGCTTAAAAGTAATACATGTTCAGAGTATGAGACAAGGAGAACTAAATTTCTAAAAATTGTATGTTTAAAATTGCAACCAAGAAAATTATAACATGTGGAGAACTTGGCTATTGGTTTTGGAGGTATCTTGATTTGTTGTATTTACTGATCAATACTATTTAGTGAATCCTCAATATAATTTGTGTTTCATTTCTATTTTCTGTTTCTATCCTTGTCTGAAGAAAAACCTTGTTTTCATACAGATTTTAAAGCTGACATTGTAGCAACATTGGACAAAAATCTATGTTTAAAAAGGCCAACAGAGATTTGTGCGCAATTTTGGATCTAGAGTGTGCACAATCCAGTTGCTCCGCTTTATCATTCCCCAATACTTCCATAACCATTCATATTTGTTAATTATTCATCTCTTTTAGGCCAAGGGTTATAAACATAGAACGTTAGATTAAAATTCCAATTTCACTTTTTCTTAGGGAATAAAATAAAACATTCTTTAGGAAAGTAACTTTTTAAAATGTATTTCTTTTTTTTCTGAGATCATGCTTATATTCAGCAATTGAGATCACTGTGCTTTTCTTTACAATATATAAAGTTACATTACATTTAGGTTCGCTTTTCACCAAGACAATCTTTCGAAATATTTAAGTAAACACATATACAAAATGGTATCTCACATGCTGAATTAGTGTGCAGATGTCCTGCACTTTATATACATATACATTACCGAATTTGGAATCACATATTATCGTTCACCTAATACATTATATAGAATTTGAATCATTGTACATAAATATACTATCTAAACCTTATGAACATTTGTTTTTCATAAATAACACGAATATGGAATATATTAGGCACTTTTTAGTAAAAAATACTTTACCAAAAATATATATTCAGGACTAGATTAGAGTTGTTTTTGTACTTTTGAGGACATTTCCAAATAACGATTGTAAAATACTAAAGAATCTTTTCTGTTCATCAAGTAGTTGAAGTCATTAAAAAGTACAGGATGGCCCAAAAGTAGGTATACAGACTTGCATTGAACACGTATGACATTTTAATTTAAGATAACGCATTTATTTGCTTCGGTCTGTTCTGAACTTCAGGTATAACTGAAAAGATATTAAGAACAACTAATGAAGAAACTAAGCCAATACCTGTATGGATAATAATAAGTAAATAATATAAAATGCCATGACCCGATCAGTTCGGGACTGTACACCTACTTCTGAACCACCCTGTATTTTCACTGAAAAATACAATGAAAATATATACATATTTTTCTGATTGTACATCTATTTTTTTTTAGTAGAAAATTATGTGGTATCACAAAGGCAAACTGCATAATGGTTAAGAATCACACAGCCTCAAAATTAAGCAGCGACTCAATGAATTTGCCTTGAACATAACATTGACTTTAAATTTAATTTAATTTAAGGCACTCTACCGAAATACTGAGCAAACTGAAATCAAGGCACGGCCATTTTTATGGCGTTGATTTACATAAGGCATTTATAAATTAATTTTCAGTCAAATTGCATATTTTGTGTATATTCTCTGTAAGAAAATAGTGATAATCTTTTGATGCGACATTATCCTGATTTTTCTGACACAATCATGTAAACCAATTTCATATACATTCATATTTATAAAATATATTATATATCCTATACAAATTACCTATATATTTATATATATAAAGTATTCAATTCTTATGTATATATTTTTTTTTTACAAAAATAGAAAAGTATATAAGAGTAGTCAACCCTTTAAATGCACTGTTTTATAACACGAAAGTTTTTTATACCTATATAAAAAATGTGTATATGGCATCGTTTACAAATGCGCATGTGTTAACTTTGACAATTAAAAAAAGTCGGATTTAATGTACTGTCTGCTGTCATGTTCAAAATATGTTGTTGTGAATGTTCCTATACCTATTTGGGAAGTTTTTTCCTGTAGATAGCATAGCCTTCGAAAGGAAGAATATGTTGTTACATGTGATACAATTACATCATACCTACAGATAAAGATATTGAATTTTTAAAAGATAGGAGGGTAAACATTTTATAAATCTTTCAAACGATACCCTCAGTATTAAAACTGCCTTTTTTCTATTCGGCTATTTTCTCTATGTAAAAGTTACGATATTTGCTACCCTCAGAATTGTTAGCTTCCCTAAACAATTGAGGCATACCTCGCTAGGGATGCGCACGAGACGAATCGAAACAGGATTTTCCTCACAAAATTCGAGTCGAGACACGGCTATTCCAATAGAGAAATATACATTTTTCGAGTCGAGACATCACTTTTACAGCACATTTTCGAGACGAGACAGCCACAAATTTTGGCTCGTGCGCATCCCTATACCTCGCCTTCAGTGAAACACTATGGTAATGTATTTTTATCCTTTTTCTTTTCTTTTTTTCTTCCTTTTATTTATACAAAAATCTTAATCAGAGAATAATCCTGGAACTCATATACCTTTTTCAATATTCACCATATAGAGGGAAGTTACATTCACAGGCGTAATTAGAAAGGGCCATGGGGCAGACACATCTAGAACACTGTTCTCTCCCTAGAATACTGTTGGACCACACTCTGTAACTGTGGTCGTTAAAAGATTCTTTTTTAAGTGTCAGGAGCAAGAGGCCTGTGCCTCCTTAGCAAAATATCCTAGTTACGCTAATGGTTACATTGTTCCATAACTCGTGTAATTTTCTACAGCAATAGGAGAAGATGAAGTTATCACATTATTAATGTAAAATTTGGTACTCTTTCCGGAACAAAATTTGGAATTTTTATAAAGATCCATCCTCTAATGCTTCGCCTTCTGTGCCCCCCTAAAGCGGCGCGTTACCAAAATAACATTCCAGATTTGAAAAACGCATACTCTTTTGCTACAATGACACCAAATTTCATATTAATTGACAAAAAAAAAAAAACTTCTTTTCGTATGTCCCTACTAATTATATTTATGGTGATTTTTTTTTTATTTTTGAAAGAGGAATGTAGCCCCATTATCAGTCTCTCTTACATGTAAGGAGCATTGGAGCATTAATTCTGTGACACTTGTGATTAATCTGACGCTTACTGGCATTCCGAAAATAAATTTTGGGATTTTAGTAACACATCACCCACCACCTTTTTACGCCCCTTGCCCCCAAAAGAGGGACCTTTCCAAAATAATGTTTGAGACGGCTTTACTAGCTTTGTGAATGAGTGTTTTTGCATTTTGTAACAAATACAATTCATTTGCCCCAAAATCTTGATGAATAATTATTGGAGAAAACTATTTCCAAAATTTAACATTGAATCTCCCATAAGGAAAATGAACTTTCATGTTTACACTCCTAAAGGGGGAGCTAAAGAGCAATTTTCTCATATTTCCTTTAGAAATTTGAAAAATTCAGATATTTCTCAATAAGAGTGCCAAATTTTACATTAATAGTGTGATAACTTCATCTTCTCCTATAGTGCTGTAGACAATTACATGAATTATGGAACAGTCTACATATATTCGTGTAATTTTCTACAGCACTAGGAGAAGATGAAGTTATCACACTACTAATGTACGAAGCTTTCTTTTCTAAACTCGTAGCGCTGTTTTCTTTCTTTTTGCCAATGTGACTTCCCTCAAGTGCCGCCTTCGACAGTAACCAAACTAGTGATTCTATTGCAACAGACAATAGTCAGACGTTTTCCTCTTTAACATTTTTTGAATTTTGTATATTTGTTATTGTAGAATCCGAATTCTCTTCCAAAATATTTTTTTTAAAAATAATATTGTGGCAACAACACAAATCAACATACAGTATGCTCAGAATAGTTACCGAACAAGAAATGAAGAATCGGCAGTAAAAGACACAATAATGTTATTATTCGCTCATTTGGTGTGCACGCATTGTCCGTACAAAATAACTTACAATCGTGCAAGAAAATCCAGAATGTTCTTTGATGGTAACAAAATACGTACTGATCGGATTTACTGTACAATTTCAAGATGAACAAGTCATCAAAATCATAAGTAGTATTCTTTACAAAGCACTACTTCGATTTAAAAAAAAAAAAAAGTTAGTTTTTTTTTTTAGATACACTAAAATCATATCGAAAGTGCGTTTCTCTTTATTTTTCCCACTTATATATATTTAATATATAAATTCTTTTTTATATATATGTACAAGATTCGAATACCACATTTTTTTTACACGACTAGTACTTATCTCACTTACTATCCACAGGTTAGAGCAGAAGTGAAATATAATTTAATAAGCCACCTCTGCTCCCCACGGTCTATATGGTTTCATATTCGCCGTGCTGGGGCTATAGCTATTTTGTGATATCGAAGGAAAACTACTGTGAGAGTTCAAGTTCACGTGATACTGATGCGAAGAGTTCAATTGAGCAGCTGAAGAGGTTGATGACGATGACATTGACACTGTTGGAGTCAATGGTGACGAATGAGGGTGACGAATTCCAGCCGTTGAGGAGGATGTCGACACGGAAGGTGCTAAGGGCCCACAGGACGATACGTCGTTATGCAAACTTGACCCGTAAGCATTCATTGTTGTTGATAACTGGGAAGAGTCCAAAAGTGACGTTGGTCCTGTTTGACCCATTGATGTTGATCCTACATGCGATGGCGCTGGAGGGGGTGGGGGTGGAGGAATCATATGTCCAGAAAGACTAGCAGCAGATGCTGGTGACGTAGAGTATGGATTATTAACTCCAGTCCCAAGACTATGGTGGTTAAAGCCCCAACTGGTAGACGCCTGTTTGTTGGCCAACTCCCGTTGTGCCGCAAAACACTGTAGGTGAGACATTAACCGTAATCTTAGTGGATCTTGTATATCCATTCCTTCTACAGTCACAAGGTACCTAGCTACTTCTGCAGCGCACTCTCGAAAGCCAATGCTATGGTAGTCCATGGCGAATTTATGAGGATCGTAGGCCAAAGCATCTAATCCTGCAAAGAGCAGAAAGAAAAAAATAATTAGTTCAGAAATGTATAGTATAAAAACATAATATACATTAAAAATAGCATAGGTACATACATATTTACTTAACTTGGTCGGATATTCACATGCTTTCAGGTACAAAAAAGAAACTTGTTAAAAAAATATTTGTATACAATGTTAGTCCAAATCAATGGCGTACGCAGAAGTTTGTCAAGGAAGAAGCTTCACGCTCCAAAGTTCATATTATTTCCGGCGTTTATCCACATATGTAATACGATCCACATATCCTTAATACGATAAATGTTTATTTTTGCATAATATCTTGCTCAGAGTTCAAACCCCGAAACTCTCCTTTCGTATGGCACAGACCTAAATTGATAAATGTGGTTCCACATTAACAGATAAACAAATCATAGTTATAATAACGAATGGCCTTTCCATAGGTAAGACTAGCAAGGAGGTCGTTTGTTAGCGTGGAAGCGTTTATAGATTTCGTCTAACAGTCTAGAAATAAGCAGGTATAAAATCAAAAGAGGGAGAAACGAAAGGTAAATCGCATATACAAACAATTAAAGAGTATGAGGGAAAAAGTGGAAAAATGAGTGATCTTGCTGTAATACCAGTTTATAGACATATACAACTGCATTTCAGGTACAAACTGGAAGATAGATATATCAAATCTGAGAATTTTTCTTTTCTGTTCATGGATGTGCTGTGTGAGATTCTACCCCGCCCCCTATAGTTATATTTCCTCGTGTTCAATTGAAAGATATTTAACTTTAAATCTACTCTAAACTGAGAGTCTTGGTTCCTGTACGTTAACTAATTTCACTGGATTTTCCTCCTCAAATGAGAGTTGATAACTTATTTCATACGGTAAACGTCGTGACTCTAATAGCAACAGTCCAACGTTCAGTAGTTAGAAGATCGCTCCAGCAAAGTTTACTCGATCAACTAATTGGGCGTTAATTGAGGGAAGCGGTGCCAACAAATGAAGTCAAGACGAGAGCTGCTCAGTAATTATGTCTGACCGCCGACTGCCTCGTGCTACCTCATTACCACCATATCGATTACGGCGCTGTTAATAGACTTCCAGGATAGGCATTTACAATCACCCGCCTCACACACACAAAATAACACATGATTAAATTTCGTCTTCAGATTGACCCTTCTTCTTTACTTACCAAAGAAAAAAAAACTTTCTGCTTTTAATGTTGTTATTCTGGTTTGAGCAGGAATTATGCCTACTTCTTGGATTTAATGAAGATTTTTTCCTCTTTCTTAATATTACGCAGCTATGATTGTATTATAAACCAAGACTAACTATATATATGCCGTATATATATATAGTACCGTAAATATATATATACCGTATATATTTTACCTCTTGAGTTTCTCTTGACAAGAAAATAATGTCCCGTGAAAGTTCAACTTTCACTAACAGACGTAACTTCATATGCTTTGTCTAAATATGAATAAACTTGTAAATTATTGTTACATTTTCTACAAGTACGTTCTTCCTATACAGGAGCGACAAGTTTCGAAGGGGCAGCAAAATCTGTCATAACTATATTATTATTTAAAATAAATATTTCTTGTTGGAAACAGACTTTATGATGATGGTAGTTATATTTACTAAGCTGACCATCTATTTAAATCCTTATGTAAATCATGTTTAGGTCGCATTAGTTTAAGGTTACATGGACAGTGCTAAAGCTAATGGTCAAACAAATCCTAGCATGAGTTGCTTGATCGTAGTCAAATACAAGAACTCAATTTTCAAACAGTAGCAAACACCTGTTCCATTTAGTTAGTTGTCACAGTTTTGATACGAAAACTAGTCTTGTCTTTGTCACAAACAAGTTCCTTATCATTGAAAGTAGAAACATTTTTTCTAAAATTGTTTTTAATAGATCTAAAAGTAAAATCAAGAAATAAAGATAAAAGAGTTACTTGCACTAGAACTGCAAACTGACATATTGAGATTGAAGTTCGATATTGAATTCTATTTTTTTAAAAAAAGGATTAAAATCTTTCCCCTGTAAGTATACTTGTTTTATCTTTCACTAAGATATATTATTACTTAAAAAAAACAGACTTAACGAGATTGTATTTGTAGCATTTAGGTTTTTCTGAGTGCGAGTGCGTTTTCCTTCCTCTTCGTTGTTCATGATGCGGTAGCATACTTAAAATTGTGGCTTTTAAGATTTGTTATTTCTAGAGAAAGAGGGTGGCAAATGATATCATTGCACGAATGACAAATTGCCTAGAGTCGACCCTGTTCCTATATCTTAGTGTTGTCAAGAGACGAGAAATTTTTCGTCTCAAAAACAAGACGAGAAAAACATTTTTAAATTCGAGGCGAGAAAAGAAACATGACAATTTACGACGACAATCGAGACGAGACGCTGCATTTCTCGAAGCCTCGTGGGCAACGATAGTTCATCGAAATCTTAGATCTCACTGTCTTTGTGTTACATTACTCATAATGTAAAAACTATAAATTGATAAGTTAATTGTGCAAACATAACGAAGGGCATTAATCAACGTTAAACTATAGTCGGGTCACTACACAATATACTCTAATTAATAAATATGGTTTAAATGTTAATGTGTCATGCTCTTTGCGGAAAGATTCTGATAAAGAAACGAAATTAAGAAATAAATCAAAGCATAAATTTTGTACATAAATTTACAAAAAATGAGTCGAGAAAAAAATTCAAGATGAGCCCGTCCAACACTAATCTCAGTTGAATTTATAACACATTCTTAGCTCTCTTCCTTTATAATATACGAGAAAATGGAGGGAAATTCACAAAAAATGAAGTCCTAAACAGTGCTAGTTTTTTTTTTTCTGAAAAACAAAGTTACGTATACACTGTACTATGAATATGCTACTGTACATCTACACGATCTGGTTGGCTGCGAAGGCACCCGTCAAAATCAATATAAGCGGGGGAAATTACCAGGTGCTGTTTTCTATTTATCCATTGTCTATTGAATGCATTAATGTACTTTTGTTCCATTTTACAAATCGATTTAAATTAAGAAATTCATTTCATGAACACAAAATAGGAAAAATGCCTAGAGAAATCTCAATTTTTAAAGAGAATTTTTTAAAAAATGAGCGACGTCACTGTGTACCGACAAAAGATAAACTATTCTAAAGATTAGCAAATATCCTTACTCTAGTATGCCAAACAGTAAGGCATTTAATGTCCATTACGTAAATATTTCAGTGTACCCCATTTCACAAATACAGATTCCTATTACTTTGCAAATGAAATTTATTCATAGTAATAACACAAATATTTGCAATTTACTAATACTGTCAAAATTTGAATATTCAAAGTTCAAATATTTGCATACATTTCTTTGAAATTATGCTCTTTGGGCTAAGGGGGACGATGATTACAACAAGTGTATGATGATGGAAAAAATAGTGGATTTAGTGCAATGAGAAAGTGGATGAAAACGGAAGTACACAGAGAAAACCCACGATGTTGTACACCGCAAACTTACTTGGCGGAAGCTCATGTGGTTCGGATCCCACGTTAAGCTGTTGGTGAGGTCTCATACAACCTCACTGCTGAAAGGAATGCTAAACTCAAAATCAAGTCAAACCCAGAAGTTGCAGAATAAACTATGGTGCATAATAGTATTTTTTGATCCCTCATTAATAATATAACACAGCCAATATTTATTCTTCTATAGGGATATTCCTCTTTCATTTAACATAGGTTTCCTCCTCTTGAATGCTGTTAACAGCTGATACATCTGTTCATCCAGCCTTCAATGGATCTACAGACATTTTGACTCAACAGCTGGCCTTCCAGGTCTAAAGGGGCAGATGATCGTCCTGTCGCGTCATTATTTCCCGCCAAAATCCGGAGCATTTGCTCAGACTATGTGACGTCATTTCTTCAATACTTAAAAAGAAAAAAATAAGTAGAACGAAGAGGCGTGACCTACAAATGGCATTCCTCTACAAGAAAAACTGTGGTTGGTTCTTTGGTTATAGGATGGACTACACTATTCCGCATTGGCAGAGATTTTCTTTGCTGCATGAAACATAAGATCATTTGCCACATGCGTCTCTTTCATTTTTCATGAAAGGATTGAACCCATATTTCAACAATAATAAACTACAGAAAGATAAAAAGGGCCGAAGAAACTATGCAAAAGGACGCAATAGACTCCATTGAACTAAGTAATTATTGCATTATCACAGTAAAAGGGAGGCCATTAATAATATCGAATTAAAATGAAAAGATAATAGGGCAGGAATAACTGCTATTTCTAAGTAGTTTTTATCAATATTCTTGAAGGCTGACTTGTTATTCCTATCAAGTCATTGGGCCGGATACGAGCGCTTAATTTGAATTCATTGCAACATTCCTAATATTTCTTTATGAGATAATTAAATTACCTCCCTAACTGACAGTTATCGTTATCATAAATCAAATAATTTTCCAGGTAGATTATGCGCTTGAACAACATACAAAGAGAACGATTAATTGGGTTATATGCATCATTTAGTCTCCATGTAAGTTTCTTTTCCTTAAAATTAAAAGTGACATATATGAATGTAACTTCATAGTACTGAAGTTCTATAAGATCTCTTACCACTAGAGAGTTTTTTGCTTTGGTACAGTGGCGGATTTAACCCGGGTCCGTGGGCTTTTAACCCAACTTTTTCAGTAACAAAAGTAATTGAAGCTATTATTTAGATTTTTTTGAAAGTTTAAAGTAAACTTACGATATAGCTAACATAGTTTGGGTTTTGGCTGCCCCCCTAGCTATTATCTTCTAGATCCGCCACTACTTGGGTACTATTACAATATCAGCTGGTATTGGAACACCCCTGTTTCATCTACTGTCATGAAAATTCTATATCGTTTCGTCTCACAGCAATCCTATTTCTCAGTGATAATAGTGACATTCTTGGTCAAATGAACAGACTTGGTTTTTTCTTACTCTTTATAAAAATTAAATAAAATAATGTGCCGTGTGACATGCAAAAAGAAACTAAAAAAGATAAATAAAATTAAAAATTGACATAAATATAAATAAATATATTAGCAAAATTTCACTTTTCTTTTAATTTAAATTGGGTTTGTAAGTAACATTTATACAGTAACCAGTTGTCTTTTCGTACTTTCATTTCAAGCCAGGAGATTAATTTTGCTGAGAACACGCCCATGTATTTATGCACTTAGAAACGTATGCGTGCCTCACGATATTACATTTAAAAAAAAGTAATTTGAAATGTCAAAACAATGCCACATAAACCGCTCATACATGCATGGAAAAATTCTGTAGATGGGCTGGAAACAAAAATGTTGTTCTCTCGTGTCGAGCCAGCTTCTCTTCAACTTTCATTTAGCATAGCTTCGTTTATATAAACGCATATTCTTTACAGGAAAAAACGAAGTTAGTGCGTAATAAGTAGATCGCATTGAAAAGGAGATACGTGGAAGGAATGCGGTCACTGGACTTTTTGTCCGTGTTAAAATTCCTGCCATAATATCACCATTCTGAATTAATGCATGAACTTTTGTCTTAGTTTATCCTTTAATACGATCCCATCTTAATTAATAACTCAAGTAATCCTATGCGCCACTCCCCAAAATTGAGGGAATGAGCCAACACACCTATTGCCAAAATTAGGAGGGCTGGTCCTAGGTACCCTTGGACCATGGCTCCCTGAACCAGGACCACAAAAGTGAGACCAACTGCCCCACTTGCTACTGTTACGCTCCGCAATATTTGCGAAGCTTAGTGCAAAATAAGTTCCCCAGGTTTGGTGAGAGAATTCATTATTCTAAGCCACTACAGCTCACGAAAGGTTCTTGAGAGAGAATGCAGAAAAAACTCAATGATGTTGAATACTCGCGCCATCTTTGTTTTTGGGGAGCATTGATACTGTACATGAGGATTTTTTTTTGTTGCTCACGAGACGAGAAATATTTTTTTATCGTCTCAATTATCAAAGAATTCGTCTTCTTTTGATTCTTAAAAAGATCGTCTCGTCTCGTCTCGAAATATTTATCGCTTTGTTTTGTAAATTACGTACAAAATTTATGATCTGATCTTTTATCTTAATTTAACCTAGAAGTTATCAGAATCCTTCTACATTACGTGAGGTCCGCGAAGAATGTGATATAACAACATTTAAAAACCATATTTATTTTTGAAGTATATTGTGTAATGACTGATGAAGCTTTAAACATTGATAAATCCTATTCATTATGTACGTTCAACCACTTTCATCAATTTATAGTTTTTATATTATGAATCATGTAACACTAAAACAGTGTTTGAGATCTTACACTTGGATGTACTAGTGTTGCAAATGAGACGAGAAAATTATTTGAAATTATTCATCTCGTCTCGAATTTGAAAATGACGTTCTCGTCTGGTTTTAGACGAGATATTTTTCATTTCGTGAACAACACATCTTTGAATGAACTGGAACTTTAATAATAATAATAATAATAATAATAATAATAATAATAATAATAATAATAATAATAATAATAATAATAATAATAATAATAATAATAATAATAATAATAATAATAATAATTCTATTTTACTGAATTCTTCCCCAATGTCCCTAACTTTGTGAAAATTAATATTTATGGACGAAGAGAGTAACAAATGAAAATTAATTTTAACTAGCATCTTTCGTAGGAAGGTCAGTTGCATTGGACATGAATTTATCTTACTCCTAACGGTGTAGATGAAAAAAAAATGAAATGAAATAAAATCTTAAGTTTTACGTCCTACGATTATGTCGGCTAAGCTAAAGGAGACGG
The DNA here is from genome assembly GCF_964235325.1 of Thermobia domestica. NCBI lineage: Eukaryota > Metazoa > Arthropoda > Insecta > Zygentoma > Lepismatidae > Thermobia > Thermobia domestica. Next base: position 217,514,381 of record NC_137457.1, read on the forward strand.
TGATTATGAGAAATGAATGAAATGGTGGAATGAAGAAAGTGGAAGGAAACAGTAGGAGATCCCTGAGAAAACCTACGCACAAGGTGTTTGTCTCCCAAAAAGCTCACTTGGCGCGAGTTGGGATCGAACCAAAGACCACACATACCAGAGGTGAACGCTCTACCACTGAGCCACCGCTGCTCGGTGTAGAGGAAAAATAGAAGGAAAGCGCAGAGTAAGATGAAGAACACAACTGTCCGATAATTTGAAAAATTGAAGAAACTATTAAGTGTTAAAAGAAGAAGCTAAAGATTGGCAAATGTGGAAGGAAGATTTCCAGATCAGATATAAGGGATGAAGGGGTGAAAAAAGAGTTCTCTCCTATTAGTACCAAGACTTCCCAACAGGCAAAATATTTAATAAAATAATAATAATAATAATAATAATAATAATAATAATAATAATAATAATAATAATAATAATAATAATTTTACTCTTTGCTATTTCTTCTTTAGAAAAATCAACAGAAGGACGATAAAATTATACATAATGAAAAACAAAGACGTGTATGCATAAATATCATGTATTGGAAATGTCTCATTTCCAGGAAGAAAATTAGGTTCTAATGACAATTGCATGGAGCAAAGCGTACTTTATTTACAATACCTGCGGCTACAGAATATTCCTTTACCTAACACTCCCCTCAGGTATTAAACTTTCTCTAATCGCATGAGTTTGATCTGCAACTAAAAAGGAAAGAAAAGAAAAAGGTATGATACCTCTCGATTCTTTCATTCGCATTTGAAAACCATCTCATTTGGAGAATAGGCCAACACACGCTTTTCTACTTCTGTGTGAGAACTGATTATTATTATTTCTTTTCTCTTTTTTGTTCTAAAACAGAATTGAGAAACAAAATGAAAGAAGAAAAAAAGAATTAAAAGAATGAGACATGGCAACATTGGTGAGTTGAAGTCAATGAGCCGGGTAGCCCCAGATCAAACCGTGGGAAAGTAACCTCCGGCATCGCCTGCTTCTGTTCTCCCCTCAACCTTCCTTCCAGCTATCCGGCCGGTCTCCCCCAGAGAGCGACTTCACGCTACAGATTGTGCGTTACCTCTTTTGACCCTTGGCTGCATTCCGCTCGTTTCTCCACATACATACGTACATAAAACCGAATTAAGTAACTTAAGCAAAGGTAAGCAATTACAAATGATGTCCACGGATCATGATATTATTTCTGCTTTTTTTGAGCTTTTCTTTTTACGTCTTATAGTCATGCGGTTTTATTGTCAAAACTAGAAGAAAATCCAATGTCGAGAATATTAAGTGACGTACGCAAGTACCTATTTACGTAATGAGAACGTAGTCCATTACGTCTTGTAGACATATATTCTTATTTCTAATTCTCCACTTACGTTCCGCAATCGCACATAATTTTACCACATAGTTTTTGAATTGGACCATATCTTTTGTTCCACAAGCTTAGTGGATCTATCAAGGTAAACGGGCTAAAACCTACCTTGGGACATTTAATAAAACAGAGATATATGTGTCGAAGTCAAGAGATCCGATTTCGCAAGCCCAGTTCTCGAACTCAGTCGCCTTGAATTCAATAAATTGGCGTGAGGCCATATAAGCATCGGCCTCAAGTTCGATAAATAAGAATGGGTCCTGTAAACATCGGCCTCGAGTTTAAATGAGCGCAAACCCACGTAAACATCTTCCAATTCAATAAATGAGCGCAAACCCATGTAAACATCGACTTCGAGTTCAATAAATGAGCGTGAGCCCACGTAAACATTGACTTCGAGTTCAATAAATGAGCACAAGCCCACGTAAACATCGACTTCGAGTTTAATAAATGAGCATGAACCATGTAAACATGAGTCCCATAAGTGGATAGCGAGTTAGAGCTCGAGTCCGAACGAGCCTCATTAAGGAGACTGAGCCCGAACTCAATAAGGTTAATGAGCGCAAGTCTCATTGCGGATAGCGACTCCGAGCGCAAAATGGTTACCTCTAGTTATCTAAACTAGAATCAAACGATATGCTCAAGGGTGGTTACAAAAAAAAAAAAAAAAAAAAAAAAAAAAAAAAAAAAAAAAAGCAAGTATCTGTATCATGTAAGGAATAATATGTATTATGTTTTACTACGAACTACAACTGTTATCAGTATTACTCACAGAGTACAATTAATGTAAATGAATCGGTGAGTGGAAGGATACTCTGAAAAAGTCCGAAATCACACTTTATCCATAATTCAATAAGAAAACTGTATGTTATAATGTACTACACATGACATTCATTTTTCAATTACCTAATACCTTGGCAACTGTTATACTAATCCATTAGAATGTTATTCTATGCATTCAACAATTATTTTTAACGGTTTATTTTGGATTTGTACTATTCTTCCACTCATCAATTAAAATACTGTAAGGCAATCACAGTAAGAATATGATTTTAAAACTAATTTATGTCAACCAGGCACTTACGCAGGAATTCATTTTGGAAGGGGTCCAAAGTTTCTAGGGGGGTCCAAATCAATAAGAGAATAAATATGTTAAAACTTCTAAAATTGTCACTCAAATTAGACTAGATTTACAAAAATCTGCTCCCTTTCCCCTCAGGACCTGCACCCTGTGTACGTCTCTGATCGCAACAATTAGTACAGAAAATTTCATCTGTAAAATCAAAACTGATAAAATGTTTTAAATGATCATGTGTACTATATCAGAACGACTCAAATATTACTCAATTCAAACCTTTCATTCTATTCACATAAAGATTGCCTACGAGAAAAGAATTAAGACTGTTGTCTTGAAAGTCATGTTTCGTCTTGAAAAGTGCACCTGTTTCTATTGGAAAATCTCTATTTTGTCCCAAAAATTTTGCCTTGTATTGCCTCATTTACGTTCCAGGGAATAAACTTTATTTGCGTCAGTAGTAAAGTTCTAACCAGTGATATTTCAGATTTTTTTCCCCGAGGAGGAATTTAAAATCACTGGATTGAAAAGTAGTAGGGTCTATAACAAAAATACTGGGAGGAATGCATATTGAGTAGGATAAGAAATATTGCTCCGGAGGAAAATTTCGTAGCTGAGGTGGGGAGGGGATTTCGTGGACCAGCTCTGAAATCATCACTGATTCTATTATGCTATAATATATATTACCTACAAATGTAAAATTAACTGTTTGTTAATCCTTGAGTAACATTCATTTGTAAATCTAAATTTTCATCATACTATTTTTTTTTCCTTTTTTGAATGTATGTGTGTGTGTTACAGATTTTTGAGACAAGAAAATTAAATGTTCTACTTTTCGAAGATGAAATTAATAGAGCAATGAAAGTCGTGAGGTATAGAAATGTACACATAAAAACTTACAATAAAGGGTCCTAAACTAAATTTCGAATACCTCTTTCCGTTCTTTTGTATGTAATTTCTTCCCCGCCCCTTCCCTTCTCTTTATTTCTTCCGAAAGAATAAAAAAAAAGTCTTAAGTAAAATAGGTACATACCAAAATTGATATTCACATAAAGATCACGCTTTATTCAATTTTTTTAATTTTTTTATTTATTTTTTTTTTTAAAGGAGAGCTGTTGAGAAATCAAGGAACGTGAAAAATTGCTTAATTTCTTAATTACACATTTCAGGAAGTGTTATATTCAGTTAACTCATTTTTTTCAGTTATTAGATTTCCATTTGTATTGGTTTCTGAAGCAGAAAGTAAAGACATCTTAACACAATGTTATTCAAATAATGGTTGAATTTTACCAGTGATGACTCTCATGTTTAAACGTGTATTATGAATACATTCTGACTCACATTGGTTAAGTTGTTATAAGAGATACTATTGTTAATGGATCTGGTAGTTCTGTATCCTATATGCTATAATCTGAAAAGATTTAGTTTTTTTGCTTTCTTGATTTATTAGTTCACGAATATGTTATGCATTTACAAGATAATTATAGTATGTTACATTTTGTAGTCTCATAAAATACCTCTTAAATGAATTTTATTTTTTATTATATTGTATATTGCTTGTAAAGTTTTTCTCGAACTTAAAGGCACAAAAACGTAGTAAGGAAATTCTACATACAGTTAAAGATGATTTCAGAATATTATTTCGAAACGACTTCACTAAAAAATATCAAAATTAGCTGATAATTGATGGTTCAAGGCGATTGGAATTATTAAAGATAAAAAAATAAAAAATTATACCTCTTAAAATAGAAAAAAATATTCAAATATAGTAGAAATTTATGGTTAAAATGAAATACGTAAATCAAATAGAAATATGCAAAAATGAGTGTACAATTAGTAACTGAATTCAATATGGCCTAGTGCCCAATATGGCCTATTTTCTTTATTTACGTACTTAGAAACTGAATCCAATAAATGACATATTTCCTGAAGACTATTTAAATGACTAAATTCAACTATTTCGTCAATCAATTAGTCCATACAGTATTGGCGAGAGGAGCGAAAGACGAGAATGTTCTCGTTGTGTCCCGACTGTTATAATGTAGCAAACATGTTATCATTTCCTGTACCTAACAAATATTACATATTACTTTCTTAAGGTCATGTTTTAATTCATATCATTACTAGTTCATAGTAATACATGTTCTTAACTATAATCTAATAACCTACTTTCAACACATGATGCGTAATGGTGTGTAGGGTGGAACCAATATGGCATTGCATTGCATTGTAAGGCATGCTTTTGGGCTATTTCACGGCATTGTAAGCTATGTTTGGGTTGTTGCTCTACATCACGGTTTCTCAACATGGGGGTCGCGAAGATAAGCGGAAGAGATAAATATATTTAGAATCTAATACTGGAAAATATTTTAAATATTACTTTAATTTTGTTCTGACAGGCATATTTTTAACTAGCAGCGTTCACCCCGCTTCGCTGGGGTCACCCCGGAACGCAATAAACTTTGTTACTTAGATAATTTTTACTTTTTCGCTTTCAAGTGATATGATAAAAACCATAGAAGATTGGAGTAAATGTTAACATTATATCGCCTGTCATTTATGTTAACCCGCCGAGTGACACGGTCATGTGGGTTGCATATAAATACGGTTAGATTTAGCTATGATGAGCTAACAAAGGATTTGTACGTTATGAACACTTGAATGGTCAATTATCTCAAGACACTGTTAATTGAAAATTAAAGTGATATGATAAAAACCATCTAGGGTCCAAATCTTAATAACCCCCCAAAAATGAAAGAAATTGGTTCAGCCGTATTAGCGTGATGAGCTAACAAAGGATTTGTACGTTCTCTTTTATATATATAGATTTTGTACGTACTGTTAAGAACAACAAAAAATAGGTCTACTAAACCTTTTGAACAGATGCAGAGTTGTTTAAAAATCAATTTAAATGAAGCAGGTACGATATGAAACCAATGAATACTGCGTGTTGAAATACCAGAAAAATACAAATACAACAGAACCTGCATATTGAAATACAATTAAAATTGAAATGTAATGAGCTACATGTGTGTCTGAGCGAATAGTCTTTTTTCAAGCAACTGGCCACAATTAAGGTAGATTTTTGTTGTAGGATTTTATTTGTTTCCTAAATGTCAAATGTAATCAACTTGCTAACAGTTTTGGGTGATACTGAACACATACACAACAATGTATAAAATTTACAATAACATGAGGTAACTCAGAGTGGCGGCCTCCAGGGCGGTTGCCAGACCAAAAATGTAGGGAAGGGGGGCATCCAACCATATTAGAGTCTATAGTTCATATAAAGCCTATTGTGAAAATTGTAGGGGGCAGTAAAAATTTAGGGGTGCCGGCTCCACTAAACACCCATGGATACGGGCCTGGCGGCCTCTCGAAAATTAAAATACTCAATAGCTTTTCAAACAACTGTCCAAGTTTTTTAAAACCAAAATTAGAAATCACTTTTTTTTATATCATATGACCCAAAATTAAGGGAGTTATGAAGTTTTAAAATTTTCAAACGGCCTCCATTTTGAAACAGTATGACGGATCGGATTCCATATTTGAAATTTGAATGAATTGATCAAATTTAGTTTTAATCCATTCACTTTTAGGGAAGTAACTGTATCCGCTACACACAAGAAATGGATGTTAGTATTATAGAAATAGATAGATATCGTGCGATCTCCAATAGGTATATTAAAAATACCACACAAGCTTATTAGAAACCAGAAATTATGAGGGGGTCGCTAGCAAGAGGATGTGATAAAATTAGAGTCGTGATAGGAATTAGGTTGAGGACCACTGCTCTACTTTGTAAGCTATGTTTGCTCTTTGTGGGTATAAGCTACAATATCCTGTATCTGAGCTTTGATATTCTATGGTCTTATCCTTATATTAAGGTTCAGATTTTTAAAACAAAAATACTTATGTACCCAGGCCATGTTGGACACATTTATACCCGTGCAGCCTAAACGTCACTTTCGAAAAACATGTCCACTGTACGTTACGTTATTTTGAAACGACCTCCAATTTTGCCTACATGTCTAGAAAAGATTCTTCATCATCATATGTATTCTACCATTATTGACAAGGTCACTTGTCGCAACCAAGAAACTTCCATGCTTCACGGTCTTCAGCTAACCTCTTCGTCTTTACGAACGATTTTTCAATTTTGATACCGTCCGTCAATTGTAGTCTAATTCGCCTAACCCTCTTTTTCCTGCACTAAACTCAACTAAACGTTCATTCCCCCTCCCTTTATTTCTTTTTGTCTCACTTTATAAACGTTCACGAATACTAAGCTTAGATAAACCACATTGAGTTTAGTTATCTTAGTAAGAATTCCAAACAATACATTATTGAAAAGTTATTATAATGATTTCTGAATCTTGGATTGTTTATTTAATTCGAGTTCAACATCCGTAGTCATACGAGATAATCTAACGTCGGATCTGAACTACTTACGGAGATCAAACCCAGAAGATTGAATATAGAAAGTCAGAGAATTAGTTCATGGAATAATTTTCCTAGCCCTGTAAGAAATGTAACTTCTTTTCATTTATTAATAATTCATTTCGATAGCTTATGTTATTATTATATTCCTATGTTCAACGAATCTTTTGAACTTATTAAATAGAGTGTAAGTATTGATATGTAACTATAAAGTGTTGGGGAAAATTACCCATCGTCTTTGGTATCAAAAGAAACATCAACAGATAAACAAACCGCGCGCACAAGACAAGAGACGAACCACACGAAAGGAAAAAAAAGAGCAAACTGATGAAAGTGCCGCCGGCAAGCAACACAAAAACCCAACCAGAAGTCAAAAGAAATAGAAGAACATCACATTACAAGAGTTGTTGAAATACAAGAAAAAAAAAGTATGTTTCTTTCTGTTGTCTCTGACAAGCTTCCGGCATCAAATTATCTTACAACGTTACATTTGTAATCACGCTTTCTCGTGGCCCCATTTGAGGCAGGGATCGCGCGACCTCATCTACCTGCTGAAGCTTTTGGAATCAGACCACTCTGCAGGCAGCTAACAAACCAAGACATCATTAAGAAACAAGTTTGACAGTAGTTGCTTTATTTAAAAAAAAATAATAAAGCCTTATTTAATCGAATTGAAGATTCGATCGTTTGTACTGCTATATAGTTACGAGTCTTTTTTCTTTTTTCTCTTCCTCTTTCATTCTTGCGCCGAAGCATTGGAAGTACAAGGAAAGTATTGTTTTATGTAGTTTTTCACTTCTTCCTATTCTGAATCAGATTTTTCATTTCCATGTAGTTTCTCTTCCCTATCCTAAGCCAACTTTTCATTTCCATAGTTTTTCTTCCTTATCCTACGTAAGACTTTTGCTTTCCATAGTTTTTCTTCCCTATCCTACGCCATTTCCATGGAGTTTTCCTTCCCTATTCTCAGCCAGGCTTTTCATTTCTCTGTACCTTTTCGACCCTACATCTTCCATTATTTGATCGGCATATTTCAATTGCAGCTTTCCTCTGGGTATTTTTCCTTTTGTCACTCCTTCATAGCTAATACCGTGATTCCTCCATATCACATAATGTATCCAATTATCGATTTCTTTTTTCTTTTCTAAATTGTTTTGAATATACTCACTTTCTCTCCTACCATCTCCATCACATTTCGTCTGATAGTACCTTATCCATCCACCTAATTTTCTACATCCTTCTACAACATCACATTACGAATACTTCCGTTCTCTACTTTTCCTATTCTTCTAGATTTCATGCCTTACATCCATACAATGGAATTCTCCATACATATGCTTTAATAAGCGTTTTCTTCAGTTCTATGTCAATGGTTTCGCTCAAAAGCTTTTAGTTTTCTTCCAATGCCTTCTTCACCAGAGCTATTCTGGATTTTAATCTTGTCTGCATCTATTATCAATTGTTAATTGTCTATTAAACCATCATCATTCAACTAAAACTTCAATTGACTTTGTGGTTGTTACTGCAAGTTACAAAACAACGCCTTTACTTCCATTAACAATAATTTCTATCCTTTTTCGACTAAACTTTTCATTTGTCTTTGTATATCATGATTGCACTAAATGTATTTTCTATAGTGTGTAAAATAAATACATTATGTTCCTCTTGGGAATTTCCAACCTAAATGTGCTGTCAACCATTAAATTAAACATTCGCACTTTACTTTATTATTAGTTTTATATGATCTCCTTGGAAAACCTTCTATTTTATGTACCCTTTCTTATGGTCTCCAAAGCTGCTGGGTCAACAAATTGATATCAAATCGAATATCAAAGTTGTATGAATATTAATTACAGACTATTTTTATTTTATATTTGTAACAAATCATTCTTGAACGTGAACAATTTTAGACTGTTAACTTTATCACTGATTCCAACTATTTTAGTTGTGCTCCAACTAGACTACTTCCTGAGTAACTGATTTTTCAAATGTATTGTTTACCATATTAATGAATTTACTGAAAAAATTCATAAGATACTGATTTGCCAATAGAAGAGATGTTTATCATGAACCACAACTAAAGGTAATTTCTGTTTCTCATGACTGCCAAATAATTAGATTTGTGTGTGGCAATGTTATTAGCAACAGTTTACTTTCAAAACATGATATATACTCATTCCCACAAGTTTTGGTACAAACGAAAAATTGATTCTTCTAAAATGGAAAGAACTAGAACGTTGAAACTATGTTATTACCGGTACCTATTATGCTGATAAACAAAACATTTTCTATTATCCAAAGTAAGTTAATTTGATAAACCAATGTCGCATTTGATCTAATGCATTGTGTTATATTCCGAGGTCTATGTCTTTAAATTTATTTTAAATATCTGCGTTTATCATAACTGCTGTTCTTTGGACAATATTATTAAACAACATTAGAAGAAGCATGGTTCCAAGGGTGAACCTTAAGGAACACCACATTAAATACGAGGGGGAAAAAAACAACTAAATTCTCTGAAGTTGCTGCCTATGAAAGACCGTCTAACTACTAAAATAATTTACACGTATACTGAAAAATTAATAAATTTATCTTCACAGTTAATGTTTTTTTCAACGAGTTGTCAGGCTTTTGATTTAAAAGCGAGGGAAATGATTAAAATTATTGAATAATAATCGCCAAATAAAAACAGAAATTAGCTCTCTTTCTCCGATTACCTCAATGGCTAACTTCATATGTTACGGTTTCCTTCTATACATATTCCCGCCCTTTTCTTTTTCTTTTTTGTATTTAAGTCGACCGACCATCTGTCGCATGGCTGAATGCGAGTTCCCACGATGCAACGAATACCCTTACCACTTACCATTTTGATAGAACACCAGCTTTCCCGCCTTTACTACCAGGTAGCCTGTAAACAGTGTGAGCTACTCGCACGCACACATCAGGTTAGTGGTGGCACAACAGAAGTCAATAGAATAACAATTCATTATATTATGATTTTTTTCTTATCTTCCAGTTATAGAGCTAATCTCTGACTTCTGACTAAATACAAAATGAGAAGTTTGTTGAAAATTGGCAGATAGTTAGAAATCATTTTGTACCAGGAAAGAGGCAATGTGTTAGGAGCAGAAAGATGTATTATAATGGTAAAAGCAAGAAAATCATGAGCTCGACAACATTCTGTGTCTATATAAAAATGTAGCCAACTGCAACATGCTGCGACTGCTTTAAATGTTCATTTAATAATTGTCTTTGCGATTTTTCTTAAACAATGTTATATTCATTTTTACTTAAAATTTCTATAGGAGCTTCCTTCTGTCTACATAACTACCGTACGTTCCTTCGGCGCGGAAGTTCCGGGTAAATTTCCGAAGGGAGCTCACATGGGAGCACCAAAGACCCACGTGCTAGTCACTTGACTAGTAGGGAGGGCCACTGTGGCTCAGTGGTAGAGCGTTCACCTCTGGTGTATGGGGTTCCTTGTTCGATCCCAGCTCGTGCCAAGTGAGATTTGTGGTGGACAAACACCGTGTGCATGGATTTTTCTCGGGTTCTCCTGTTTCCTCCCAGTTTCTTCATTCCACCATTTCTCAGCCGCATAACCGTACGACGTAAAACAAGAAGATTTATTTGGCTAGTAGGGAAGGCATAGTCATATAAGTTTGAGAAAAGTACCGTTTTTATCGTTGGAAAATACAGATTAGATTCTTATAGCCAGTTGCAAAAATATTAAGAATGTAAATTTCAAATGTTATTATTCTGATTCTTGCCTTTTTCGCTGATATATACCCCCTAGTGGTAGCGCACACGTTTGGTGCACAGATCATGAGTTCGGTTACCGGTCGGAGAGCTTTGAAATTTGAAGCCATTACGGCGGTTCGGATTCCAATTAAAACTTAAATACATTTCTCATATAGCCTTATTGTTGAAGAGGGACCCTCAAATCCAATAATAATAATAATAATAATAATAATAATAATAATAATAATAATAATAATAATAATAATAAACTTCTGATTCTTAAACAGGACTCTCGCTTCTGCTATCAGCTAAAACCCGGAAACATTCCAAAACAAAGTCACTGAATATTTACCTTAATTTTATGCAGTAAAAACGTGTATTTCCCATCGTGACTAACTCAAACTATGCATTCAATAATAGCAGTGTTTCAACAGAGATCGGCATAATATGTAAGTTTTAGTATGTGTAGTATAATATATCCCGTTAAATATTAAAACCACAATATGCCTCTTTCTTCAGTTAAGCATAAGATGTTCCTTACTCCGGAACTGTCATGTGAGTAACTTGTGAAGTATGTATTTAAAACAGGATGTCTATTTTTGAAGTGAACAGTTTTACTTCTCTTTTTACAAGGCCATAAAATTCTCAAACCCAGTTGTCTTCAATTCTGAGTTCATTGCTAATACTCACGTTTGTTGAATTGGTCTAACAGAAAGGAAATATCTCAAATTGGAGGATTCTAAAGTCTGTCTGTTTCGAGGAAAAAGTTCTGGAGAAAGAAGTGATACAACGCAATAAAAAGAAACATTTGATGTAACCCGTGTCACAGTGATAAAACTGAAAAGCTACTGATGCCTCCTTGTATTCTCTTGAAAATGCTGATGTATGCAAGTGAAAAACTTCTAAATCTACATTTGAGTTATGGTGTTAAAGGAAATTAGAGCGCTCGGACAGAATACATGCTCCCGGTGTTTGTTCGCCGTTCGTGGCACAACCGTGACTAGCTTGAAGATGACCGCTAAGCATCAGCGATATTATAAATTGTTTATCCGGAGTAAATTGGTTCCAGAAATTACAGAAAAAAAATAAGAAAACAACATTTTTAACAATTTATCATTTAATTACATACGCTGCAGTATTTAAAAACCTGTTGCTTTGGGTAATATGGCTGTTTTTCTCAAAGTCTTTCATTATATTTGCAAATTTCTGTTTATAATAATAATAACAATAATACGGAAGAAATTCATATCTCTTTCTGTTGCTATCCGTAAACACTTAATGACGCTGTGTCCGTTAACTATTTTTATGATTCAGTATTAGGTCTCAAAAACTGGACAAGCTCGCACACAGCAGATGTGTCCGTCTGAAAAATAGCTTCTTCTTCAATAACAATTGAACTTCGCAGAATATTAAAGCACCTATCCAGCTGATGAGGGATTGACTGGCCGGCCTTCCTGCACTCTGCGAATCGTGCTTTGCGTTCTTTGAATCCGGGGAGCAGAAGGAGGGAGAACCAGGTGTAAAAAAAGCAGCTGAGAACAACCGGATCACACATAGCATAAAATGAGCTGAGGTTCCCACGCTGACGTAACATCATCTACTACCACCAGGGGTCACTAGTGACATCCTCATGTGATTCTTTTATTTTTTATCTCTTCACCCCATCCCACTTCTCAAGTAGCACCACCGCCGGCCAAATGCTAACCTGAAGGCAGACACGAGACTGAAGAATAAGGCGGAGAAAACTTTAAGCAAAAACGGGATAAAAGGATCTTGTGGACTGGGAAGAAGAAAGCAACCGCTTGCTCTACTCATCTCCCAGAAAAGTTCTTTAAATCTTCCCCTCAAGGCTGTCTGTTGGCGCCTCTTCAATTAAATTGATGCGTAGCATCAGAATCACTATTTTAAATTTTTCAATATGATTTATAAAGTCACTTTGTGGTATGTTTTTTTTTTCTATAAGTTGATTTCTACATCATTTAATTTACTCTTACTTTTGTTTTTGAAACCAATCAATAAATTTCATTGGGCTGAGCAAAACGATATGCATAAGTGTATCTTAATAACGTACTTTCCCCGAAGATCGAGAATTTTTTTTTTTTTTTTTTTTTTTTTTTTTTTTTTTTTTGTAAACATGAAAAGTGATGATGTACGATCATCATGTCATGTATTAACATGAAACTGAATCTGGTGAATGCTTTGACCAAGCTTTTCGTTATAACTAGAGACCGGATGTTTAGGCATTAAAAACCTGGAAAATAGACAGGCAAATAAGCACTTAAAATTTAAAAAATAGGTACAAAATGTAACTCGAAATAATGAACATAAATACTCAATACAATAAATAAATAAATAAATTCAAGTCATAATGTTCAAAAAATATAGAAACATACCTGTTTGTTAATATCGTCTTTTATTGTATATATAAAAACGATGCTTGACATGTATTCCATGTATATTTGGTTAATACATTCTTTATAACACTTTATCGCTACAAGTAACAGTCCAAATTTTATACACGTTATCAGTACACACAGCAGTCCAAAATTTTACATCTTATCATTACAAACACTTATATCTCTCGGAAGAGGCAGAATCCTTTCTTGTAATACTAAATTATATATTTCCCCCAATAATGTCTTATTTTGTAGAAAATGCATAGAATAGGCAACATTAGCCACTAAAGCGATTATTTAGTCAAGAATGGGCGAAATGGGCAAAATAAAATTGGCTTAAATTGAAACTATAACCCCCCATATAAACTTTGAAACGTTATTTTTAATCTTATCTTTAATATTAAAGAATAGGCATTTTGCCTAATATCCGGTCTCTAGTTATAACACTGTGCGTAATATGGTCAATGAGATACAGTTCATAATTATGATTAACTTTTAACCTTCAATTATAATATTATTCAAAGATGAAATATTAGGGTGATCCTCATTTTTCGACTTCGAGTTTTTTTTTAATAATATCATCACCTGATATGGTTCCATATCAGATCAAAGCAGTCCATAAGAAAAATTAGCTCAATTGAATAATATTCAAGCTTTGAATGTATTTACAGTATACGATATGAGGCAAAGGTATCTGGTAAGTTTGTAGTAGTGTAGAAACAATAGTGTAGAAACACAATTGTAGTTAACAAACAAATATTATAATAGTAATAATTATTGAAGGTAATAATTATTAAATGATTATGGATAAGTTGTAAATAATGTTAGATGTGTATGTGTTTGTTGTGACATGTGATATATCACAATGTTTGGACATGTAAGGAGAAGACCTTCAGAATACGTAGCTCACCAAATGAATGCTATAGAACAGAACGGGAAACAAGCTGGAGGCCAATTAAAGAAGAATTGGGAAGACTGGGAGAAGAACGATATGATGCAGTGTGGTGTCACAGTGGATATGACACACGACAGAAACAGATGGAGGACAGCAATTCGGTAAAAGACCATTCTAGATATCTAGGGAAAAGGTTTAGAAGAAGATGAGGATTTATTCAATAATGTCTAAAGGAAATGTTGAGATGAGATAAGAGCTAGCAAATAAACAAGATAACATTAGGCATTACTAAATTTAGTTTAAAACAATTAGCAGTGCCACTGTACACCACGTGAAGGAGTTTGGTTTGTACGGTGTGATATTTTCTCAATTAATATTTAAGCCTGAAATGGTAGTAAATTTCTATACTTTCTGATTTATTACGAGAGGTGGAGATGGAATATGTTATCGGGACGTTTAATTGATGGCAGAAAAAACAGTTTTCGCTGTCTATCCTATAGCTGTCTATTCTACACCGTTTTTATTCTATAGCGGTCAATGTTAAAACCGGGAGTAGTTCATTTGAACCACTTCCGATTTGAAAAAAAGGGTTTAGAAATAAGATATACCTATTCTTAGAACGCAAAACCGATTTCATAAGATAAATGTTTCTTTAGGCAGTCAAATTTTAAAATTTTTGAATTTAAAAATCATGAAGCATTTAATAATTAGTTAAAATAAATTTTGAGATAATAGACTGTACCAGCCAAAGCCTCTAGGGACAGCAACATTGCTCAGCACTACTTCGTCGTAGAAACTTATGTTTTTACATTATTATTAAATAATAGATTAAATAAGGGTGTCTCCATGCAGTGGACCTTCAGTAAAGTCCGCCGTGAGTCAGAAAAGTTAGGAATGGCTACCATAAGAAAGTCCTTCTCGCTATGTCTTTGCTCTATGTAAATAAATATTAAAACTAGAAGTTGTGGTAGATTTCTATCATTCCCATTGCAGTAGATAGAAATGAAGATGAAATGAAATATTTCAATTTTACGTCCCACGATTATGCCGGCTAGGCTAAAAGAGACGGTGGTGACGAGAAATTAATGAAATAGTGGAATGAAGAAAGTGGGAGGAAACGGGAGAATCCCGAGAAAAAAACACACACGGTGTTTGTCCACCACATAACTCGATTGGCGCGATCTGGCATCGAACCCAGGATTCCATGCACCAGAGGTGAACGCTCTACCACTGAGCCACCGCGGCCCTAGCTTTTAGTAAATAGTTACAATAGAAATGAAATATATATATACTTCGGACGCATAATCGATTTTAGAAAACCCTTTCTTGCTATTATCGTTTCTGCTCTATAATGATTAACATTTCAATCGGAAATGGTTTAAGTTAGGGATGTCCAATTCCTCAATTTTTACTTTCTGGTATCCGGATTTCGGAATAATTGCGGATTCGGAAAAAATCCAAAGTTCGGAAAGTGAAATTTCCGACTCCAGAAAATAAATTTTCCGGATTCTGGAAACATTTTAGCCATCCTAGTTTAAATATTACTTCCATCAATGAACTCGCTTCCAAAATTTTGACCCACTTCGTCCTGGCCAAAATTGATAGTGATCCATCAGATAGCCACAAGAGCGCCGATTTCTCTGTAACTTTTGGGGGAGGGGGGCATTCAGATGTTTTATTGCAGAGAGCATATATGAGGATTTTAAGACAAATTCAATTTAAATTATGCCAAATATTGAATATTCATAAATACAATGCGGGGCCAACATGAGCTTCGAGGAACTCAGGCCCGCTAGTTACCCCCAGGATTGGCGCCCTTGGGTAGCTATTGAGATATTTTGTCTCAAGGACGAACACATACTAACAGGTAGGGTAATATACTGCATAAAGGAGTTGTGATAAACCAGGCTCCTTTAAAATTGAGGTAGACTGAATGAGCAGAACTCCCTGCTTCATCTGTTTTATTGAAGTAGCCCATTGGAAGTACAATGAAGTGATTTAGTTCCACGTCTTCGAGAAAACAAGAAGAAGGAATTAATTGTAGCTGTATTCCTTATGAGAGAGGACGACAAAGAAAGATATCCTAGCAAAGCTTCGGAAAGGATTTACAATGGACTAATCCAATTTGATTTTGAATTACACAGAACTTGTCGGATGAGCAATTTTCTTTCATTTGGGATTTTGATTCGAAGGGAAGATGAACATGGAAAATGAGGATGATAATGAACAACTGATTCCAATATTCAACTTCCATGAAATAAGGGAGGGGAAAATAAAATAGAAAAAAAGAAAAGTCAGAAGAAACCAGGCGTAGAAGGAGAAAGCACCGAATTGCCAGACCTGTTACCGATAGCCGTCACGACTTCCGAAGCAGGTAGGTCCTTCGGATGCTCGTCTGGGTGGGTATCTCAGAGAGAGAGGTAAGAACAAGAAGAAGAAGAAGAAGAAGAAGAATTAGAAGGCAGGGAGTTGTTAGCCATCAAGATGAAGAAGTGAGTTAGGGTGGAGAATTGACCTCTTGGGGTCACGCCTCTAATGAAGTGGGTAGCACGACCAGCAGCAATTTGGAGGAACGCTTGGGAATTGCATAGGCGTCCATCAGGCAGGTCGATCTCCATCTCGTGCATCTGTTGTGCCCCACTCAGTCTTGGGCTCAGAGAGGTAGGAAAAAAATAAAGCTGAAAGGCAATTGTAAATCACAGGGATTGGTTCACTAAACACTACTTTCTTCTGATCTTTGTATTCTCATTGTTTCCTGGAATCATCCTCATCAGAGCTGTATCATTGGATTCTCTCTCTACTTCTTTAGAACACGAATATAGATACCTAAATTCTAAACTTTCATTTAATTCCAAAAAGAAAAATACAAAATTATAATAATCGGTGTCTTATAGTTAGTTTTTAATTTAATTGGACTTACAAGAAACGGAACATTGATTTATTTTGTTGATTTTCTGCTTCTTTTACGAGGTAATTCTTACAAATGTCATACTTTACAAGTAGTATGTATATGTCACTGTGTGTGTATGTGTGTGTTGCTGTCATAGCTGTATCTGGACACTACGAGGGTGGTTTGGAAAGTTCGTGATCTGACTAGGAAGGAAGCAATTATATTACGTTTGTATACATTAGCTGCGTAGCTATATCCGTTGGTAGTCACTGTATAATTTCATTTCTCTATTGTTTCAGGTGAGGAGTTTATAAGGCTGTAAGTCGGCAGAAGTGACGGAAATTTTGTTTTACCAAGACAATTCGCGCGTTCACATGCCCCTTATATCCATGGCGGGGGATTTATTTCTCTGGGTTCGAACTGTTGCCGCACCCGTTCTATTCGCCTGATCTGAGCTCTTCGGACTTTCACTTGTTTAGAAACCCGAAGAAGTTTTTTTTTGGGGGGGGGAGGTAGGGTCATCAATTTTCTTCGGATGCAGAGGTGAAAAGTGATGTACTGATATATTATGCAGGGCTCGAGGAATAATTTTCTAAAAGGGGTATACAAGGGTTAATGGCGTAAACGTATCTGGGTCGACGGGGATTATGTGGAAAAATAAAACATAACTTGTCCAAATATATTCTAATTTTGTAGGTCAAGGTATGAACTTTCCAATCTACCCTCGTATTTTAGGTATAACTTCGTTAGTAAAAGAAGTAAATGACGGG
Organism: Thermobia domestica; assembly: GCF_964235325.1. NCBI lineage: Eukaryota > Metazoa > Arthropoda > Insecta > Zygentoma > Lepismatidae > Thermobia > Thermobia domestica. The sequence goes on from NC_137457.1 coordinate 217,531,981, forward strand.
ACTGGTCGCATGGTTTCTGTAATCAGCACTCTTGGAGGCGAGTTCAACCATCGGTGGTGGTTTGGAGTCCACGTTAATAGAAGTTGCTATCATTCATAATCTCGGTGTTGCAAAATAAATAAAAATACAAATTCAACTTAAAATAAATAAATAAAACAAATGTTTTCAATTGAAGCAATTAGGTTAGATTATAGACTTGTGTGTGTGTAGTCGTATGCAGCAAACCAACTTTGTGATTCACACGAAAAGGACTGCAGTAAAATCTCTGTATAACGGACACTGTTTGGATATAATTATTTGTTCGTATATGAGGAGTTACACAAATTAACATTAATTACAGTTCATGTGTATACAGTAAATACATTAGTTGTAAATGTACGAGAGGATGATCAGAAAGTAAGGTTATAAATGCCTGCTGTGAAACGTGTATATATTATTTGATACAACCAATACAGCCAACAGATAGTACATACATTAGGTTATTTTAAGACATAGTCTCCATACTGGTCAAGGCACTTGTCGTATTTTGGGATGAGTTTGAAGATTTCCTCATGGTAAAAATTCCTGTCCTTGCGTGTTGAGCCACGTTGCCACGAAGTGTTTCACCTCCTCGTCTGAAGCGAAGCGATGGCCTGTCAGGTGCTCCTTCAAGTGTAGGAACAGTTAAAAGTCGCTTGGAGCGAGGTCCGGGCTGTAGGAAGGGTGGTCGATGATGTCTTAGTGTGTTCAAATCAGTTGATGCCGTGCTGGGTCGACCATTGCGCTCATCGTCGGTGACATTTTCTCTACAAGTCGCAAACTTTCAACACTATTCTACGACATGCTGACGAGACATTACAGTCTCTCCGTAAACCTCTACCAGCTGGCGGTGAATTTCAACCGCGGTTATATGTTTCGCCCATAGAAATCGAATAACTGAGCGCACTTCTTCGTGAGACCAGTTTTCCAAACGAGTCGCCATTTTTGTTTACACATAACTAGTGCCGTAGGTAGCATGTGGCTGAAACTCTGCACAGTTGCAAACTTCATGTATTAAAATGACCGCACACTCCTCATTCCTCTATAACAGATGAGACTCCAAAAATATCGGCCTTGTAACCTTAGTTTCTGATCCTTCCTCGCAAATATGGTATATCTAATATCGAGAAATTGTACTAAGTGTTCAAATTACTGGGAAATGAGTGAGAAATTTCCCTTTGTAAAGAAAAAAAAGTATCGCTGGAGAAAGTGTTAATAAGGGGACATCTTAAAACTCTTGGGGGAAGGTATGGAAAATTGACCTATTAACCTTCTCCTCCTACAACATGGTAGTGAAACCGATATTTTCTCCGAAATCCGGTGTTGCCAAGAAATTCAAGCTAGCTGACAATTCTCGACCAGAGGAGTGCGCATTCGTCTCTGTCACTTGAGAAAGGTTTTGGCGAAAAAGAAAAAAAAAGTAGCGTGGAAACTCCGAATGGTTTGTATTGTTTTGTTATTTGACACTTTGAGTGGAAAAATGTTCCTTCTTCCTTTGGAGAGGAACAAAATTCGAACTGGACGGCAGCTCTCGACAAAAATAGGGAGTGAGCAAGAGCTGATCTTCTCCGTCATATGAATATGGAATGGAATGTCTCAAATGTTTTGGCGAAGAAAAAAGTAGTCTGGAAACTCCGAGTGCTTGATGTTGCTTTCTTATTTGACACTTTCAACCTGCTTTCAACAGAATATTTCTTTTTTCATTGAGAAGGAATGATCTATATATGCAGGCAAATTGGTTAGTGTTTGTTTATTTCCCCCTTCTCTATATAGAAAGAAAGAACCCAATATGTAAGCCATTAATCACAGTGTAATAGGGACCAAAGCTATGGCAACGTCGTTGAACATAAATTAAGTTACAATGTCACTAGTAAGAGGATATGATTGTTCGGACAGTTCCGATTACCACCCACTAAGGTTTTTAAGATCCTGCCAGTTCTATAACCCAATAAAACATGCAACATAACATACTGCACTCATAATGGTTTATGAATTACTTGAGTAAAAAGTCTCTACAATAGTTGTCTGCCGTTTAATCCCATAATCCCAGTTTCTGATTGGAATTTGCTCGTTACTGCTAGATTGCTTTGAAAGAATCAATTAAAGTTTTATTTTCAAACTGCAGGAAATACGTATTTATGAACTGAGAATAATTATTGTCCGTTATGGAGATGTTATTAAAACGTTTGGGGTGGGGTTTAAGGGCTTCCATTTTTGAAGGGACGTAAAATTTTGTGCGCATTATGGAGGTGTTCGTTAACCGAGGCTTCATTGTACTTGTTCCAGAGATATGCGCAGAGGGCGGCTCGAGGTGTTCCGGACTCCCCCTCCAAATCTCGACTGTTCTATAAATTTGGTCTAATTTTAGGGATGACTTTAAAAATTTTAACGTAATTCGCCCTCATGTTGAATTTGGACTCTCCTTCCAAAATAAATGAAATGAAAATAAAATTAGATCTGTCAGTTTAACGTCCCACGATTATGCATTTTAGGCTAGGAGAGACGGATGATTAACCCAAGTGAATGATAATGGAAGAATCGGTGGAATGAGAATGTTGGAGGAAACGGGAGTACCCCGAAAAAGAACGCGGACACAATGTTGTCCACCACAAACGTACTTGGCCGGGAATCGAACCACGGAACCCCTGCACCAAATGTAAGCGCTCTATCAGACGAAATAATTTCCTGTCTACGTACCTTCTTGTTTGCAAAGTACTTTACTTTTATTTCCACAGTGATATCTACACGTCCTCTAGAAGAAATATTAAGAAAAAAAACGTTGAATGCACGCAGGTAACATACTTTTATGATTTTGGACTCAGTCATACGCTTTTTCATTCCATTTTCTCCTTGTTTTGTGAAGCCTGCCGTGTTCAGGTGACCTTCTTTAAGCACATTCACGTCCTGTTCGTGACCACATCGAGCCAAGAACTCAAAAGCATGTTTCAGAGTAAAGAGACATTTGGATATATATATATATATATAAAAGTTTTTTTTTAACCGGTGAAGGAGTAGTAGTTAGTAATAGTTGGTGGTGGAGCAGAGATCGATTGGCAAATGGGCGAGGAAAACGGGGAGTAAAGGGAACAAGAGGGAGTGGACACGGCTGCAAAGCACACGCCCCCTTCTGCACCGACCATCAGGTCACTTTCCCATGAAAGTTGCAGATGCGTGAACAGGTGTCTACAGAATAATCTCTCTCTCCAAGTCATGGAAATTGCTATGGTTACATCTAGAACAAGCTGTTCTGCTCCAAAGAGAATGTACCTGATCTGGAATTTTGTTAGAATATCTGGTGCATAGAACAAAGGAATGAAATTTTGTAGTTATGTAGTATAATCCAGATTTAAATTTTCAATGACAACCAAGATGTTTTCCTAAGAAATTTATTAGCGGCAATGTCTGTTTTTACTGTTGATTATTAAAGTTAACATGCTATTTATTACTGTTTAAGGTCTCGGTGAAAGAAGTATTTGTTTCAAATTTTCATTTTCTCCCTCATGGTTAGCCTAATTTAGCAATGACGTAGCTGAGGGATAAAGATAAGGCAATATTCCAGCTATTCTATTTATTTATGAAGGATGGTTGCTTAATTTGGAGTTTAGCCGTTCCTTTCAGCACAATGGTTATGTTATATCATACGTAAACCGATAGCTTAACGTGAGACTCCAACTACATGAGCTCCCATCGAGAATCGAACCTGGGCCTCCCACGCCAAAAGTTCGTATGCTGATTATATAGCCACAGGCGGGTTTTAGGGCCCAGGTTGAGCCCATGGAAACATCTGGGGGTGGGGATAATTTTTCATTTACAAAAAGTTGAAGAATGGTAAATTTATGGAGCAGCAAAGAATAGGGATGAAACACGAGGGGAGAAAATAGAACAGGTGACTAATTTTCGATACCTAGGTTGTATTATTAGTGATGATATGAAATGTGAATGTGAAATAAAGCCAAGGGTAAGAATGCGAAAGAAGTTCTTAGGAGGAAGAAGATACTGTAAGACCTTGAATAAAGAGTTGAGAAAAAGACTCATAAAATGCTTCGTGTGGAGTGTTGTACTGTATGAGTCAAAAACATAGACATTACGCAGAAATTTAACGAAAAACGACTGGCAGCTTTCGAAATGTGCGTGTGGAGAAGAATGGAGACAATTAGCAGGATCGAGCGGAAAACGAATAAGAGGGTGTTAAAAATGGTATAGGAGAAAAGAACAATTTTAGATATTAAGAAGAGGAAGAGAAACTGGTTGGGACATTGGCTAAGAAGGAACTTTATCATGAGGGACGTGCTAAAGGGTATGGTGGCAGGAAAGAGAGTGCAGGAGCGAAGAAGACTACAATTAATGGATGATATCAAAGCAGAAAAATCGTACGAAGGAAGAAGTTAGTGGAAGACCGTGGAATACGAAGGCTTCTCAGCTGTGGCAAGTGACCTGCTAATAATGGCAGAATACCTATAATGATGATAATTGTAAATTTCGGGACAGAATAGTAAGTTTGGAAAAGAATGATAAATTTGAAGGGGTTACGCCCAAGTCCTCGGTGGTTGGCTACGATGAAACTAATTTATTCGTGTAATAGTTGGACAGAGTACATAACATATACTAACATATACACTCTGTATGCTTGAATTAGTTGTGGCCGCACCAAATCAAAGATCAGAACTTCATTATATCCAGAACTTCTTGAGTTTGATTTATTCAAAGAAATAATAATAATAACAATAATCGCAAATTTTCATTCTATTTCAGGATTTTCGTCATATTTGTCAGTTTCCTCTGTCTCTCTGTCTCTCTTTCTTTCTTTCTTTTTTTTTTTGTTTCCTTACGCGATTCGCAAATCTCCTTTCAAAAAAAAAAAAAAAAAAGTCATTGGCTGTAACTTGATTATCCTACTGAAAACAAAAGCTAAGTTCATTACCAATATACTATAGCAATACTCTGTCATATAAAAATAAGCATCTTACGTTTATATTCATGTAAATATATAATGTTTAAAAGAAAAACACGAAATTGGTGACAGTTTGAAAGAAAGGAGGAAATCGTGAGAAAATATGATTAAATGTAGTACAACTAATGTAGAAATCAAATGACAAGCTGAACACGGAACGAATTTAGTAGAATGTACAACTTATTGAAACGAAAATTACTGAATCAGCATGCAATCATGCAGAAATTACATCGCCAGTAGCTAAAAATTTTAAGTACATATGTTGGGGTATAGAAAGGGATGTGGGTTCCATTCATAATTAAAATAGCCACGTATTATGTTCTATCTTCTTGATCTATCAAAAGCTTTTTGCTTTTTCATTAACTTGTCTGGTAACCTGAATCTGTTTAGGAAAAGATCGTGCCCACCGCTAGTTATTCCTAATTCATTATTCTTAACACGAGCAATATTGATTTATAGACTATTAACGCATTATTTTGATTGGAAAACTGGCGATTTCACAGCCTCAAAATGGACGCTGTGCTCCTGATGGGGAAAAAATTTGGAAATTATGAATAACAAAGCTCAATCTAATCCAAAATTTAATCTCTCAAAGAACTCAAGATCTTCTGGGTTCTAACATTTTATCTCTGTAATAGGTCATATGCTACTGCGCTCTTGAGCAGCCGCACGGTTAGCGCGTTTGTCTTGGCGTGCAGTACCGAATTCACTTCCCGTTCTAGCATCATAAGCAACTGAGAACGCAACTACTGTTGCCCGCGAGACGAGACGAGAAGTAAGACTTTATCGTCTCGATTCTCAAAGAGCTCTTCCCGCCTTGTCTCGAAATTTCTTGTCTCTTGTAAATTTGTGTACAAAAATTACAAAAGAGACAACAAAATGACTTTTTTAAAAAAATATGTAGAAGTTATCAGGATCTTTCCGCGTCACGAGAGGTCCACGGAATGGTGAGATATAACAACATTTAAACCAAATTTAATATTGGAGTATATTGTGCACTGACTTGTGTATATTTGTGTTGGTAAATGCTTTTCATTGTGTTCGTTCAATCATTTTTTTGTTTCAAAGTATTTATACTATGAATCATGCAACACTAAAACAGTGTTTGAGATCTTCGATTCGGGTCAACTCTTAAAATTTCTCGTCTCATTTGAAACACGAGACGAGAACTACCTCATTTTTCGTCCCGTTTCGAATTTAAAAACTAGGGACATCCGGTCGAAAAAGTATAGCAGCTTTTCCAGGTCACCCATCCTGAATGAAATGAAGCTATTACAGGATGAAGGTGGTATCTAACAAATTGTACATTTCGAAAACATCGAATTTCACAACTTTGTCCGTTAACATACTCTCTTTATCGTTTCTAAATCTCTGCACTCAGACGAGGACTTACTAAATGATATGTTACGAAGCATGACTAACATATAATATGTGCATGAACCGCCAGAATGCAACGTTTAAAAAAATGTAACATTACATCTTCATCTTCTAAGCGCTTTAAATCTTCCACATTTTTCCTCATTCATACCAGGCAAATCTCGGGGTGGTACCTAAATATGACGGTCTCAGACCGCTTCCTTCCTTCACCAGTCCTTTCTTCCTTCCCAACTCCCTGGGCAGTGTGCTCGCCGAGGGACGTCAGCCCTCATATCTGACGGGTTAATAGACCATAACTGCCGAAAACCTAGACATTTGATTCCCAAATCGTATTCGAATTTTGAAACGTACTTCTCGTCTCGAAACGTGGGCAACACTAGGGGCAAACATAATTAAAAGGAAGCGGACATTGGTCTGAAAAGCCAGAAATAAACAACGAAAACTTGGTGTACTGACCATACATCACTCATCCTATTAAAAACTATTTGGCCGGCTATAGTCTTCAATTAACAGGAATATTATGGAGTTTAGTTTAGATCACACTCTTAAGACGGAAGTCATTAAACAAGAAAGAACCGCAGTTTATGCGGAAACTTGACTTGCAAAGGGGGAGCCAGGTGGTGAATTATGAGACTGTTATACAGTACGACGGCGACTAAAGGGAAGTGAAGGAATTAGTTTTTTCTTCCTGTCTCTGTCTCTCTGAAATACAAGGATTACACAGGAAGTTGTGTGAAGCTAGAAAACCGGATGTAGAGTCATGTGGTGTGCGGCAAAGTGTAATTAACATTTTCTCGCCGTTAAAGGCAAATGATAATTACATATATTACAAGGTTTGCGGTAACTAGGTGATGGGCTACCAGGTTAATTGTAAGGGAGGGTCTGCTCTTATACGTCAATGGATTCTTTGTTCATTCATTTTTGTGTGTGAAATAGTTATAACGTACACACACACAAAAAAAAAAGATTGTACCCATGTCATGTGAAAAGCACCTCTCCCCTTCTTCCTTATATACTGTACGTGGTGCAAAACGAGATTTGAATAAGCATTTCATTTCAATTGTATTTGTGTTTATATTTGAAGCAACTGGATTCCACTCTTAAGAGATTTTAAACTAATTCATTGATTTATGTACCAGATAGATTCAATAACACACGGAATTATTTTTGCGTTATACGAAAACAATGTGTTATGCACAGACCAGACCGTGGGGTTTAGGACTAAGAAAGTAAAAATACACAAAAAACTAGAAAAATTAGCGGGGGAGTAAAATAAAGAAACTGAACTAATAGGTGTAAAAGCATTGGGCGCTCTAAGTGGTTTGCTATCATCCACTATAACCAATCGTGCTCAATAATATTGTAGTTTTAGTACCATTACATGATTTTACCCCACCGAAAATTATTTTCTCCATTTTGTGCATTTATAAAATGAATTATTATTATTATTATTATTATTATTATTATTATTATTATTATTATTATTATTATTATTATTATTATTATTATTATTATTATTGTTTAATTTTTGTGTAATTTTTTTTCATTCAGTCTCCCATGGTTTCACAATATGAAACGTTATTCACGAACATCTCCTGGACGTTATACTGTATACAGAAACTCAGAAGCATTTCTGGTTGCATGAGAGTACAGGATAAGGAACAAGTCGCAACTCCAGAATAATACTGTCGTAATTGAAAATAGGTTTTAAATTGTTATAAATTTTAATGTGCAATAATCGAAATTTGAATATATTTAAGGAAGATTTTCCCTACAATAATTAATACTATATAAATTGAAATAACCTTAAAATCATCAAAAAATAGAAGAGATCAAATTTCTTCAGATAGAAAGTTTTTTTTCTTAACTGTAAAATTAACATTTTAGAGAGACGACAGTCTTATTCTGGGCGTTCGAATTAATAACTTTAATTATTTTCTAATTAGTTTAAAACAATAAGCTATAGCAAAAACTATATAAAAATATTTTATTTTCACATGATTTACGTATCTGAACAGAATTTCAGTCCCCTAGTTAGTATGGAAGTGTCTGAAACTGAAGTTGCAAAACTTCAACTTAAAAGAAAACCAACAAACAAATAATCTAATAAAAGCATTATAAGAAAAAAGAAAGAAAAATGAAAAAGGAGAATAACGTAACATCATCAGTCTATAACGTACAAAAAGCGCACGACTGAGATGGGAATCGAATACAAGTCTAGTGTAGTAAATCACTATCCTACCCAGTCCGCTCTCTAAATAGTAATAAATTCTTTCGCTCTTCAGGTTGATACTCATGCAGAGGTCACGGAATGTACCTGAACTCCTATGATAAGCCTGAGACTTGGGTTCGATTCTGCTTTATTAACTTTTTGTATATAATTTATTTTCATTTAAAGAGGAACAGGTATGATCTAAAATAATTTGGAAACCCGTACACCAAAGACGCGTGAGCTAGTGAGTATATCATAAAGTAATATAAAGTACTGGAGATGATTGACTAGAGTTTATCGTCCCTTTTCGATACTAAAGGTGAATTAAACAAAATATATTTCTTAAAATAGAATCTGAATCGTTATTCAGATTTCATAAAAAAAATTGATACACACAATGGGGATTGAAATCGCGAGCAAATGAACAGAAAGCCGTCCGTTAGCAACTTAGCTTCGAAGGAATATTGGACCTACACAAGTTCTATAGTCAAGAACAAACTAAATACATAAATAGAGGAAATGTTATGTTGTAATATGTTATTACTTATATATTTTTAATTTATCATAATTTATTTCGAGACTATTGAGAGGAAAGTGAGGCAAAATCGAGACCTGGCGATCGAAACGGAGACCGAGATCGAGACAAGTATTTGTTGATTGAGACAAGACCGTGAACGACACTATGATTTTCGACTCGACACGAGACCGAGAACGTATTGTGTTATCTCGTCTCTTATCAAGACCACTCTTAATATTAAGTTTCATTTAATATTCCATACACTAAGTTCACTCATGAATAATATTTGTTTTGGTAACGTGAGATTTATTGAAATATCTGTCTTCTAACAAGCAATTACCGAAAATACGAACAAATAGTTTAACAAGACCAAAAGGATAAACTTCTTCCTTTCAAGATTGGACTTAGGAGTACAAATTAACAAGAACACTGCAAAAGCGAATGTTTTCTTCTTATCATTCATCATACTCCAAAAGTTCAAAATATTTTGGAAAATATCTTCTTTCCAATTTTAAGTATTTCGTATGATTTTTCAGGATGTGAATGTTTTCTTTACGTATTATATGATTACTAATCTTATATCTATAAACACGATTTATTTAATTTTGAACTCTTTAGCGTTCTTGATATACTACTACTACTACTACTACTACTACTACTACTACTACTACTACTACTACTACTACTACTACTACTACTACTACTACTACTACTAATAATAATAATAATAATAATAATAATAATAATAATAATAATCTCCCTTGTGGTTATATGCTTAGCGTACGCGCGTTCGATTCCCGGTGGGAACTTATTTGCTTCGGATCAGTGTTACGCTGTAGGTCAACGTCTCAAATAGCTTTGGGGCTACAAAGGGATACTAAGCTACGAATCAACCTATCAGGCAATAATAATAATAATTCCCAATTTTACCAGATTCAATTCAGTCTTGAATGGGTTATTATTCTTATTGTTATCATAAGTTGATATTCATACATTTTGTTAAAAATAAGAATGGAAACTTATATTATTATTACGTATTAAACTAAACTTATAAGAATGCAGGGGTTTCATTCACATTTTGCTAAATAAACTAGTGCAACTTAAACCCAACAGTATATGAAGATTTGAAACAAAAAACGAACAAGGTACCTTACTTCATTTTTTTTTAAATTGTCGGATGTCCATAATTATTTCCCACTAAAATGATATACGAGTATTCAACAGCTAGGTATTAGGTCCATCTAACATTACATTAACGTTCATGAATCTCGTTTATTTAAAAACGAGTTTTAAATGTGTTAAACCATTGATTAGGTTAATTATATAGTAGTGTGTTAGTTCAATAATAATTATATATATACTCATATAAGGTATGCTTAAAAATCAAAGGAAACAGTGTGGATAGTGTTTTATCTGTTGGCTGCCAGCTGAAACTAGTAAACATGGTTCGGGTGTTATTTTGTTTAGCAGAAATGTGAACGAGGTACGAGATAGACACTTAATGACCCTGAAAAACGTTACGTATTACCGAAGTGGTATAGGAAGAAGACCCCGAGAACACCGGCTCAATTACGACTCTCAACGAAGAAAAGAAAGCACTCCGATCTTTCCGCACAAGATAGCTTCATTAAGAACTGCCGGTGCTGGGACCAGTATATGAGTCAAGATGTGAACAATACAGCGTAAAAAATACAGACACGCACACACTATCTATGATACTGCGGCTTTGTGGATGTATAATAATTATTATCTGAGCTTTTTCATTATTATTTTTATTCCTTTAACGGTGTTAAACTACATGTATGAACAGCAGTTTCCGCGCCAGTTGCCTTCATTAAGCTTGTGCTGTAATCAGTATTGCATGTTTGGAAAAGAACAAGAGGATGAAGTAATTTTGCTATTATCTCAACATGAGAACAAACTTCATCACTAAATAGTTTTCCTGTATCAAGGATTTATATATAGATACGATTATATATTCTGAATGATGGTATCACTTTTTTTTTCAGTAAGTGAATAATACACCATGAGAGTTAAATTATACTTTTAAAAATATGTGAACTTATATAATCCTTTCTTTCATTTGTAACTTCCTTAAAATAGGTCTATAATTACCACATGAGATGTAACTGAAGTGTAAATAATAAAAACACTTGGCTTAACAGCACATTTAAGGATCAAAGCCGCTCCAACGCCATCTGTCGCTGACCGGCTGAACTGGTCAGGGTTTGCTTTGTCACTAACCGGAATATCGGGAGCTTTCTAGACCCAGTGGTCGTCATGTCTTTTATTCATGTGACTCCCCAGTTTGCCTCACGACGCTGGTTGGAGGCCAAAAATTGGGAAGCACCGGCCGGAAATCGAACCCGGGACCATGCGGACACAAGTCCAACGCTGCAACCACTAAACTATAGTGTCCCTTAACTGAAGTGTAAATAGTCATTCTTAACAATTCGCAGGTTTTAGTTTCGAGATCCAAGCATTGAGGTAGCTAATTTTTCTCAATATGTATGAAGGAATATGTTTTAAAATAGTTCTATAAGATCGAGCGTCCTCAAACTGTTGATAAAAAAAAAAAGCACAATTACAAATGCGTGGGCACTTTTACCATCGGTATCTTCATACGGTATCTTAATGATCACATATAAAATAAATGACTATCTAACTCCTGCTCAACTGAGTTACAGAGTTAGTAGTTCCATCTATTTATGAGACGTAAATAGGTTTAGAACTTTATTTACAGCATTCAAATAGAATTCAGAAAAAGAAACCAAAATTTTGACTAAACTTCTATGATGAAACATACGTTTGACTTACTTAATAAATGTTCTTAACGTAATTCAAATTATTATATAGAAGAATGAAACCCATTCACTGATTAGGATTAGGAATTAGATTTCTGGGCTTTCGGCATCTATGGCCTGTTAGCCCGTCACGTATGAGGAATGACGTCCCTCAGCGACCACACTATCCAAGAAAAGGGAAGGAAGGAAGAAAGTGGTCTGGGACCTGTATGTTTGATACCATCCCGGCATTTGACTTGTGTGAATAAGGAAAACCCAGGAAAACCTCATTCAGGACGGCTGGCCTGAAAAAGCGTTTTATATTTTCTCGACCGACTGCCCGTACGAGGAAACCACTCATTCAGGCCAAACTACTATAGCTAGAAACGCGAATTTTGGATATAAGACTCTTTTTATCACGAAACCAAGGAAATAAGACAGAATTAAAAATAACTGTCCTAAGGAGATAAGAAAATAAAACAGGATTAAAAATAACTATCCTAAGGACATTTTATTGTTTTAGAATATATAATCTTACGAGTTCTTATAGTTAAGGAAATAAAACTGGGCATGTAAATTATTACTTAAAATAAGGGAATACGTGTATCAGCGTTTCAAAAATTCCGTTCTTGAGAGAGGAAGGGAGCCTTTTTCTATAATATTCAAATGTCTGGTTCTTTATTGAGAAAAATGCCCAATGCAAGAATTCATTTTTTAAGTTGGAGATATGAACTTCGGTACATAAATTCTTAATAAAACTGACCGAAGACGTATTGCAGCATTTTCGAAATACTGAAATTTCAGGTTATATTATATTTATTAAACTTTATTCTTCTTGTACTAAACATTGACACTTCTGCTTGTATATATATAAAAATCATTAGTCTTACCTTTAGCATGAAGCATCTTGAGATGATCTACGGTCATCTGGAGGATTTCGGCCTTCTCCAACTTGGCGGAACCTTGCTTCTCAAACGCGGTCGGCACAAGCCTCCGTAGCTCGGCTAGGCTGTTGTTGATGCGGTCCCTCCGTCTTTTCTCGATGATACCGCGTCTCTTCTTACGACTCAGCATCTGACAACTTTCTGAGTCACCAGGGGAAGAACATCTGCAAGAAAATTTTAAAAAATGTATCTATTAAAAATTTCTCTCCTATTTGGAGTGATTTTGAGTAGTAAAGGGAAAAATAAAAAAGTTTCATATTGAACATCCGACTATGTTAAGGGACAGCGTTTATGGCATTTGGAGGAGGTGCTCCGGGTTCCCTTTAAACGTTGTTGGCAATGAGACAGCTGCGGTATTGCCACGTTTACTGTATCTTAAAACAGAGAACGGGATAGGTATATATTTATTATCTGCTCACCTGCTTGCGCTATAGTGCGACTGTATAGTCACATCTATTTACCGTAACATAGAGTAACGTCGCGTTATATTCCTCGTGTCATTCGCCTAGCCCATATGCCATCAACTACCAATGTTCCACGCTTTAAATTAGGATAAAAGAACCCGCAAACAGAGTTGCGGTTGGTACTAATTCGGACTCAGACTCACTATCCTCAAATGGTCTCTGGCTTACAAATCACAATAAGATTCACACTACCTTAGATTCGCACTCACACATGCTTACACTCAGTTTTTGAGTTCGAGGTCGATGGGAGCCCAGACTCGGGTTCACAAGTTTGGACGTATCTGCTTCAAACATTAATTTGTTGGTTGGAGAAATCCCTTATCAGTGCGAGACGTGAATCTAGTGCTTAAGGTGGGATCAGACAACAAGAGGCTTCCTGTTAAGAATGCAACTCCAGTCTCGCTACTCGAATATTCAAACAATAAATATGTTTCGAAGATTCTTTATATTACGTTAAGTCAACGACAAAAGAAAGTGTATTTCATATACTAGATTATTTCAAAACAGAACGTCTTCAGTAACATTTGTAACAACCAACCTGGAGCGTTTCCTTAACCCTCCTTACGGGAGTTGACAATTTCCTACAATAATCTCCCTTATGAGAGTCTAATTGCCTAAAGGTGAAAGTAGGTAAAGAGGACTTAAATTTTGACATGTTCTAGAAGTACGTTTCTGCGTATTATGTATATATATTCCTCACAAACTATAGACCCATAAAAAGTCATCATTTTAAGAACATAAAAAAATTATTAAGTCGAATAGAGTATCAAATGAAATTACATGTTACATTTCGATCGTAAAAGTTAATCAATTTATTTTATTAGCGAGGATTTCTGAAACTTAAGTTTATTTTCCGAGTAAGGAATGGAGTTTAACGAAATAAGATCCTTTTTAATAGTTTGCCATTCTTGTATAAGGTTAAAATTTCAGATGTCTCAATAACTTGGAATCCCCAACATACTCGTAGATGTATTTTTAAAAGTAAAGAAATCAAAATCTTTGAATATATAAAATTCAAACTGGTTTGTCTACTTAATGGAAAAGTTTCAAGTATAATACAATCACAGGAATGGTAAAAGTCATTAGATTACTACGGCAAAAGGTTCGTTTTGAATCTAATGTATAAAATTGAAGGTGACTATGTTTGTGACTTGGTAACTGTTGAACCACCCGACCAATCTCGATCAAATTTTCAACATAGATGGGATTTTTTTTATCATTTCACTTTGACGGTGTTACTTAGAAGATGGGTATATACTATACATATATGAAATGAAATCTTTAAGTTTAACGTATATATATATAGGAAGGGGCTAAACCATAGTTTGCAGCTTTATCCAGTGTAAAGCAGGATTGAAACGCATTTTATCCAGTGTATATCTGGGGGGAGGCTATAGCCCCTATAGCCTCCCTCTTAGATCCGCGCCTGTATATATATATATATATATATATATATATATATATACACGGGCGGATCCAAGAAGGGGGGGGGGCTACGGGGCTATAGCCCCCCCCCCCCTTGACGCTCAGGTTTACACTGGATAAAATGGACTTCAATTCTGCTTTACACTGGATAAAACGGCAAATTATGGTTTTAGCCCCTCCCTTGATCATATCCTGGATCCGCCACTGTATATATATATATATATATATGATCAAAAATGTTCTATATTAGTGTGGGATCCATTTTCGGGGTCACTGAGACAAACAGGGACACTTCCGATGCCGTTTAAATCCAAGTTCAGCCTTTTATGTTCAAAATGACACGTATTCTCCCCGTGCAAAGAACGGGTAATCTGCTAGTATAATTATAAAATACAAAATAAAAAAAGACACATCTAAACCACAATTTAACATTAAAAATGCTTTATAATGACAATGTTATATAGGCTATCCGCTTATGTCCCCACAAAACACTAATCAATCAATGAGATTTATAAAGTCAATAGTCTTTCATAAAACTTTGGAGGAATAAGAATCAAATTCACTTTGCAAGTTCATAGTGAAATGAAATCTTTAACGTTCTACGATTAGGACCTTTAGGTTAAAGGAGATTAATGGATGTGAAAATATTAAATAAAATGTGAGAGGAAATGGAAGAACCTCGAGAAAATCTACAGACACAATATTGTCCACCACAAATTTACGTGGCCTGGGATGGAACTAAGAACCCTTCGCACCAAAGGTGAGCGCTCTACTGCTAACTTTGTAAGTTGTCCTTAGCTTCAGGTGTCACCATACTTTTATCTACCACCATATTTTCAACTTGTAAAATGGCAATGTTAGGAACAGTTTTAACAGATGGACGATACTGTTTTAAATTATGTGCACAGGTGTTCTTAACCACATCTATTTCCCGGAAGTACACGCATCAACCTTCGGAATAATTACAGTAAGTGAAAACTTGGATTATTTTGAGTCCTTTATTATTATTATTATTATTATTATTATTATTATTATTATTATTATTATTATTATTATTATTATTATTATTATTATTATTATTATTATTAATCTCTTTCCTTTGGTTGTTTCTTCGCAACTTCTCTAGTACTTGTCTGCAGTGCTCTGAACATTGTACAGTCTTTTTATGGCTGTCACAAACTCTAATTGAAGACATATCTTTACACTTACCCTGCATTTACATGTATACATATAAAGGTAAATAGTATATTGAATACGCACGATTTATATAACGAGATATCACTTCACTTGTATATCTTTAGAAAAGTTTATTTTTCGAGTTAAATGTCTCACACTTATGCTCTGAAGATAATGAACACGGTGATAATGATGAACGAACTAGTGAAATGATGAACGTAGGAGGAAATGAAAGAACCCACAGAAAAATTTACACATGATGTTTGTTCACCGCAAAACATACTTTGCGAAAGTTGTGATCAAACCAGGGACTCCATGCACCAGAGATATGCACTCTATTACTGAGCCACCACGGCCACAGAACTTTTTGTCTTTGTTCAGTACTGTATCGGATATTGTTCACTTTTAGTCAGTTCTTGCTATTACAAAGTACAGCGTGTTTGTTCGTTTGTTTGTTAAACTTCCATTCTCAGTATCGAATGTGTTTAATGCTCTCCAACCGGGAACCGAATCCGCGACCACGCGCACCATAGACGAACGCGGTAGCCACTAGACCAGTGGGAAGGACCCTATGCAGTACGTGAATACAATACTGAATACCGTAAAATTCATATCTTAAGAAATAATTTCGCGTAAATATTTCTTACACATATGTCGCGCATTTTTTAGCGAAATTTTTACGTGTTTGTTCAGTACTGTGCAGGATATTGTTACTTTATACTTGAGTCGTTCAGTTCCAAACCGCCTCTTGTCCATTTACTGAAAATCTCGGAAAATTGAGAAAAACTGTAGGATCTATACACGAGTGTTCATGTGAATCACTTGTACACCCTCAAATATATCTATCCAGTTCTACAAACATTTCGGAAAACTGTAGGATCTGTATATTTTGTAGAACTGGAAATACCTGAGTGTTCATGTGAATCACTTGAACACCCTCAAATATATCTATCCAGTTCTACAAAACATATCGATCCTACAGTTTTTCTCAGTTTTCCGAGATTTTATGTAAATAGATAAGAGTCGGTTTCGAACTGGACGACTCACCTATTTCTTGCTATTTCAAAGTACAGTTTCAATAGCTGTAACACAGTTAAAGCATTTTTCAGAACGAATTTTGGTGTTTAGCTACCAAAGAATAAGGCGTGAAATTAATTAGTTCGATGACCAGAACTAATAGAAGATAGAAGAAGAAGAAGAAGAAAAGATGTATACGCTCTTGTTTTTGCCAAAAACGTGAGAAAGAAATATCCCAAAAACGTCAATTGCAAAAGAAGACACGTTTTGTAAATCTTCCTAGTTCTTTCCTTTAATTTTTTCTTGTTCTAAGAGTTTTTAATCTTTTTTTTTAACATAGAGATTGATCTCTTTTTCACTGCTGATGTCGTGATGTCTAATGGCCTGTCCATGTGATTGTGTAATGCCCTGATTGTTGTCGCTAAAGAAATAAAGACCACCAGTAGCATTTTGGACGCTCTTTGTGAGTGACCACTGCTACGTGAAGAGGCTATGTTCCGCTGAATAAAAACCAATTTCCAACCGAGACGCTTAGCGTTCAACAGCCACACCGTTGACTTCTCTTTTATGACTTCTCAATTTAAGTTTAGTTGGTTTTTGTATTCATTCCATTGGCTCGAGCTCTGTCTTGCTCTAATATTATCCTTCTCCTAAGTTTTTTTTTTTTAAATAGTCTTTGCCAAATGATTTAGTAAAAAAAAGTCTCACATGTATCATGCAGAATTCCAGTGATGTTAACAGTACAATAAAATTTAAAAGCACATAATTTTGATTTTTTCCACTTGTGAAATAAGAACGAGTCTATTCACGTACACTTCCAGCAGCACTTCACGTTTACGGATCATATTTCAATTATAATTAACCGAGTGCATTGCTTTGCATGGGAAGAATAATGTTTTATGGAAAATATTTGAAAGATATGCACAATTGTTTTTTCTGGTTGCAAAGTATTTGTTGATGCAAATTCAGTTCTACTGGAGATACGTACACGGTCAACCCTGTTTCCCTGCTTAAATATCACATCTCGTAAAACTGCATGTTATCGTCAGCCTGGGATACATGGGCAATATTTAGAAAGATCTATGCCTAATAGTTTCGGAGATCTAAAGAACGGAAAAAAAAAAGTCCGTTCCCCATTCCGGGGATACCATCTCGGAAAATTCCATCTTATCTGCAGCCTTCATACAACAGATTGTTTGTACATTACAGAATTGCGAAGTTCTACACATAATAGTTTTCAAAATTTGAAAAACGAAAGAAACAAAATAAATCTCCCTCTTCTCTCTTAGAGGCTGCGTTTCGCAAAATCCTATTTTCGTACACAGGCTAGGGTACAAGGATAGGTCGTATGGCTAACAATTTCAGACATCTCATGAACAGTCGAAGAAATTTCACCAAACCGCGTCCTAGCCACTAGACCAGCTGGGGGGGCTCAAACCGAACATAGATTCCAAGGTATATAAAACATTAAGATGTACGAAACGAAGTAAATTTGTTGCTAAAATATTTATTTTTTGTGATTAAAATAAAATAAAATAACTATATTTTTATATAAAAAATAAAAGTAATAACTTAGTAAATATAATCTTGTACTGTACAATAAAACAAACTGTTGTGATTTTAATATAATTAACAATAAAATATTTGTGTATAAGTTTGTAATTTTAAAATAAATGTTTATTTTTTATTTATCTCTCTATTCGTAAATAATAATTTATAAACAAAATGCAAACATAAATTACAATTTAAAATATTTTAAAAATTAATCTATTATAATATTCTGTCTTAATACATATATCTGTGTATGATGAGGAAATGTTCGGAACTCTGCAAAATTCTACTATTGTAATGGAATATTTCGAATAACAAGAAAATTGTGTATTATAGTTTGAAAGAATGAATGAAAGCTATTAGACGAGTGACAATTTTAGTTGATGAATTGTATACTAGTCTATGATGCTTGTTTTCCAAAAGTTCTATTTCCAGGAAGGATTAGTACCCGATTTGAATAACCCTGTAGTCTCGGAGCACAAAACTAATAAAGTAAGCAAATAAAATATCAAAATATGTTCTATATGAAAAAGAAACTTTATTTTTCTTTCTTTCCTTTTCTTTTTTTCTTTTTTCTTTTTCTTTTCTTTTTTTTTCTTTTTTTTTTGGCATATGGGTTCGCACGTTTAAATGTGTGATTCAACTTTTCTTCTAACTTCTCATGTGACATGCTACATTTAGCTAACAATTCACGAGTAATAGAAAAATATCGATTATAGTCATGAAATATTTGTTATTTTGTATATGTTAATGAAAATTATACAAACATTAGTAGATATCAATGTAAGCATTCAGGAATGTAGGGCTATAAAAACGAAAGAAAAATGCTTTATATTATAAGCATTTGTAGTAAATGAATCATCATTTTTTTCTAACAAATGTGATTAACTTCCTATGAACAGCACAACAGATTTCTCTTGGTATGCTCACATATTCTAAGGTCAAGACCTGTAAATGTGTAGGTACACTCATGTCCAAAATTACTGTCGCATGTCTATAAATCTGTTGTTGTAGGAATATAATTTGATAACGAATTTGCCCGGTATTTCTTATAATGTTAGTGTGTGTATAATCGACAAAGACATGTATGTGGAAAAATTCATGTCAAAAGAGGAATAAATAAGAACAATAAAACGAAAATAAAACTTTCTTGTCCATTTAGCAACATTTTGTTTTACTGATTCTAATTTTCGCATTTTCCTATGAAATTTACCATATATATTTCTCGATTATAGACATAGTATCAGTATTAAAAGTACCCTGCAAAATCATTATGAAATTATATTCTTACAAGAATAGAGTTATAGATATGCGACAATCATTTTGAACATGAGTATACATACTATTCATTAAGTTCATATTTTTATCGTATAAATACCATCCTAGATAAAAAGTAATCTGATAAACAAAAGATTAAAATCGTTCAATAAGAAAACTAGAGTATAAAACCGCAAATGCAATGCACAGTGAAACAAAGTAAAAACTATTCTTCGTTTATGTGGATGCAGCGATTATATCAATATATCATAGTGCATTGTTCGATATTCGAAGATCTGCACCTCACTAAAATTACCTTCTATGGTTTGAACACTGCAATGTGTGTGCATTAGATAAATCGTGGATAGTAAATTATATGTGATATCTTTTCTTATTTAGCGTCATATAATAAGACCTTTGAGACGGAAGTGGAGTACGCAATTGAATTCACTTGCGTTTTAATTCTGTGGTTACAACATCAATTCATCCTTCAGATCATTCTGACCAAACTTAGTGCTGCCTACCAGACGAGACGAGACATATATTTTTTTCGCCCAGTTTTCTAAATTTTATAGAACTCTCGTCCAATTTTTTTTTTTTTTTTTTTTGCCAACTTTCGTAAATTTATGTACAAAATTTATGGTCTGATCTTTCTTAATGTTATCTAGAAGCTATCAGAATCTTCTCTGTCACGGGAGACATACGAAGAGTGTAATATAGCATTTAAATCATATTTGTTATTGGAGTATGTTGTGTAATGACTTGCATATAGCTAAACACTGACAAATGTTCTTTGTTATGCTCGTACAATCTCTTTGCCAATTTATAGTTTTTTTTTTTTTTTTTTTTTTTTTTTGTACTTTGAATCATGTAACACTAAAACAATGCTTCAGACCTAAGACTTGGGTGAACTAGTGTTGCCCACGACGAGATGAGAAATGTCACCGTTTCTTGTCTCATCTCAAATCTGAAAATGTAATTCTAATCTCGATGGTAACACTAACAACAATTTTCAGGGATGTTACTATTTCTTATCATAAATTATCTTTCCCAGTTTTACTCCTAGATAATGCAATTCCCGAGAAGCAAAATTTCTCTGACGCATAGACCCTAATGGCAGATAAATGAAATTAAAACTAGTTAATAATAGTAGTGAAAATTATTAATTTTTTCTTCATAGAACTAAGAGGAATTAAATCGATTTGAAAGAGAGTAATATAACTTAAAAAAATACTTAGTAATGAAAATGGAAATTTAAATTACGCGTGGTTAAGAGTAGCAATGGAAACTAAAATTATTCAAGATAAATTAATTACGAAAATTGTAGTAAATGTAATTTACGAGAACTGGACATTACAAATAGATTTAAAATAATATTGTAATTAACATAGCAGAGACACCCAAGTGATGTCAGTACCGGAATATCATAAGAGACCTTAAAACGAAACTTTTTCCTGTGGGATTTCTATGGAACATTGACTCTTAGCGATTAATCACAGGACAATTTCTGAACATCTAAATATTGGTCCATGAGGGAAACAACCCACGAAATCTAAGAGAAATTTCATGGATATTTCTCTGATCTGTAAAATATCTACCGCGAACCTATCCGTAAAATATGTCCCGAGACAGGTATGAAAGCTTTAGACAGTATCATGGATATGTACTAAGGTCTATATGGGAAATTGGTAAAGAATAGTAAAGTTAGAAAATTAAAAGTAAATTTCGAAGAGAAATAACGAAAAGTTCAAAGAACTACAAAATACGCGGATTAAATGATAGGATCAATCGATGTTAAGGGATGTTAGGTTTTTTGAAGTGTCTTTTATTCTTACTTCTTAAAGTATAATTGAAGAATATCTTGATTGATTTTCTGTGCAAACTGAAGCTGTTCAGAAAAATTTCAGAATAAATTTCATTGGTCATTTAAAATAAATCTAAACCTTCTTTTAATTTAATTTATTTGTAATCTACTTATGAATGACAATTTATCCACAATGGAAGTTTCATTTAAATTTAAGCTTGGTTGGTTGGTTAGAAGTTTCACGTCTTGTTTCACCATCGATGCTATATGAAACGCCGATCTTTACCAATCAGAAATTCGAACCACACGAGCTGTCGCCGGGAATCGAATCAGCATCTTCCACCCTAAAATCGCATAGTACATTATTTAGCCACGAAAGATATAAATTTAAATTAAGCGTTCAGTCAAATTAAAGAATTCAAAGGTTAATAATGTTTGTATTCGTCAAAAAGAATGTTTGGTATTTTTAGCTTCAGTTATGAGACTATTTATCCCTTTGTAATAAATACGATTTTAAAAGAAACTGATTAACTCTGGCCACCCTGTATTTAGCTTCATACATTTTCATGACAGAAATCCAATACTTTGAAACAATTGAACATGATAAGTGACTTTTGATTGATGCAGAAAGTTCTAATTTAAAGGAAATTTTCTACCCCAGTGGCTCTTTAATCTAAATAAAGTAAAAAAAAAAAGTACTATACTAGACAAAACTTTATGTATGATATATATTACTTACAGCATACAATTTGATGATTCATTACATACTTTTATACACTTCGGCTAGTTATCACATATGATGCATTCAGTATTTTATTTAATTTTTCATTAACACGTTTCAATTCGAAACTTTCAACATTTTTTTTTTTTTAATTTTGCCCATATTAATGTACATACTAAAGGGTAAAATCTTGAAAAGTAGAATAAGTTATTTATACTTTATTTTAAATGTTTATAAGATATAAACATTTAAGATTTATGTCTTATTTAAATGTTATATACAGATAACACAAAGTACATCAAATTAGATTTGAAGCACTAATAAGCATTATTTATGTGTATAAATTTGAGTCTGTTAACCTGACTCAAATACCTCAATGACTGTAGGTAAATATCAAGGATAAACACAATGAAATTTGCCCATGTGAAATGTTTGTAATTCACAAAACTCACAAATCAATTAAATGTAGTAGAAAATAATCTATTCCACAGAATATTATAGTTAGTGTGGAACGTGACACATTTACAAGAACTACTGTATTGCATGCTTTAATGCATGGTAATGTGTCTTACAAAACGTTAATTAAAAGACTGAATCGTGTATTATTACAAAGAACATACATTCATGACATAAGATGAAGTAAGATAGGAAAGCAATTATCCCGTACATTGCGCCAACATTTTTCTAAAGAAAAATTCGTCACGGAGTACATTTTTTCATTATTTACAGTAGAAATATATATATATTTTCTAATATCTTGGCATAACTCAATGTAGGAAGTGAGTGTGCCATCTGGAAGGTGAATGATTATCTCCGAATTCTTGTCACACGATAGTGTCTACGAAAAAGCATTCTAATGTATAGATGCGCATTGTACAGTATGTATGTTGAACACAAGTTCAAATTATACAATTTTTCGCATTTTAATTTAGAAACAAAGATATTCACTTTTTAAAATTATCACTTTAATGTCTTAAAATAATTATAATGTCGTTCTGTAATTATTAATAGCTATTAAATAAATGGAGTTTCACAGAGCTTTTTTAAAAGTCTTACTTGCCTGATGGAGACGAGTCCATAAGCAAAATAAATTGTGAAGCAAAATAAATTCTGAAGCAAAATGAATTGTGAAGAACTAATCTGTAACGAATTGGTATCGAAGTCATAATCATCAACTTTAAAGTCCAGCGCAATATTAATGGGATTATTTATTTATTATTTGGCTGTTTTGAGTTTCATATGTCTTGTCAGCACCGAAGTAATATGAGTTCAAAATGGGATCAGATTAAGTATTCCCACTTGGAGTCGAACCTAAGACTCCTTCATAAGAGAACCGAACAGTAACTGTTTAGCTTTATTATTGTTAATTATTATTGGTATTGTTATTAAAAATAATAATAGTAACTACAGTAGCATTTATGAATTTCATTTCAGACTTTTTTTCTTATTGATGTATAAGATGTATTTTAAAGAAAAATACTCACTGTTCCTTGGAGGAAGATTCTTCTGAAAAGACGTCGTCGCAATCACTTTCACTTCTTTTCATACTGTACCGCTCCCACCTAGGGTCGTCCCCCTGGGGAGCAACCCCTTGAAACAACACTCGCCACAGTGTCACGGCAGCGATTATCCTCTCATACACAAAATAATTAACACCTCGCACTTGTTACTGTAGAGGAATCTTGTAAAAAAAGGTTAAGTGAGGCAATGAGGTATTTTGATAGGCTGATTAAAAGTACTAGAAAGAGAAGTATTTTTTTTTTTATGTCTTGTGGTATTTGTTATTTCCGAAAGCACATGAAGTTTAATTGGTTCTGTTAAATGTTCCTTGGTGGTCCTTCTTAACACACGTGAAGTCACTTCGAAGACGTCGTTCACACACGCTTATCGTTGTCATACATTCATGCGCGCATGCATCCAAGACTTTTGTCACTAAGTCTTCGGACGTCGTACTGAGTCCTTGCTTCACTCACTGTCGACCGACCGAACCTGCGCTCTCGTTCGTCTGTACGTCGCCCAGTCGTTCGTCCGCTCACCGCTTTACTTCCGCTGGCGACACTGCTAAAGCAACTGCCTCCGTTCTGCTGGCCTAGCGCTCAGCCGCCGCACTGACACACGACGAACCACCGTCTAGTCTCAAATACCCATGTCAGTCGCGTGTGAGGCCGGCTGGAGAGAGGTTCCCACGGCTGCCGTGTGAACGCCGCTTAGCGCCTCCTGCACAGCACAGACATGCAAAAAGACCCACCGACCAGCAGCTGCTCATCCAAGGAAGAACTCACTAACAGCCTCCCTGGTTTCTATCTTCCTCCTTCCACCACTCGAGGGTCGGATAGGCTTTTTTTCCTCGAAACTTTACTTCTCGAGTGTAGCCACACTATTTACCTGATTGACAAGACAATGAAACCGCACGGTCCCCCTCGGATCAAACCAGTAGCTCAAACATTGCATAAAAAACACACCATAATCACTGACAACACCTTTAATTCTTAAAACAACATACATTGTTCAGAAAAGTGTTTGCCATTGCTTTTATTCTTCCATTTAGATACACAATTCATCTTAGAAGGAAAAGTGTGACAAGTAAAAAATATTTTAGATTAAATTTCTTGAAATATTCAGAGCGACGTCTCAGGGTTGACCCGAGTACTAGAAGGAAGAGTATTAGGGGGTGACACCTCCGACTTCACACATACAAGGTTCTCTATTAGAATCCAGAACATCTTTGAGAAAGAGTTGAAGAAAAAATATTTTTTTTAAAGAAAACAAAAAAAAAAAAAATAGATAGTATTAAAAAGAAACGAATAAAGTGAAAAACTAAAAGATAAAATAGAATTCTATTTTCAAGGAAATTTCTTTTGAAATGTTTTCTATTTACCACTTATGCATTTTAAGAAAGAAAAACATGGGGAGTGCTGTCACATATTATAAATTGATTATATATGAGCCGTTTCGGGGCCCGATGTACGAGCGTATTTGGGGGGAAGGGCTAATGAAATAGTTGGTTCTGGTGCAGAAGCGTATTTGGAGCACCTTAATAAATTTATTGGTTCTGGTGCAGGAGGGCATTGGAGGGCCCCTAGTGAATTAGTTGGTTCTGTTGCAGGAAGGTATTTGAGTGCCCTTAGTGAATGAGTTGGTTCTGGTGCAGGAGAGTATTTGTTGAAGCCCCAATCAGCGAGTTATTTTGAAGATGTAACAGTTGAAGATTGGTCCCCTTATCGGAAGCCATAACATCAGACTACGTTAAATTGATTTATTTACTGTATCTAGGAAAGATAGTGAAAAAGAGCCTACAATATGAAGACGGCATCTCATTGGGAGGTAGAATGATTATGGTAAAGACGGGGCAAACGGACATGCTAAGCAGTAATCTGTTACTTGTATGAATACGAATGACCGAAGAGAACTCAAGATGTTTCTTACAAACCAATAAGCTTTCTACAAAGTAAAGGTATAATAAAGAAATCAGTTTGTCAGTTAGTCAAGGATATATGGAACAATTAGTATATAAGGGTGCAAGATGTCAATATGCCCCATGGGGTGGGGCAGAAAGACAAAAATGGTGGGGCAAACGGACAGTTACAGTTAGAGTTCACAAACCACTAACACTCTTACAATGAATACATAGAAAGTAAGCATCACGACCGTTTGGATCGCATTCTACATGGAACCAGAAAAAAACAATGCTTAACATTTTCATGAGTTAAACTTCTAGCTCTAGCATAGGATAATGATTGCGCTACACACACACTAAGTGTTTTGTGACGCTGTAGGAAACTACGCACTCAATCTTTACCAGCCAATTTTTACATCATTATTGAATGTGTGTTTGTATTTGTTTGCAACAGCAAAGTTGTACGCCAACTTTCGAAATTCGTAATTCGTAAAGTTAACCCAAATCCCATTTCATCCAAGGCGAGAATGTTTTACGATTTCCAAACTTTCGGATTATGTGCGATGACATAACGCATCGTCGTAGTTTATTACAAGGGACATTGAAAGTTGTCGCTGCAGTTGACAGACTATCCCCTTTAGCCTAGCCGGAATAGTCATGGGACGTAAAACTTAAAGGTTTCATTTCATTTTCATTTCATTTGCAGTTGAAAGAGCCATCTTGTCTTCGCGTATCGCTCTAAGAGCAGCGGCCATGGACGCATCTTCCCATTTGCATCTGTCTGTTGTGCGAGATCGATGACGTACCATCTCTGGAAAAAATGGTAGTACTAATAAGAAACCCGCCTCTTAAGTAATATCACACACAGAAATATTGTTTTCCTACTTCATATTAACCATTTAGGTCACTGTCCATTTGCCCCGCTAATTGCATGTCCGTCTGCCCCGCATACACATTGGTTTCAAATATTTCTGACCCTACTCAATAGAGGGTACGTAACGTTCATTTACTCTAGTGGCGCGTGTGTCTATCCATGCTATTATCTGCTGCTCTTCCCGCGAATGTTTAGCATCTTTCCTTCCTTGTCAAATACTTAATTTCTGAAGTCAAGTTTTAAGAAATCACGTTTTGGGACACTTACTTCTGTGTAATTATTGCCGATTTCCTCACAATAGTGTTGTAAACACACGATATTAAGTGAATTCCACTCCTGCGATGTGAAGCACGAACTTTAACCATTCACCACACACGTCTCAAATCACTGTTACCAGATTAGTATATTTCCTATTACTATATTTCTTAACTCCTATCGGTCTGCCCTCACCGTCCCTCTGCCCCGTCCTTACCATAGGTGTATACCTCTTTACTGATGATATGCCGCTTGTTCCAGAATCTGAGGAGAAAATCAATAAGATGTTAGAAAACTTGAGGAACGGCTGTGAAGAACATGGGATGAAAATTAATGTTATATAGACAAAAGCCATGGTGATTTGAACGAAGTGGTTGGTGCCAAGTATAGAAGTAAGAGGGGAGAAAATAGGACAGGTGACTAGTTTTCGATATCTGGGTAATATTATTAGTGATGATATGAAATGTGGACATGAAATAAAAGCAAAGATAAGAATGGCGAAAGAAGTCTTTAGGAGGAAGGAAATACTATTTTGTGGGAATTTCAATAAAGAATTGAGAAAAAGACATAAAATGTACTTTACGGGTACGAGTATTGTACTGTATAGTCAGAACATGAGCATTACGCAAAAGTGATGGAAAACGACTGGAAGCTCCCGAAATGTGGGTGTGGAGAAGAATGAAGAGAGTTAGCTGGGTCGAGCAGAAAACAAATGAGAGGGATTTAGAAATGGTGAGGGAGAAAATAACAATTTTAGATATTATTAAGAAGAGGAAGAGAAACTGGTTGGAACATTGCCTAAAAAGGAACTGTATCATGAGGAACGTGCTAGAGGATGTGGTAGCAGGGAAAAGAGGGAGAGGGAAGATATTACAATTAAGTGACGATATCAAAACAGAAAAATCGTACGTAAAGATGTAGAGGTTAGCGGAAGACCGTGGAGCATGGGAGCTTTTCAGTTGCGGCAAGTGACCTTCTAATAAAGCAGAATACTTATGATGATGATGATAT
This sequence comes from Thermobia domestica, assembly GCF_964235325.1. Taxonomy (NCBI): domain Eukaryota; kingdom Metazoa; phylum Arthropoda; class Insecta; order Zygentoma; family Lepismatidae; genus Thermobia; species Thermobia domestica. The sequence continues at coordinate 217,559,735 of NC_137457.1, forward strand.
GGCTCCCTAATAGGTTCTGCAGGGCCTTCCCTCCTCGGAGACCCTTGCTGCACCAATGGCTGGTCCTCTTCTTCTGGGGACCACAAAGGGAGTAATACTATGAAAATAGATTAAGTCAGGCAACTACATATTACGACTTCAACAAAGACATAGGCCTACTATATACTCGTATAAAATTTTGATAATTTTCACAATGATGTATTGATGGTCGTAGTCTAAGTTGGATATTTGGAAGACTTCGTCGATTGTACAGTTCGAGTTGTTTAAAACGGTTTAATATTAGATGATTTTTCATTTTTGATCATTTCTTGCTTTTTAACAAAAGCAACTTTTCTAGGGGAAAGAGGATAGGGGTTGAACACAAATTTGGTACTAATCTGATATTTTATAATGGACAAATTTCACATACACAAAATATATAACAGGGTAATTTAAGTATTCAGTAATAAGTACGAGTTTCAAACAGCGAGTGTGGGGGTCCCTTTGTCGGATAGCCCTGGTATGTTACAGTTCTGTTACCCATGATTTTGTTTCTAGACATGGATAAATAGATTTTTTTTTTAAAAAAAAAAGTAATTTTCTTAAGAACAGATTTATTTATTTATTTATTTTGCTTTTTTTAAGCACGATTTCCTCTATTTTGTTTGTTATTTTTGTTAAGAAAGTATGTGTTTCTTACATTTTCCCCCTATTTTTTTAAAGTCCTTTTTAAATACATTTTCTGTCGTAGTATAATTCTGTTTCTCTTTCCTACATGTTTGCCGAGGCTCATTGTCTTTCGACACTATACTACCTGAAGAAAGTATTCAAAAATTACAAAAATGGGGGATTTTATTTTGTGGTATAAAATGAAGAAACGGAACGGAGTACGAAAAATAATTAAATACTATTCTTTTCTTTAGTTTACCCACAAGAAAACCTTTTCGTGTATTTTATGAAAGCATTCAATATTGATATGATAAAAAATATCATTTATTTGTTACTAATTGATTGCTAAATTAAGATTATCATAAGAGCCACAATTAAGAACAGTTTTACTCTGGTATATAGTCTCTGGTTCGATCCCCGCAAAGTTAGTTTGTGGTGGACATTATCGTGTCCTGTTTCCTCGCACTTTCTCAATTCACCAATTCTCCCATTCTCATTACTTGCTTTGATCATCGTCTCTCTTAGCCTAAATTACATAATCGTAGTTTGTTAAACTAAAAGCTTTAATTTCATTTCACAATTAAGAACTGGAAACCTTTCAACCTGGAATCTTTTCTTGTTTATCGTCGCCATCTTAGGGTACGTAATCATACATTCTGATAAGTACCATATATTCGATTCCCAGCCAAGAAGTTTCTGATGAAAACATAGTTCCCGTGGATTTTCTCGGGGCACTTCTATTTCCTTTCAGATTCTCATTCCACTAATTATGTCATCATCATTCACTTACTTGCCTTACTCACCCTTCTCTCTTAGCTTAAAGGGCATAATAATGGAACGTTAAACTGAAAGATTTGAAAGAAAGTTCTTGAAGTTTATCGGAAACATAATTTACTAAGATCCTCTGAATGTTATACTGTACCTGAAATCTCCAGAGTATAGTTGGTTGCATAAGCAAATAGGATATATACAGTTAGTAGAGAGCAATATTAATAAATTAATTAATTAAGCAAATATACAAAGGTAATAAAGAAAGTTATGTTGCTTTTTCACCCAATATGTTTAAACATCGATATGTCACCTAAAGACGTACACTCATGTCCATGTGTCGCATGTCTATAAATATGTTGTTGCAGGAATAAAATTTGATAACGAATTCGTCCGGTATTTCTTAAAATCGGCAATTAATGTGTATAATCGGCAAATACATGTATGTAGGAAATTTCATGTCTAAAGAGGAGTAAATAAGAACAATAAAACGAAAATAAAACTTTCTTGTCCATTTAGCAACACTTTGCTTTACTCATTCTAATTTTCGTATTTATAATTCTTTTCCTATGAAATTTACCACAAATATACATTTCCCGATTATACACATAGTATCAGTACTAAAAGTACCCTGCAAAATCATTATCAAATTATATTCTTACAAGAAGACAGTTATAGATACGCGACTCTTATTTTGGACATGAGTGTACCTAGAAGATCAAAAATAGTTCCCAACAGCATGGACGACCTTCTGCCAACGTTGTGGAAGGCCATGGATTCCATCGCGGTAGAACTTGGTGGGCCGTGAAGCAGCGACGTAGCGAGCATTACAAGATTGGGGGGAGGGGATGAAACTTGAAATTGCCAAGTCTTGATTTTAAAAATGCCAAGTCTTGGTAAAAAAAAAAAAAAAAGTGTTTCGAAAATCTTAGTCTCACTTTTACCAACCCTGCGGAAAACTTTACAGCAACCTTATTTTCATATTCGTCCCATTCCGTGCACCATCTGAGATACGAATACGAACAGTCCCCGGTTTCGAGTAAAATTTCACACTTCAGCTCAGAATCATTATCATCTCCCACGATGCACAACTGTTAATTTGACAACTTATGGCTAGTTTAGGTAATCTGCTCCAGTCAATCCTCATCAGAAATGCGCAGATTTTTTTTCTCTTCTGTCCTCCAGTCTCCTCCCACTTCGATTTCATAATTTCGCACTCTGATGAAAATTATTAAATACCGTCAAGAAAAATACTAATATATAACCTCCCTTTTAGGTGCCCCTCCAACCACAAGCCCGGGGCACGTGCCTCGCTTGCTCCCCCATGAGCTACATAAGTAACATACAATGGTTACGTAATACTTTGACTTATAATTACTACAAAGAAAGGAAGAATTGCAATTTTTGTTTTACTTTCCGAAAGAACCAACTATCTGATTAAAAATAAAGTAGGAAAGGCAACACATTTGTATGTAAATGAAGTGAAACACACACCGGTCTATGCTTTCATCCAGCAGACGTATTGTTTGGCCCCTCAAAATGTGACTTTCGGAATCATGCACTTAGATTCATAGCAGAAGCGATAGAACGACTTGACTCATTCATTGTAGCTTTCGTCCATCGAACAACATTTCCAGAAACCTACTGTGCCCCCCTGTGCCGTGCCATGGAAAATCAGCACCCGGGGCGAGAGTATACGACGGCGTCCTCTTACATATGAGTTAGGGCGACAGATCATCCGCGAAGCGCCACCATGGTTCGCGCGAAGCGTAAGAAAATTTTCAAAAATAAACCCTGCTTTTCCTTGATTTTGAACACCTTTTATTACTTTTTTTCCTTCCATTTTATATATGTATACATATATTTTCCTAACATGAGTAACATTATAGAACCACTTCCTAAAGTAGAAAGAGGATTTAAGTACATACTAGTAATATTCCAAGTAATTTTTCCTTTCTCTCTTTTTCTTTCATTCTCTTTTTTCATTTTTCTGCCCAATTTTGCGCCCCTTTTTAGGCACCCGGAGCTATCGCCCCCTGTTATGCAAGGCACTCATGATACCATTCCCAAAACACTTTTGTTCAGTTCTCCCTACTCGAAAAGCCCTGTAAATAGAAAGTCTTACTGCAAAACAGAACTGAAATAAGCTATTTTTGTCCTCTATATTAATATGATCACCTTTTGTTTTAAAGCGAAAGGTTTATTCATACACAAAGCATACACGGTTACACATTACAAAGTATATTCAATCTAGTATCAAAATCTACTTCCCTTTGACATTTTACTATTAGAAAAAAAATTACATACTATAATAGTAAAAAGTTTATACTAATAAACCTGCCATGTTTTCTTCATGGGAATACGGGACATCTTAGATCCCCTTCCCGCCCAAACTTTCCAACAAAATACAATAAACTGTACCTCTGGTTATGAATAACAGTATAATAGGCCGCGGCGGCTCAGTGATATAGCATTCACTTCTGGTGCATGGGGTCCTTGGTTCGATCCCAACTCACTTCCAGTGAGCTTTGTAGTGGAAAAATACCGTGTGCGTGGGTTTCTCGGTAGGGATGCATTCGAGTCGAGTCGAGTCGAGATTTAAGCCTGTCTCGACTCGACTCGAGAAAATGTTGTCTCGACTCGAAAATATGTTGCTGTCTCGACTCGTGTCTCGACTCGACAGTCTCTGTCTCGACTCGACTCGAATTCGAGTCGAGACGTCTCGAAATTCGAGTCGAGACAAAATATACGAGTTAAAATATGCACACACATCACCCAGACCATTATGACTACCTACCTAATTGTTAGTATGTCCACCTTTTGGCACGAATAACAACGGCAACGCGTCTTGGCGTGGTCGCAATGTTCCTCGGTGGGTCGCTGGAGAGAGTTGGCACCACATATGCACACACAGGTCAACTATTTCCCGTAAATTCCGGGGAGGGGGTGATGCGCCCTCAGGTCACGTTCAATCACATCCCAGATGTGATCGATTGGGTTCAGCTCCGGAGAGTTTGGGGACCAGCACATCACTTGGAACTCGCTCCTGTGTTCCTCGAAGCACTCCATCACACTCCTGGACTTGTGACATGGTGCATTATCTTGTCGAAAAATGCCACTACCGATGAGAAACATGGCCGTCATGAAGGGATGTACGTAGTCTGCAAGAAGCGTGTGACGCCTCGGCCGTCATGGTGCCTTCCTCGAGCTCCAATAGACACATGGATGCTCACCTGAATGTTCCCCAGATAATAATTAAACCGCAGCCAGTTTGTCTCCGCCCCCCAGTACAGTTGTCAAGGAGCTGTTCCCTTGGAACACGACGGATTCGCACCCTCACATCGTCATGATGAAGATGATATCGGGATTCATCAGATAATGCAACGCTCTGCCATTGTGCCAAGCTCTAGTGGCGATGGTAACGTATTCATTTCAGTTGTAGTTGCCGATGTCGAGGTGTTAACATTCGCCATCGGTAGGAGTGTTCGGTGCACTGTGTGTTCAGACTAGTGTTGTGAAGGTCTGTGAAAAAAAGTTTTTTTACGGTTTTCCCGAGCTGGGGAAAAAACGGAAAATTTGGGTATTATCAGAATCATCACTTTTGCTAATCACAGAATCATTTTAGTTAATATGTTAAATCAAACATATTTCATACAGATATCTTCATTGTTCTATGTAAAATTCCGGAAATTTTGAAACCATTAGAAAAAAATAATTTGTTCGGAAATATTGGCAAAAACAGGAAAATATAGTTTAAAAACTATTTGTTGGCCTGATACTAGTAATCTTACTTGCTGTAACATGTCTGCAACATATACAGTGGGAAATCGAAAATTCGAACTAATTGGGACCACAGGTAGTTCGGATTTTCAAAAATTGTTCGGATTTTCGAAAATGACGAAGAAAATGACATTTAGGCTTACATATACTGTACGGTATGTTCTTCTATCGATACAGTGGTTATTCAGTACATACAGTAATTACAATACCGTACGTAAGGCTACTTACATTTAGTGTTTCTGAAGAACCTGCTTGTACTCTAAATAACACTGTTCTTGTAAGTCACACTTAAAATTTATAGGCCTAAGAAAAAATTAAAAATAAAAATACATGACGAACAATTACATATAAATGAACTTTTGTAAAAACACTGACTTCACATAACGTCGATGGACACGCTATTGTTTGTTTCTCGCTAGCGTTAAGACAAAATGTAAAAAGCTTCTAGGGACCGCGTTCGAATTTTTGACGTTAGGATTATCGACGTCCTACTATATATGCAATGTATTTCGCTAACGGAAACATACTTAAAGCAACAGGTTTAATTCTACTTTACACACATATACCGCACAAGTGAGTAAATTTGAGCAGCGAGAAATATATTAAGTGAAACTTCCGTTAGTTATTATTACAGACTAGCAGAATATCGTTCTTCGCACGGGGAGAATACGTTTCATTTTGGACGCAAAGGGCACCAAAACTGTCCCCAATGAAGTTGTGGAGCCCCAAAACTATGAATTTGACATTAATACCAATAATTTTCAATTATCTTTACATGTCACCATCCCCCTTAGAGTACTAATGGGGCTGAATTTGTGGATTTAAACGGCATCTTCTGCTCATCTCAGCGAGTATGGATTCGAGGCCATTTTCGATCATATATATATATATATATATATATATATATATATATATATATATATATATATATATACAGAGGCGGATCCAAGGGGGCTATAGCCCTTCACACTCAAGTATACACTGCATAAAATGGGCTTCAATCCTGCTTTACACAGGATAAAACTGCAAACTATGGTTTAGCCCCTCCCTTGATCATATCCTGGATACGGCACTATACTGTATATAATGCTCAAAAAAATTAGGGGTTCAGCTGAAACATCACACAAGACCTTAAGATAGTGTATGAATAAGCTTGTGTTTGACTCATATATATCATACAAGAAGGAATGCTTTAAGATACACAAGAAAAATGGGGCACGGAAAACCTTGTTCACATGGCTCATGACACAAGACGGTTATGTGTGTACCTCTCGAACTGCCCACAAACAGGCAAGGCAACAACACTGATTGTTCCTTAATATGTCATATGATCACTTCGAATAGCCAACAGAGCCTCGCACCTGCGTGGCATGGATTCAATCAGATTATCGATGAGTTCTTGGGGAATGTTGTGTCACTCATCCAGAAGAGCGACTTCCAGCTCTGGAATGGTTAATGGATTTACTGGCCTAGCGGCAATTCGTATGCCATGCATATCCCAGACATGCTCAATTGGAATGAGATCCGGAGAGCATGCTGGCAACTTCATCCGAGCGATACCCTCAGCATCCAGCATCTCATCCACTAACCGAGCTCTGTGAGGACGAGTATTGTCATCCATGAAAAGGAACGAATCACCAATGGCACCAGCATAGGGAAGAACAAGAGTTTTCATGATCTCATCCCTATATCTGAGAGCCGTCAAAGAGCCATTTCGGATGATGTGGAGCTCAGTACGCTCACCAATGCTGATTCCTGCCCACACCATCAGTCCACCACCATGATACTGGAATCTTTCTCGCACAAACATGGGATTCTGTCGTGTTCCACAATCTCTCCAGATGAAAACACGTCGATTATCAGGCTCCACACTGAATCGAGACTCGTCAGAGAACAAAACATTGCCCCATTCATTGCGTCCCAACCCACGATGTTCCTCTGCCTTCGCTCTTCGATCAAAACGGTGTCGTGCAGTTAATGGGACACACACCATAGGCCTACGTGCGTAGAGACCACCTTCTCGAAGGCGATTGCGGACCGTTTGAGTGGATATTGTGCGTCCTGTTGTTGTTCGGAAGGCTTGCGGGAGCAGAGTTGTATTCTGACGCCGGTTTCGACGGGCTGTTAACAAGAGATAACGATCGTCTCTGGCTTTGGTTGCTAGTGGACGGCTCTGTCCTTGTCTTCTTCGAACACTTCAAGTTGTTTGTAATCGATTCCACAATCGGGAAATTACACTTTGTGCCACTCCTATGGCATGTGACACCTCCCGCTGTAACTGACCAGCTTCCAACCTGCCGACAGCTCGCCATGTCAACGATTCTGGCAAATCACGTTGTTGCGCAATTTCACTACGTAGATTTGTGACGCACTAAACACAATGAGAACAAAGGTATCCTGGAGCTGGAATGTGTTGGCAGCGCCACACTACAAAATGATATCTGTTAGCGCCACGTCACTGATCACGTGCACAGATGTTTCAAACGGTTCGTTTGCACGTTGGGCCTTCAGGATTTTAATCTGAACTGGACAAGATACAGTGTTATCACATTATTCGTAAGAAGTTTTACATGTGTTTTCATCTGATTCCCTAATTTTTTTGATCAATATATATTAGATAAATAGATAAATATACCCATTCTTCGCATGGAAGTCAAGGCCTGTGGAAGTATTACCCTCATTTCCGCGACCGCGAAAACTATGGATCTGAGACTAAATCGATCATTTTGGATTACTTTTACATCTCTCGGTATATTCCCCCCCCCCCGCTGATTTTCGGCCCGCATACAATGGTATCTGAATTTGCAAATCATCGCTAATGGAAGTGTCACCATTGTTCTCAGCGATCACGAAAACTATGGATTTGACACTAATATTGGTCATTTTGTATTACTTGTACATGTTTCGGTATCCCCGCCCCCGCTTACTCCCGGCCCGCATACAATGGTAGCTGAATTTGCAAGTGATCACTAATGAAAGTGTCACCATTCATCTCAGCAACCGCGAAAAGTATGGATTTGACACTAATATCGGTCATTTTGGATTACTTTTACTTGTCTCGGTTCCCCCCCCTCCCCGCTGACTCCCGGCCCACATGCGATTGCAGCTGAATTTGCAAATCATCGCTAATGGAAGTGTCACTATTGATCTCAGAGACCGCGAAAACTATGGATTTGACACTAATATCGGTCATTGTGGATTACTTTTATATGTCTCGATATCTCAACTCCCCCTTCCCGTTGACCCTCGACCCGGTGCCGCATAGCATGAATTTGGAAGTTAATGTGATCGGAGTTTCACCATTTATTTCAGCGACCGCGAAAACTATGAATTCAACACTAATATCTGTTATTTTATACTACTTTTACATGTCCCGGTAAACAACCCCTGAGACCCCCCTGGTTCGAATTTTGACAAAATCGTTTAACTCTGGTCTGGAGCCTGGACCAAGGTATTCGTGACTAAAATTTGGTAACTCTCGGTCAATTTGTCTGGTTCCCAAGCCGGTTCCCGTAAACGCCTCCCCATGAGACTCCCCTGGTTCGAAATTTGAAAACAACTTTTCGTCTTGATCTCGGGCCTAGGCCAAGGTACCCCTGACCAAAATTTGGTAACTCTCGGTCCACTCGTCTGGTACCCAGGCCGCATACAGACAGACAAACACACAAACAAACTGTTTATTTTATTTATATTAGATTAGATAGATTCTTGGAAATTATACCAGATTTTCATATTATCTTTCCGAACTAATTTTAAAGACCCGCTCCTACATATCTTTATATGTATACAGTATATCTATATTTATATCTATATATGTATATAACAAACGCAGGAATTACGTCATAAATAACGCTCCTGGAGAACCCCTTTCTCAAAGAAATTGCTGGGGAAACACTTGTACAAACTTTAGTTTTCGTACCGGATGATTACCGAGACCTGGTGGAAAAAAAAAACTGCTTTTGCGTTCGAATTTAAAAAAAAAAAATAGTTCTCCTCAGGTCCACTGATAATATTTTTATAAAATTTAAATTTGATGGGTAAATCAGTGGACTTTGAATACATCCACATCATATCCACTGAGTTGCAAAACTGTGTACCTCCAGACATGGACGGCCGAAGAAAATTTTCTAGGAGAACATCTTCAATGTTTGCTATATTAGTCTGGCATATTAATGTGCATGGTTTGTTATATTACGTATACATTTTCGTGAGCCAGGGAAGTTCATTCTTATCAAACACGGAGATTATGAAGGAGCAGATCTACTGTACAAAATATAATAAAAACATCTCTTTCGGATTTCTATCATCCCGCAGTCCAACCCCGAGACGGAAACATAAGAGATAGGCAGTTTTTAAACAAGATAACGTGTCTAGCGAATGCTTTACATTGTGAAGATTATATTAGTGAAAATTAAACGAATATAATTTTACAACTTAATATACATATTACTAAATGTTTAGCTCCCCGTTGCTATGTTGTTAGCGATGCGCCTTTCTCGAACGAGGTTTGATTCATGGTAGGAGCTCATGTGTTTCAAATCCGACATTAAACCGTACGTTCACGTCTTGTAGAGCTTTGCTCCTAAAAACGACGCTAAACTATAATCTAATTTAATATTATTAATATTTAAAAAATAATGACTTATCAATGTGACGTCAATTTGGCAGTCATCAAATCCATTTTATACTTTCACTTAATCCAGTGGATATTAATATAACAATTACGAGACACACGCGCATATAAATACTCAGAAACAAGCACATACACACGTACACATACACAAATATGAACACTTCAAATCTATTTACATGTGTTGGACTGCACTGCATCAAGTATCTTCTCATGTATCTGCATTTTCTGATTCATCCACAGATTTGTTATTTGTACGCATCAATCATTTTAGCATTTTCGGGAAGGTTCAGGGTTCGTTCTTCATTTAAAGAGTCGGTTCTCTGTATTGGAAACAGAATGAGGGGAGGGTGGGGGAATTTATACTTTATGAATGGATAACATTTTAAGAAATATATACAAAACATGCCGCTTCCGACGCAGCACTAAAGCATTTCTTTTAGCGGTGTACTACTAGTGGTACCCTGATGATAATACCCCCTCCCCTCTCAAATTGTAAAGTGAGAAGGGACAGAAACATCCCAGACACTCAGGGTTCAGTTGACAATAATAAAACTATGGGTATAAAAAAAAAACAGTAAACATCTTGTGCAGAGTCACGTTTTGCTTATTTTTGAACATTTCTGTGAAATCAACAATACAACAGCGGAAATACTAACTGGTTTTATTACTCCAACCATCGCTTCAACAAGGGATAATTCCCAACGGTCAGTGTTCTCTTTCTCTTTTTCTGTCCTCGTTCTTATTCTCCACATCTTTAATGAAGTAGCGGGCGCCCAACCCCTCGACATTTGGACGTCTTTTCCTCTTGGTTTCGCCACTTGTTGAAGACAATCACTACAGCACTCTTCGAACACCTGACAAGTCCTGCAGTTTCCGAAATTCTCGTGCCGAGTGTTTCTGAGCGAGTACTTTCTTCAAAATAATATTAAAAATTATAGAAAGATTTTCGAGACATTCGAGTCGAGTCGCGATTTTTACCAGCTGTCTCGACTCGACTCGAGTCTCGACTCGAAAATTCGAGTCGAGAAATACGTTTGTCTCGACTCGTCTCGAATTTTACAAAGAGTGTCTCGACTCGAATCTCGACTCGAATTCGAGTCGAGTCGAGTCGAGATTCGAGACATGTCTCGACTCGAGCGCATCCCTATTTCTCGGGGTTCTCTCGTTTTCTCCCACTTCCTTCATTCCACAATTTCATTCATTTCTCATCATCACCATCTCCTTTAGCCTAGCCGACATTTATATTTTTTTTCAACAATATAATAGGCGCAAGTTCCCTAAGCTGCAGCTACTTTTCTCTCGTCGTTCCCTGCAATTAACTTTACGGACTGAAGATGTTTACAATCCAACTACAATAAAAAAAATGCCTTAAAAACTTAAGATAATGTCTTATAAAAATGCTTTACAGAAAAATAATATGCAAACGGTTCAAATCAGTGATACAATCTACATTCAATATTCTTCGCGCGTTTAACAATATTTATTTACATGGTAGTATTTGCCAAAATTACGTTTGTCAGTTTAATCTGATGAAAAGTTGATTTTTCTCCTTTTGTCGTGTATAATTGTTAGGACCAGATTTACATATTTCTAAGCCCTGGACCAAGCACAATTCTGTGCCCATAACCTCTCAAAAATATTATAATTCTTGTTACGGTACTTTATTTAATGTCTCTCTGAAGAAAAAGTCACTCATCTTTCCTGTGCTTGTACATGTAGAAACACTCAAAGCCATCTTACCTTTTTTTCTTTTTTTTTATGTTGGAGAGTGTCCGAGTTTCCACCAGGTACAATGTTAAAAGCAGTGTTATAAATTTCGCTCGCTATCAAGTCGGACAGGGTATTGTGATAACTTGATCAAAACTGTTACATGCTACACTTTGTTGTTCATTCACATTATCCCACCCATTTCATTACTTTTCGAATGAGCTTATATTGATAACAGAAATGGGATGGAATTAAAATATTTGCCTGTCCCGACTAAATTTGTTGGGACGCGGGATTTTCGGGCCCAAAATCGGGACTGTCCCGTTTTTTACGGGACGTATGGCAGGCTTAATACTAACCAGTCACTGCCTTGTTCTTGTTTTATTAATATCAATTCTTCCAGTCACTACCTGTTGCCTTGTATAAGCTCTTGTATCAAATGCTTTTGCGTCAATTCTCTACTTGCCACCGAAACGCCTCTTCTGTCTGTCTCTGCATGCCAACTCTATTCTGCTTTTGTCAGTGGTACAATTCCCGATTTTCATTAAACATTCTTGCAACCAGTAAAGAAACTTTAAACGAATATATCAATTTATTTCAAGATTGGAAACTACACAAAACTTATGCCAAGTCTATAGGAGAACTGATAGTAATTTGCAGCAACTGGGTACCTAAGAAAATGTTAAACAGAATAAGTCAATTGAACAAAACGGCATTCTTCAAATTGCCAACTATGCATTTTAATTTGCCAACTTGTCAAGAGATTGGTAACTTTGGGGGGGAGGCTTCCCCCTTTACCCCCCCTTAACGACGCCCCTGCCGTGAAGTGAAGAAGGTATCAAGCGTATTTTGCACCTCTATTAGGATGCAATAGTGTTTCCCAAGCAAGACGTAGAATAGTGTCCCGGATCATACTAGCCACGTGGGGTTTAGCGTTATCCTGTAACAGGAGAATCCCTTTGCGATTCAGAAGTGCTGACTCTAGAGTTTTGAGTTTTTCTTGAACACGGCTCAACTGCTGACAGTACACAGTTGCACAGCTGATGTTCTGACCCTGGTAGCAGTTACCGATGCACGATGCCGCGGGAAGTCCACCAAGCACACAGAAGGAGCTTTTTTTAGTGCAGTGCTGGTTTCGGCTGTTTTGGAACCGGTTCATGGGATGCTAACCAATAATAATGATGGCACCATGGAGCTTCGTACAGACCCATTTCTCATCACATGCCAACCCATGTCCAGAAATCGCTCTTTTCTCACACGAGTAGTGATGAGCGCAAGAGTCTTGGTCTTGCAGTTTTTGCAAGAGTCTTGCATGCAAGACCAAGACCAAGACCAAGACCAAGACCAAGACCAGGAATCCCGATGCAAGACCAAGACCAAGACCAAGGGGTGCAAGACCAAGACCAAGATTAAGACCAAGACTCTTGCAAGTTCCCGTGGTAGAGCAGTCACATGTGGTTATACTGGTCCCTGGTTGGATTCTAGCTTGCGCCACGGGAACTATTTGGGGGGCAAACACCATGTGCGTGGGTTTTCTCGGGGTTTGGTGTTTCCTCCTACTTTCTTCATTCCACCATTTCATTCATTTCTCATCATTACCGTCTCCCTTAGCTTCGATGCATAATCGTGGGACGTTAAACTAGATATTTCGTTTCGTTTCGAAACATATTAGTGGTGTTTTTCTTCCAAAACTAAAGAGAAGTGTAGTATTGAACATTGGTAATACCGTATACCATAGGTGTCGACTACATGGGTATGGCCTTGGCTCCGGGACTCAAGCATCCGTTGGAAATCTTTAATCTGTGCTCATAAAATTAATATCGAAATAACATTTTCATGACATTGACGAAAACTTAGTACATGTGACCGCAAGTTTGATTCCATGGGCGTATGCTTATACGTTGAATAATTGTTTATCAATATAACTTTTAGCCTCCTTAGGTATACGGCATATCGAGGATTGAACGATATAACATTATACCACAACAATAAATCTATATTATAAAATTGAAAGTGACTATTTTTGTGACTGCTAATCTCTTGAACCAGCCGACCGATCTCGATCAAATTTCAACATAGATGGAGTTTGGGCCTGGGAGTGTTTTCATCATTTCACTTTGACGGTAAAACTTAGGGGAAGGGAGAAGGGGGAGTTATAAAATAATAAATAAAACTTAATAACTTGAACCAAACGAGCAATCTCGATCAAATTTTTAACATAGATGAGGTTCAAGCCTGCAATGTTATATGTCAGTTCACTTTGACGGAGCAACGTAGGGGACGGGGAGATGTACAAAAATCAATATGAATAAAAATAAAAGTGGCTAAGTTTGTGACTCAATAACTCTTGAACCGATCTCAATCAAACTTTTAACATGTGTGAGGTTCTTAGAGTTTGTTTCACTTTGATGATATATATATAACTTGATAATTCTTGAACCACCCGACCGAACTCGATCTTATTTTCAACATAGATGAGGATCGGACCTGAGATGGTTTCTGTCGTATCACTTTGACGGTGCAGTTTAGGTGAGAGGGAGAGGAAAGATATTTAAAACTGATCGAAAATGATCGACATTAAAATGGAATCTATACTTTTGGAGATCGCTGAGATAAACAATGATACTTCCGGTGCTGTTTAAATCGAAATTCAGCCTCGTAACTTGGGGGAGAGGGAGATACATAATAATGATCAAAAATGACCAAATATTAGTGCCGAACCCGTAATTTTCGGAGTCTCTGACACGAACAGTGACTTGTGATGCCGTTTAAATCCAAATTCAGCCCCGCAACTTGGGGAGGAGGAGGGGAGAGAAACATAAAAAAATAATCGAAAATGACCGATATTAGAGAGCACTTTATTAATAGTAAAAAGTGATTGACTAACGAAATATATTATTATTATTATTATTATTATTATTATTATTATTATTATTATTATTATTATTATTATTATTATTATTATTATTATTATTATTATTATTATTATTATTATAGTTTAACCCAACGAAGTGGGTACTTGATGCTAGTAATCCATATTCACAAGTGAGACTTCAAATAACTTGGAGTTTGATGCCGTTATTTTGTGTTTCTAATACAGGTCAACAGTTCCGGTATTTATATAAATTGAGTTTACACAAAAAACATAGACAGTTGAGTCATTTTCAGTTTTCACTCAAATTATTCTAAAATATTATGAGGTTTGATTATAATAATTATTATTTTTATTTTCTCTCCATCTTTTTTTTTTTTTTTTTTTTTTTTGGTAAATATTGCTAAACATATCATCATCATCATAATAGCTATTCTGGCATTATTGGCAGGTTATTTCCTTCAACAGACAAGGTTCGACGTTCGGTGGTCCTCAACTAGTCTCTTCGTCTTGTCGTAGTAATTTTCTGTTTTAATACCTTCAACTAGTCTGCTTCACTCCCTCCCTCTCTTTCCTTCCACAATACTCTTTAGCACGTCCTCATACTACAGTTCCTCCTCAGCCAATATTCTAACCAGTTCCTCTTCCTCTCCTAACAATATCTAGAAGTCTTCTTTTTTGCTCCTACTGCTAATATTTCTAACATCTTCTCATTCTTTTTCGTTCAACACAGCTAATTCTCTCCTTTTTTTTCCATGCCCACGTTTCGAAAGTGCAATTTTTTCATTGCTTTTGCGTAATGTGAATGTTTCTGCCCCATAGAGTACATATTGGAATCAGTAAAACAAAGTTTCAGTATTTAATTGGAAGTTAGTTTAATACAAGGATTAGCTAATCGTGGTTGAAAAGAAAAATCTGACGCATTTAGAGTGTAAAAATAATTTTGCTATTCATGGTGTTTCAATAAACTGTGCCGTCTAATTTTCTTTCGTGCGTCTCAGGGGTAGCCTCCCCAGTTTGGGAACCAGTGGAGTGTTGGATCAGTTAAAAAAATATAAACAGATTACGAAACGTTGTGATTTAGGCATATCTTATAAGTAGTGAAGCATGGGCACTCATTAAAAAAATAAAGGTCATCAGCTATGTTATACAGTATCATCATACTTACACGACGTTAAATTATATTACATTTCGAAACATACATTGTATTTTCGTTACTACTGGTGTATTGTAGAGTTTATTATCCCTTATATCCATAGTAAAATTTCCCTATGAAAAGCTTGAGATTTCTTAAATGCAAGACTTGCAAGACTCTTGCATGCAAGACCAAGACCAAGACCAAGACTGGGTGTGCAAGACCAAGACCAAGACCAAGACCAAATGTTCCAGTGCAAGACCAAGACCAAGACTCGATGTGCAAGACCAAGACCAAGACCAAGACCACCCCGGTCTTGGTCTTGGTCTTGCATTTGCTCATCACTACACACGAGGCAGCAAAGAAACCCTGGTGTCTGCTCATGTTGCCTTCTGGCCCGGTGTCAAATCATGTGGGAGCCATTGATCCAACTTTTAGTGCTTCCCAAGTTGATGGGGGTGCTACCGAATAGTTTCTCCACTTACACTGAATTGTAGTTCCAGTTCATCACATGTCTGGCCACTGTTCGCCTCAATTGCTGCTTGAAGATCTTCATTTTGTACATGTGTTGGTCTTCCGGCACGTGGAGCGTCTTCGAGTGTTTCGTCACCGTCCTTGAACTTCTTAAATCACCGCTGCATTCTCCGCGTAGTCAAGACACTCTCACCAAAGGCCTGGCATATCTTCCGCCCAGCTGCAGCGGCGTTTGACTCCAGTTTGAACTCGTACAGCATACATGTTCTTATGACACTCTGTAGATAGAGGTTCCATGTTCACTCTGTCCTTACGCAAGTTCATGGTGTAACCGAACTGCCACAAGCAGGTAGTATGTTGGATATGCCCACACCAACGGTGTCTTCCCACTTGCGACAGTCCTATTAGCGACAGGAACTGTTAACTGTCCTATGAGCGACCGATTCGATCTGTTAATTGTCCTATGAGTCACCGATTCGTTCATACTAAGATAATGGAAGAAGATAAGGTTCTCTCTTCTTTAACTTGTTTCATGCTAATGTGATTTAGAACCTAACAAAATGTACTATGAAAAATTTAGCTCTGTCTGAACTTAATACTTGAGAATGCTCTCATTACATTAACAATCTTTTATACGTTTTTCCTAATAATATATTTTTGAATTAATTTCTATGAATACATTGACTCTATCAAGGGAAAACTAACTAAATATTTAGAGTAGCTCCGCCTTTGTCTATGATTCTAATATAATTAAAAATGGCATGTTAAAATGATACGGAGCATAAGTTTAGATTCAATATGTTTATGGCATAAGAAAGAAATCAGAAAGAAGTAGGGGCGCCCGAAGAAAATTTTCTAGGGAGGGGCATCTCCATGGTTGCTGTATCACGTCTGGTATATCTGGTATTTAATATACGTGGCTTGCTATATTACGTACACATTTTTGTGAGCCAGAAGGGCGACCCCTGCCTTCCCATCGGGCGCCCATGTAAAAAAGGTGTTCACCATTTGAGGATATCAAAGAAATCTAAAAAACACGGTGTATTCGAAGAAATTATTACACCAGTTACAAATCTCTCGCAGGACTTAACAGTTCGTCTAGTTATAAGGGATTATTTCAGATTACTACGCAACAAGCTTTTATGTATAAGTCAAAACAAGGGAGGAAGGCAAATTAAGCAATTAGTTTACTTTTTAGTAGCTTACAATAGGGGGGAAGGTAGTTTAAAGAGTTTGTTTACTTTTTGGATTGTTTAGAGTGAACTACAGGGTGCGGCACGTAAAAGCGGCCCGTCGTAATATTCTGGTATATTGTGTTTTTGGCAACACTTAAACAATCTACCTTCCTACCAAGAGATGGCGTGTCGAGGTCGGGTCGACTTACGTGACCTGCAGCAGTCACGTGCAGCCGCAGCCAGTGAAACTTGTCGAAACCAGTTGAGAAAAAGGCCTCGTTGTGTTAAGCCGGGTGAGTGTCAGTGTGTGATAATGCCGTATTCGATACCCGAGCGTGTTGCCATTGTTGAAGGGTTCATTCTCACTGGATCTTTTGTGAAAACAAAGAATTTGTTTCGGGAGAAATTTCCAGGACGTTCTGTGCCAGCAAAAAGCACCATTCAGGAATTGATTGAAGATTGGTGTTTGGTGTGCCATTTCCGCCACACGCGTTATTGGGCCCATACTCTTTGAGACGACAGTGAACAGTGACGTGTATATGGGAATTCTGGAGGAATTTTATACACACTTGACCGAAGAGGAGCGTCAGTTATGTTACTTTCAGCAGGACGGTGCAACATGCCACACATCAGCTCCATCATTGTCCCTTGTGCATGAGATGTTTACACCAGAGAGGACAATCAGCAAAGGCTTGTGGCCTCCTCGGTCACCAGACTTGTCCACGTGTGACTTTTACTTATGGGGACTGTTAAAGGGAAGAGTATACGAAACAAATCCACACACAATTGAAGAACTCAAGACCAGGATCCAGGATGTCACCAATAGCATTACAACACAAGAACTGACAAGGGTATATATGAATCTCCTCAATCGTGCTCACATGTGTGTTGAAGTGGGCGGAGGACACTTTCAGCACCTGCTGTGAAGGCTGCTGTGAAGGTGAGTAGTCATATTCAATACATTACATTTCATTTATGTGTTGTAGTTAATCATATTCAATACATTACATTTCATTTATATGTTGTAGTTAATCATATTCAATACATTACATTTCATTTTATGTGTTCACTTTACGGGCCGGTTTTACGTGCCACACCCTGTACATTGTAATTGGTGGAATTGGTTGAGAATAGCCAATTGGTTGAGAATAGCCAGATGTAAGGGATCTCAAAATCTGTCTTTCATCATTGACAATTTTTTCATTTTATTCATAGAAATGAAAAATGAAATCTTTGAGTTTTACGTCCCACGGTTATGCCGGTTAGGCTAAAGGAGACAGGGATGATGAGTAATGAATGAAATCGTGGAATGAAGAAAGTGGGACGAAACGGGAGAACCCCGAGAAAACCCACGCACACGGTGTTGATCCACCACAAATTTTATTCATACAGTCTTAGGAAGTCTAAAAAAAGTAGATAGTTGGCGAAACTGTTACACGTTTAAGTTTTTCAAAATAAAATATATTACTGTGCTTAGTGATTAATTAGATTTGAATCAAATTAAGTACAGAAAATAGAGCTTTTCAAGAAAGGGGATATAACAACTGGATTTTCAATAATTACATAGGAATATACTTTTCATGGAAATATCTATGTTGTCTCGTTAAGTTATTTGATATGTTTTATGTCAAATCTAACTCAAAATTAAAATAAGTTTTATTTGCACTCACAGTAGAGGAAAGATATATTTGACGAACAGTATCACTGGCACGTACATATTTCATACCAAGGTTGTTCGAGCGCTAATAACGCCAGAGGCAAACATATTTTACGAGATGGAATCATATTATCTTCCATCATCTCAATGTGAATGAATCGGTCGCTCATAGGACAGATAACAGTTCCTGTCGCTAATAGGACTGTCGCTTCTGGGACTAATTCACACCAACAACTGACGTTCGTCTTATCTACATTCGCATTCAACTCATAGTGTGAGGGCCAATAGAACAGATAAATTCCCACAAAAAGCGATAGAACTTTCTTGGTTACCTTTATATATATTAAGGTTGAAAGAATTCAGGACTCGGTTGATGTATTGAAAGTTAGAGAAAAGCACGTATAAAGAGCCAGTTTCTAACATAAATTTCACTAACTTTTAGTAAATATAACAATAACACAAGGAACATGCATACAACATAATATTTAAAGAAAGATACAACAATAAAACAGTGAGAGGGTAACATGATGGTTCAGCTGTAGAGCGGTCACCTCTGGTGCGAGGTGCCGATGTTGAGAGGGTTCTATTTCAGGCCGTGTAAGTTTGTAGTGGAAAACATAGAATCCGTGGGTTTTCTCGAGGTTCTTCCGTTTCCTTTTACATTCTATGAATTCCTTTCACTGATTTTCATTATTCGTTCATCTGCATTACTCGACAGTTTTACGTGGGATGTAACACAGACAGATAGAAAAATAACGAAAATTTGTATTTTATATATATATACAGTGGCGGATCCAGGATATGATCAAGGGAGGGGCTAAACCATAATTTGCCGTTTTATCCAGTGTAAAGCTGAATTGAAGCCCATTTTATCCAGTGTAAACCTGAGCGTCAAGGGGGTCTATAGCCCCTTAGCCCCCCCCTTGGATCCGCCCTTGTATATATATATATATATATATATATATATATATATATATATATATATATATATAACAAAATAACCAAATATTATATTTTAAAAATTTATAATAATATAACAACGAACATTCATACAAAATATTATATTTAAGAAAATATAACAAAGAAACAAAAAATGAAATGAAATCTTTGAGTTTTACGTCCCACGATTATGCCGGTTAGGCTAAAGAAGACGGTGATGATGAGAGATGAATGAAATGGTGGAATGAACGAAGTGGGAGGAAACGGGAGAACCCCGAGAAAACCCACGCACACGGTGTTTGTCCACCACAAAGTTCACTTGGCGGGAGCAGGGTTTGAACCCGAGACCCCAAGCACCAGAGGTGAACGCTCTACCACTGAGCCACCGCGGCCCCAACAAAGAAACAAATAAGATTGGTACAATATATTATATTTTTGAATATATATATATATATATATATATATATATATATATATATATATATATATATATATATATAATAAAACAACGAAAATTAGTGCAAAAGGTTATATTAGAAACACAATCAGATAATGACAAATTAATCCTTCATGTTACATTGTCTTTTTGCAACAAATTCTATTAAAAATTTCTCAAAAGTAGATCGAAAATAAACTGGCCTTCTTTGGCATAACGGTTTCCTTACTATATAGTTTTTTTTTTTTTTTAATGAAAAGAACAGATTTTTCCTATTTTCTCTCTTTTGTTCTTATGATTTTCTTATCTTACCTTTGTTTTCCTGTAGGCTATTCTAGAATTAAAACGTACCTTTATAGCATACAGTACTTGTAAGTCCTATGTTCAATTCAAGGCGGACTATCTTAACAGTTTACAAACTGTACTTGATTAGTGATCTGCAAGTAAGTTAGGTAACCCAACCTACCAATAATGCCGTATTGCTTGCCTAACCACTTGAAAAAATGAAAATAAAATCTTTAAGTTTTACGTCCCACGATTATGCTGGCTAGGCTAGAGGAGACGGTGAATGTAAAAAGTGGGAGGAAACAGGAGAACTTCGAGAAAACCTACCAACACGGTGTTTGTCCAACACAAACTTCACTTGGCGCGATCTGGGATCGAACCGAGGACCCCATGCACCAGAAGTGAACGCTCTACCACTGATTCTAACCACTTGACGTGAAAGGGGAGAAGTATTTGTTAACTTTAAATAGGCAAACAAGAAAATATTTCCATGAACAAAGTAACATAAATGCTTTTTTTTTTTTTTTTTTTTTTTTTTTTTTTGTTCTGGTACAAAATTACACTTTGTACGGAAAATATTTTACTATGAGGTTTAGACATTTAGTTTGCTGAACTAAAGCCTTGAGACGATGAGCAGCCATTTTGGTTATGATATGAGTTTAATACTGTAGTTCAGAGAAGTTTCTTAATTTACAAAATCTCTTTTTTTTTCTTTACTGCTATTTTGAGTCAATAGGTTTGAAGTAGAGAACTTGGTCATAACGATTTTAATTTCCTCCTTTCTCGAATTTTAACGACCTCTATAAATGCATTATATGTACTTGTTAAGCTTGTATTCCCATGTAAAATGTGTATTTAGACTCTAAACCATGTAACTAACTGATATTTTAGTTTATGCTTAGATTGTAAATAGAATCGCACAGCGAGATTTATAAGTTTGTGTTGTTAGTACGCACGTCCGTTAATCTGCATTCTAACGCTTGAACGCATGCGAATTTTCTAATCCTGTTCTTTGCAAGCGATTATCTTGGCCGGCCTCGTTAACGGAGTCAATCAGTCAATAACTTAATGGATAACGGCGGCTTTAAATGGGTATCTATATTCCATACGTGTAAGTGTATTTTCTATTCTATTCATTGCAATAGACAGTTAGAGTGATTATCTTGAACAAGTTAGTTAATAGAGCCAATCTGTTCACATATTAATGGATAACTGCAACTTTAAGGGTTGGTATTTATAGTCCATACCCCGGATACATGCAAGGAACGTTTTGAATTCTATTTTGGCAATAGATAGCTAGATTGATAATGTTGGCAGAAATATGTTCAAGTGGAGTCGATCCGTTAACATATTAATGGATAACGGAAACTTTAGCGATCTATATTGAATACATATAGGCTAAGTGTATGTTTGAATTCTGTTCTTTGCAATAATTAGCTAGGGCGATTACCTTGAACGAGCTCGTTAATATAGTTAATCTATTCATATATAAACAGATAACGGCGAATTTAATTGTGGACATTTATAGCCCATATCCCATATATGTAAGGAATTTTTTATATTCCATACATATATTTTGCGTGATTGTTTCTACTGTGTTCACCAGAGTTTACTTTTGTTCTAAATAGCAAAATTATTATTATTATTATTATTATTATTATTATTATTATTATTTATTATTTATTATTATTATTATTATTATTATTATTATTATTATTATTATTATTATTATTATTATTGTGAAAATTTAACTAAGTCCAAATCTTAACACTGATGATGACCCATAACTCGGGAACTAAATGAGTGCAAAGATAATCTTTTCACATGCTTATACTAAGGAGATGAAGATCTACAACTATGCTTAGTTTAATGAAAACTGGATGCCTTCACCCGAGGTACGATATACATGAATGTCGTTATAATATTGATGTTTTAGAAAAGAGAAAAAGAATGAAATGAAATATTTCAGTTGAACGTCCCTTAAGTATGCCCTTTAGGCTAAGGGAGACGGATGATTAAGGCAAGTGAAGTATCATGGAAGAATGAAAATGCGAGAGGAAACGGGAGTACTTCGACAAAACCCAGGAACACGATGTTGTTCAGCACAAACTTACTTGGACGGGGATCGAACCAGGAACCCCACGCACTAGAGGTAAGCGCTCTACCACTGAGCCACCGTGACACCTCTTTAACAAAGAGAGATCAAATGGATTAAAACTAAATTCTTTTAAAAATCTCAAAATGACCCAGGCGAAAAAGTAGTGGCAAAAAAAGCTTGTTTCTGCTTTTTTAAACATTTCATAAAGACTCACGATTTTTTTTCAAAAGATATCCGAAATTTAAAGCAAAAAATACGTGTCTATTGATTAATTCCTATCATAATATGATAAATAAAAAGTTGGACACGTATATTTCTACTGTAACGTTTTATACAAAGCAGCTTTTCCCGCTGATCTAGTGTCTTTGGTAACATATCGTCCCGAGCTCGATTCCTAGTAGAGGAGTACGAAAGAATTAAATTTCACCAACATTCATTTTCATCGATCATTCGCCTCCTTTAGCCGAAAGGGTATAACCATGGGACTAGGTAGAAAATGTTTCTTGTCTTGTTATCTTTTGAAAAATCTAGCTGCATATTAAAAATGATTCTTTTACTGGTGTAGTTATTTCGAAGGTGTTACTGCCTCTTGATAATGACTTTTAAGATTTCTAGAAGGATAAATCGTTACTGCAAAATGTTAAAAAACAAATCTTGCATTAAGGTTTATTTTCTTATTATCTGCTAATGCATTATCGGGAACTGAATGATCCTATCTCGTCTTTCAATTGTATTTTTTCTGTTTAAAAAAGCAGCAACGTCACGGTAAACACCAGATGGTCTGATTTTTGGTCAACCGAACTCCTTGACAGGCTAAATTTTACCAAAGCCTAGATTTAAATACAGCATTTGACCTCAAATTAAGTGGAGTATAAGAAGAATGAATATTTGAAAATAGACAATATTGTAATATCTCAAACGTGGTTCTGTTAGTAAACTTTAACATGTGTTTTTATTTATAAACAATACTACGTACATTTACTGCAAGTCACTATAAGAATCAAACAGGAACCAGCGCAACCACTTATCACGTGATGGAAGAGAAATAACAACGCCACCGCTACGCAGGAGCACCTATAAAATTACGAGGATTATCGCACAGGCATCAGTCAGTCTTTGGCTGGTCTAGATTGCAGTGGAGCTCTGAGGCCTACTTCCCACTTAGTTTGCAGTGGAGCTTTAAGAGATTCCTTACCACAAAATCACCTAGCTTGCAGCGGAGTTCTTTGGTTCCCTTTTCCCACCTAGTTTGCCGTGTGGCTCTGCGGGACTCCAACCTCTCTCTCTCTCTGCTTACAGTGAAGCATTGAGAATCCTATCCACCTCACTCAGCTTGCAGCGAAGCTTTGTGAGGAATTCTTCCCTTGGCTATCCAGCCTAGCGATACCTACTTATACTAAAATGTTAGTGAACATTGTACTTATTTAGTGGAACTTATAGCAGGAATTTTTGTAATAAAACTGATAGTGTCAGAAAACGATTCTCTTGTGTAATTGTTTTACCTTCTACCTACTTCAGCAGAATTTTACAATACAGTATTAAAATCTTTACATTCATGAGTAGAAAGTCATCTAGCTTCATTTTAACGTTCCGCGGACATATTACTATTTTGGATTACTAATCCGACAATCTGAACAGCACAGCAGATAGTCTATGAAACAAGGGTTACATTTATAATTATTCCCGTTGGAATATACAGGAACTGATTTTTGATTGCCCTTATCTTGGGATCAACAGAATGGATCACGTCCATGAACGAACTCGATTCTTAACTTTTAACCCTTTCTTTGCCAAAATTGATGGAGATGCATGAAGTAGTTTTTAAGATTTCGCGTCATCCCGACGGACACACGACAAAGTAAAGTATATAAAGAAGTTACTGGCAAATCAAACTCCTTAAAAATCAATATCGAAGGACAGATACGTATTTATCCCCATCAAACTTACCATAGTGACAGATCTTCACCTGTTTAGTACGCATGTGTAATGTTTTCATGTGTAAGCCTTTGTTTTCAGAGTTGTGAGCCATCAAAGTTGTATTCGGAGTTTGTAAAATATCCCCCATCCCCACTATCTCTAAAGTACGTTTGTTTTATCTTGGCACGCTTCCGGCCAAAAGGATGGATCTGTCTGCAATGCGTTCTTGCCACGCCACAGTTAAATTGCGAGTTACAATACGCAGAAAACCCAGCAAAACGCCACAACACTCACAAGTCACTGTAATACATTTATTCGCATGTAGCAACTAAGCACTTCAAATACCTGCCAAATAGCAATGACCTCATTTGATGGGCTGGTTGACAACTAACGTCACCTACACAACAAAGTCTATTAGATGTCTATTAGATTAAAACGTTCACGTGAGTGCTAGAGGAAGGTACTTTAAAAGCCAACAAGTGCATTGGCGGGAAGCGTGCCAAGATCAAACAAACGTACTCTAATTGCTATCTAAAAGAAACATACAAAGAACAAACTTGTTAGTTTTAGCCAAAAGAAAATAAATAACGGGATTGCTCATTATCTACCTTGTAAATATTATGTTTATTTGTAGGATAATAAAGATTTCTTACGATGGACGAATTTCTTTCCGCTATATGGTAGCTTACTAATATTCATATATTTAGTTTTCCACGTGTGATTAGATTCATAATTTGATTCTGTATAGAATGGAAACATTGCGTAGTTTATGCATAAAGAGGTTTCTGATTGCAGTAAAAATCGTTCCCTATTGATTTTACCAAATATTTATTGTAAGTACTTACTACATTCACCTACTGTTTAACTGGTTAACGTTTAATCTCAAATTAACTAAGGTTAGTACCGCGCATTTTCCCCTTATTTTTCTTTTGAATAGCAATTACTAAAATGTTTTACGAAAATATGAGTAAGTTAAAGCCCTTAATTTGATGTCCATTATCTTGGGGACTAGGGTCCAGCACAAGAAAATATTTCAGATATACTAAGCAAGTGAATGTCTTCCTCCATACCAAAGTTTGACGAAGAAAATGTACAGGTAAGACCTTCGTTTGAACACATATGCAGTAGTATCGAATCCAGAATGAGAACAAAATGGGGCTTGGTTTGTCACCATGTTCAAATCAACTAAAATTGTCTCAATCACTTATGCTGAAATGTGTAGGCAAATTATGTCAGGAGAGAAAGTAAGTAGAAGGGTGTGTGTCTATATATATATATATATATATAGCAAACTTAATGAGAGTGACACAGAGTACTTAATGTGCATTTTAGAAAGAATTGGATTCGGAATAATAAACTAATTTGTCAAAATAAATAAATAAAATTCAAAGAAATTAACATAACAGGGACTTTAATATTATTAAGTGGACATTAATATTTTTAAGATAGTAATTTATGATTTTCATTAACATTTTATATGATTTTTCTTGTATACTTGTACAAAAATGAGAAATATTAAACAAATACTTGTTTTAAACTTAAAAAAAAAAAAACTTTATACGTATTAAGATTAATAGTATTCAAACAGAAAAAAAAAGTGGCCCCGCTTAGCGTAATCTCTAACGCTCTCGCCTTGGATGCGAGCGGTCCCGGGTTCGATTCCCGATGGGAGAACTCGGTCGAAAAAGTGTAAAAAGCTCTTTCCGGCCAGCCATCCTCAATGAGGTTTTCCTGGGTTTTCCTCATTTACACCAGTCAAATGCCAGGGTGGTACCTAACTTATAGGTCCCAGGCCGCTTCCTTCCTCAATCCTTTCTTCCTTCCCTTTCCCCGGATTGTGTGCTCACCGAGAGACGTCATCCCTCATATGTGACGGGCTAAATGGCCTTAGATGCCAAAAGCCCAGTCTAAATCCTAGTTCCTAATTCAAACAGAAAAAAGTGAATAAAATAGCTTTACAAATGTATTTTATACAATTTATTTCTATTTGAATGCATGTAAAAAAAATAGTATATACTTTCAATTACTACGTGCTTGTTGTTCAGTCTGAGCCTTCATCCCTCTGTATACTATTGGTTATTTAAGTTTTTCTTTTTAGTTTGGCCACCAAGTACTTTAATTCCACAATCACACTTATGCAATTATTCAAAAACTTTGTTATAGAGACAAAAAATAAATGAAATGAAATCTTTTTAGTTTTACGTCCCACAGTTATGCCGTTAGGCTAAAGGAGACGATGAGGATGAGAAATGGTGGAATGAAGAAAGTGGGAGGAAACGGAAGAATCCCGAGGAAACCCATGCAGTGTTTATCCACCACAAAGTTTACATGGTGCGAGCTGGGATCGAACCAGGGACCCCACGCACCAGAAATGAACGCTCTACCACTGAGTTACAGAGACAAGCGATGGGACAGGAAGCGACATCTATTAGCGTGACTATTGTTAGGGTTAGCGAGACGCATAGACTAAGACTTCTTCCTCTTATTATAACCATTTTTAATTGTATGTAATATATTATTTTCAAAATTTAATTGAAATTTGTAGTGGAACATACATAAGCTTCCCATATTTCTAGACTAAAAACCCAAGACATCCTATGAAAATTTACAGTACATTCGTAGCAATATAGTAATATATTTGCTCCTTACTGAAATATCCTTCAGAACAGGAGAACAAATTATGTAAATCAGTGACCGTCTCGCGTAAACCGGACGTCCAGAAGCCCAATATATGCTCTATAGCTTTGTTTAAAGGAGAATAGAAATTAACTTGCTACTTTTTGATCGACTTTAACCCAAAACAGTGTGGAAATCTGAAAAAAAAAATGTAAGACTTATTGCATTAAAATCGAATAATTTCTACGAAAGTTATGGTACAAAGTTATTTCCTCATTATATTAACTAGATTTTGGCTATCTGGCGACTTCGCCCCAGATCCGATTTTTTTTTTTTTTTTTTTTTTTTTAAATCTGAAACATGCCTTTAATTATTTAAAATTAAAAACATAAACACAATTTTCAAGTTACTAACCTGAACAGATTTTTAGATATGGTTATCTTATTTTAACAATTACAGCATGCATTCTGTTTTCGTCCATTCTAGAAGAAACATCAAAAACTACTGAAACACATTTTTAATTGTTTTACCAAAACAATCAAAATACCAAATTTCATGTCCCTAACCTTAACGAATTTCGAGATATAGCCATCCAATTATAGCAATTGTAATCCCACCTTTTCCCTTTCATTCTAAGGCAAATATCAAAAAATGATGAAACACGCGTCTAATTATTTTAAATTAGTTCATATACTAAATTACATGTCTCTAACATTCAGAAATTTCGAGATATCGACATTTTAAGCTTTTCTCCGTTGCCTCCAGAAATCCTTCCTTAGTGGGACCTTACATCACAAATCCTATGCCCTGTTTAAATTACAAGTTTCTAGCTTAAGCGGTTTCGCCTGGGCGTTGATCAACCAATCAGTCACGCAGGACATTTTGTATGTAGAGAGATTATACGAAGAAATTTGAGTTGAACATTTATTTACCTTTTTTTTTTTTTTTTTTTTTGTCTCTGATCATTGTTACCGGAAAGTAGTAGACCTCATTGGGAAGTCTAAAAAACAACACACGTATGTTTCCTGAAAATTTGGTATTAAAAATAACAAGAATAAGAAAACGAAAAGTTATCGCAAGCACAATTTCATGACATGGGATAAAGAAATCTTTGTCTATTTGATTTAAAAGAATGACTTTAATATTAAACAAAACACACACCATAAAAATCTTTTTTATATACAAAATTGACGCATAACAAAGTTTTAAAATTGATGTGTGAAGCCCGTAAATTTACTCCCCATTATTTAAAGAAAAAACTCCAAACAGTGAATGTTATTGGGAGTTGTCAGACATTACATTGCACGAAATTGTTTTTTATTTAAACAAACCTAATTGTGGCACATATTTTCCTGCATTGGAGATAAGGTAAATCCACTCCTCAATCCTGACTGATTTCAACTTCAAGCATTAGCAAAGGTGCCCACATTGACCTAACTTCCTCACACTTAAAATAACGATACGACATAACGCTCACGTCTTTTCAACCTCATACTCATAGCCATTCGACATCACGCTCACTCGATCTCAAGCTAACACCATCATTTCGACATCACGGTCACAAGACCAGACTCGATCTAACCCTCATAAAATCATTCATTCCGATATCACGCCTACTCAACCTCGCACACATTATTTCATCATAAAGTGAGCCTGAGGGTTTTTTTTATTTACTCGTGAACGCATTTATGGAGCTCATGAGCTAAGGCTCATGTTGGACTGTCAGAAAGTCTCAAGTTATCACTCTCACATTCTATCATTCAATTCAATTGGCTTTTGTGTGTCTGTTCCACGATAACTGTCGCAAAAAGTTATCCGATTTGAAAGGAACTTAGTACGTATTAGCATGATCTGATATATTTGTGCAATCGGTAACATTGCGAATTAATTTCGTTGTTTACAATTGACGTCATAGATACAGCAGTAATATGAGAAGTACTGTTCTCACGAGAAATTTCTTGCATGTACATAAGTCTTTTAAGAAAAACAAGAAGGATAAGTTGGACCTAAATAAATTTGTGTGATACAGTCGTCTGCACATTTGAAGAAGTTTTGCATTGAATACATACGTAAAACTATTTAACATGGAGTCAATCATACTTAAACCTGATTCAGAGATGGCTGCGAACTTAATTATCTTATTATTTCAATACTTGATGTAAGTGTACAAGAACAAAATAAAACGAGAAGTAAACTGTCTACTGATTTTTACTGCTCGTATGTTCTGGCAATACTGTAAAGTAATTCAGAAAACTAGTCGTCTCTCCACCAACAGCCCTTCCACTAATAACAACAATTAAACACAATAACTAATCATATACATAGTACTTTTCTCCATTTTTAGTACAGAACCTTCTCGCTTGGTGTTGAAAACCATTAACACATGATTTCTTCTTGCAACATTTTGCAGTAATGAGAACGATTTTTTAAGAAAAGAAATGTTGAAAGATATCAGCTGCTTCCAAAGATGGTCAGAAGCAAAATGACGAAATTTCACATATTCTATTTCCTAGATATCTTTGTAATAAGTACTACTCCAAATTTTAGTTGTATTCTATTTCTAAACAAACAACAGCTGGCTCCAACAATGGTAGGATCAACACAGGGGCGGATCCAGGGCCGACTTCTGGGGGGGAACGGTTGGTTGTTTACTACTGCTACTTTTAAGGGCTCCAAACTTTGGGATGGGTTTTATTATATATATGTAAAATAAGAAAGTTTCCTCTTCTGGAGGGGGGGGGCGATTGCCCCGATCGTCCTCCCTGGATTCGCCCCTGGATCAACAATATAGAAAGTTGACACATGTCACTTCCTAGATATAGTTGTGCAAATTTACCTTAGTTTGTTTTGGTTAAATTACTTAATTTTTCATGTTTTTAATTACTGTTTTTATGTAATATATATAAAACTTAAACATTACTATTTATGTTTTATAATAACATTACTGACAGTGGTATCATCCACTGAATTAGAAACAAGCTATTTGAAGGTTCAAAACTACTTTAAGACACAGCAATATCTTTAGAACAACTGCATCAGAAAAAGATTACCCTCATCATGCATTTTGTGTGTGTGTGTGATATCAAAACAACAAACACTTTCTATACACCGTTACAGTACACAAATATTGTACTTGTCCATCATGTTTATTATGTCAGAATTAATTGATACACATTGATTATTTCAAATCTTGGTCATCTTTTAAGAAGAGAGCGCGAAAACTCTTTCAAAATGTTAAAAAAGAAGCTTTTCGACGGTTTTCCTTGCTAGTTTATTTTAGACTTTTTTTTTTTTTTTTTTTTTAAGTGTTTCAATTTTTGTTCTTCGCGTACAGACATACGTCCTCAGATTAATTTAACCGAGATTCATGAAACAGCATACTCGTAGACGTTGATTTCCTTAGTATGACTGAAATATTTTATCGTAAAAAAAAAAAAGTTCCCGAGTTATGGATCAATATCAATGTTGGACTTGGATGTCTTGGACTTAAACTTAATTCCCACATAGGGATATATTACAAAACTTTTCTCTAAATGTCTCTAGGTTAACTCTTCCAATCTTGACGTACTCAGTACGCATGTGAAATATATATATTTCCCCGTTCAGATCTTTACTACTCGCAAAATATGATCCACCAAAGTTGGGGTTTGCAGTTTGTAAAATTTTCAGTAAAAACAAAAACACACACACACTTTAATTGTTATTTAGGATAAAAATACATGGAACAAACCTGTTAAATTTGAGCCACAAAAGACCAAATGATTAAACGATTGATAGCCTATGCTGTAAATACTGTGTCCAGGTCTCTACTTACAATACTACGTTACACTTTGCTTTTCCCATTACGACCACAACGAGAAAAAATAAATAAATAAAATAAAACAATTGGATAAAATCGTGAAAATGATTGTCATGGAGTTCAGAAGTAGGCTTATGTTATTTGTTGCCGAACTTACATAGTTGATAGCTTTTGTTCAAAACATTGTTTACATGTTTAGGACATTGTATCATTCAATTAAAACAAACAATTCAATTCTGAACACTTTCTTAACATTTTGTTTGGATTATTTTCCAATTGTATAAGAGCATCCCAGTAAATGGCAACTTTGCTGCGACAATATATAGATAGATCCACAAGTCTCTGCCGCGGGTTGCGCGAAGGGGTGGGACTCTCTTCGTAAGAAAGTGTTGCCACCTAAATAGGCAAAGGAATCGCTATTTCGTATCAAAATGTTCACAGAAAAAAAATAGAATAGCAAGGAAAGATGTGACATACCTTTAAACTGTGCTCTTTAAGTGTAGGTCCACTATATTTCCCATTAATCAGAATCCAGTGCTTCTATTCCTGACAAGTCCTCCTCAGATGTGTTAGAAGATTCAGAATCCAGATTGATGATGAAGGGTGCCGTTGCAGCAGCGTCTTCGTAATTGTCTATGAGTCCCTCGTTTTCCATATACTGACGTTCTACCTCTTCCACATGACGACATACTGAAGACCATTCTTCGGACGTAACATTGTTAAATTTTTCTTCTGCAATTTCCATAACGTCGTCCAATTTGAACGTCACATTATGTGATGCCACCCAGTTCTTTACCAGTGCCCAAATTTTTTCTATAGGATTTAATTCTGGATGGTAAGGGGGAAGCCTCAAAACGCAATGCCCATGTTCATTCATTAATGAGTCTACTTTGTACGTAACGTGTTTTGGTTTGTGGAATTTTATAATATCATACAATTCTGGTTTTGTCATATCTGGGGCGAAATTGACGCCTCTTTCCTGTAACCAACGCTGCATATCTTTTTTCAATGAGTCTTGAGTAGGGGCAGGATTTATTTGAGCGTTATGGTATGAAGCATTGTCAAGAACGATCACAGAACTCGGGGGGAGATTTGGAATTAATTTTTCGCGAAGCCATTTCATAAAATTATTTGTGTTCATTTCATCATGATAGTCTCCCGATTTGGTGCTAGATTTGAACATGAGCAAAGCGTTTGGAACGAAGCCATCCTTGCTTCCTGCATGCACTATTATAACACGCCGTCCTTTAGACAAAGGCATTCGAAGACCTTTCCCGGAATCGTCCGACCAAGAATACGACGCGGTGTGGCTACTATGCAAATAAGTTTCGTCAATATATATTATTGGTCGATTTTGTTGCCTATAATGAAATATTTGTCTTAAAAATCTAATTCTTTGAAGACGGATATCTTGCCTCTCTGTTAAAAGTGTTCTATTGTTCTCAGTTTTCCTCCACCTAAATCCAATGTTTCTTAGTAACCGTCGTAGACTGGCTTTACTTCCGGTAAAATGTATCTCTTCCTGCAATTTTGCATGCAGTTTCTTCAGTGTAGGCACTTGTTTTTCTTGTAGAGCATAATCATATATACACCTACGGATAACATTTTCATCGAAACTGTCTACTGTTGATTTTGTCGCTGGTCTTGGTCTTTTCTTTCCAGGAGTAGCGAATGATGTGGAAGGTTCTTCTGATGATTCGAGAACGTGTCTTTCTTTTACTATTGCTCTAATTGTTCGTTCTGAAACTCCCGTCGCAGCTGCTGCTCTTTTCCCAAAGTTTTTGATCGGAATTCCCACCCCACTACTAGCTTCATTCTTCATAAATTCGTGTACATTACTTAATATTTCTCTAGCTTGACTGTGCAAGGTTTTTGTTTTTAGTTTAGATAGTACCGGTGGCATTATGATATTTACACTAACTACGCTCTAACTACACTTACACACGCAATAATTACTCTCACACAAACACACACGTACACAATATAAAACAGATTCCGCAGTTAACACAAGTATAGATATCCTGAGAAAAATGCGATGTATCCAGAAGACAGCTTGTTCACTTTTGAAGCTTATTCGCAGCTCTTACGTGAAGCAGCAGAAAATTTGTCAGCTTCATAACAGGGGGTTTTGTTTAGGTTCCAGCAAGAATTATCACGTTAGTGCTAAAAGGTCAGACAGTTGTTTGCTTCAGCGAATATGGAAGGGCAAAAATGAAAGCTTCTTTTGTTTCTCAGTTTCTGGCATTCGAAGGGTCCATTTCTTTGCTTTCGTGGATTATAAATATTCCCTGTTCTCTCTGTCTCTGTCTCTGTCTCTCTCTCTCTCTCTCTCTCTTAGAGAGAGAGAGATATGTATGTGTATATATGTGCTCCATAGGTCTCGGAGCGATGTATCAACTATCAACTGCACTCCTCTCTTCTTGGGCATATATATATATATGGCCGAATGCAGAATTTTCTGACGGGGGTGCACCAGTGCTACCTCATCATTTTATATAGTCTATATTTACTAGTCTATATTTACAATAGAGGAAGGTGCACCAATGACTACCAGTACATTTGAATGACAAGTACTACATCCTCATTATATATAGTGTATATTTCATAACAGAGAGAGGTGCATGTGCACCGGTGCACCCCTTGGATCGTATATGGCCCGCGTGTGCGCCTGCGGGATGTTTGATCTTGGTTCGATTCCGTGTCAGAGAGTATTGAACGAATCACAGTAGTTCAAGTAGTCTCGTTGCTGAAACGGGACGTTAGCTCCAAACTAGCTAGCCTTATTGCGTATAGTATGAATTGAAATCTAAGAAATTTTAATATAAAGCAATATAATATTCAAAAAACAACTTCATAAACTTTTGAAATATTTCAAATGTGTCATTTTGTCAACCATTTTCAGTTTTATAATTTAAAAATTCATCAATAATAATATTTATCAATATAAAAATATTATTGTTATAGGAAATATATCTATAGGTAACATATGTTAATTGACACAAGAGTTTAATTATGTTCTAAAATTTCAATTTGTACATTCTTTTATATGTAATTATTTGTAGTGAGTAATAGTTTTGATATATTTTTAACACTGAAAATATATCAAAGGGAGATGCAGGTGACTGAGTAAGGACAAAGATATTGTGTAGATACGTTTCAAAAGTTTATACATATATTTTTAAGTAACTTGTCTTTTCTCAAAAGGTTTTTAGCTTTATATTAAACTTGATTGGCACTTATATTGAAAATAGAATTGTTACCTCCCTTTCCCCGTATTGCATATAGTTATTTGTGCTTTAAGTTGGCAACAACATCTTAATAATCACAATGTTCATTGGAGATTGTGACACAATCATTCCACGAGTCGTGCTACGTTGCCACAACTACATGCATGTGACTGTGGGTGCGAGAGTGCTGTGGTTGTCACTCTGCATATTTAAATTATGATTTCACCAGCGTGTCGCGGATTCAAATGAATATTGTGGCAACAAGAGAAAAGAGGCGAGAACAGAGAAGTGCGGGAGGCCAGAGATATTAAACAAAGAGGCGTGACAGAACAAAATCTGGTCTCTGCAGCGCGGCAGAGACTCGTGAAACGGGGTCTAACTGAACCGCTATCGCGAGAATGCGACTGCCATCTACCGAGAAAACAATAAACTTCTAACACATCACGCGAAGAAAGAGATATTCGTGTTTCTTCAAAATCGGTGCAGGAATCGGAAAAGAAACGTGGCACTTGCTCTTATTTTTCCCCTTAAAAATTAAAATGTCTATAAAAACTGAAAATTTCCCATTTTAAAAGGAGAAAGCTAGTTTCTTTTTTCAGGTCCCATTTTTCGAGCCCTTACTCTATTTTCAATAGCTGTACTAATCTCTATATAGCGAAAGAAAAAGTCTTGACTGACTGATCAACGCCCAGGCCAAATTGCTTAAGCCAGAAACTTCAAATTTTGACAGGGCAGAGCATTTGTGATGTAAGGTTCCATTAAGGAAACTATTTTTTTTTTTTTAATTGGACGGGAAAAGGGGTGAGAAAGGTGGCAGTTATTATCTTAAGATGTCCATATCTCGTAATCTCTGGCTGTTAAAGACAAGAAATTTGGTATGTGGATTTCTCATTTAAAATAATTTGAAACGTCTTTTCCATGTTTTTTATATTTGATCTAGAAGGGAAGAAAATAGGATAAAAAGGAAAAAAAGGATGAGAATTACAACTCGGAACTTCTTAAGATTACAGCCACGAAATTTAGTATTGGGAGTTCGTATTTAAAATAATTGGACACATGTTCATCACTAAGAAAGGATCTTTTGAAATTCGACGGGAAAGGCAAGGAAAGAGGGGTGGCAATTATTATCTTAAAATGTTCATATCTCGTAATCTCTGAAGGTTAGAGAAATGGAATCCGGTATTTGGATTTCTCATTTAAAATAATTATTAGACCTGTCTTTCATCGTTTCATCATATTTGACGTAGGAGGGAAGAAACCGGGGTTAGAATGAAAAAGAGATATTCATTAATATGTCCGTATCTCAAAATCTCTTAGGGTTAAAGACATGAAATTTGGTATTTAGATCTTTTATTTAACATAATTAACACTTTTCAGCGTTTTTAATATTAAATTAAATTAAGGGAAGAAAAAAGGGTGGGTAACAATTGTATTTGTATTTATATTTATTTCTTTTGTATGAACTTACAAGTATGAGCAATGTCCTCAAAAAAGCGTAACATGCGTCATATGTACAAAAATTTACATGAGTAAAATAAAGTAAAATTACCTTGTCATGATATTTACGTACTCCTCAATCGTATAACAAGAATTTTCTAATAGAAATGATTTTAACTTTTGTCTAAACCTTTTCATATTTTCTTCATACTTTATATCAATAGGCAACATGTTGTACAACTTAACACCACCATAACTTACACTTTTTTGATACATTGCTGACCCGTGGTTACACAAATGAAAATCATTCTTATTCCGCGTATTATGATTATGTTCATCCTTATTTGTTACTAATGCCGATATGAGTGTTCTATCAAATACAAAAAGGGACGATTCAAATATAAACTATCCAGTGGAAGTATATTGACCTCCATAAACAAATGTCTACAAGAAAAATTCCGCTTCTTATCACAAAGTATTCTTATGGCTTTCTTCTGAATTTTGAAAACTAAATCTCTGACTTGAATTTCCCCAGAACATGATACCATATTGCAAGATAGAGTTAAAACACGAATGGTATGTACAAGGTTTTAGCTAATTTTAAATTTACCTTCTTTCTAATAATCCTTAGTACATAACATATTTTATTAAATTTATTAATAACTGACTCTATACGAAATTATCATGTCAGGTTATGATCTATAGTAAGACCTAAAAACGAACAGTGTGTTGTATAGTTATTTTTATTTTAGTTCAGATACAGGTTAGGGAAGATAGGTTTACTGCACTTGTTATGAAAATTTATAGCAATGGATTTTTCAACATTAACAAAGAGATTATTGTTCTTCATCCAAAGAGATACTTCATTTAGTGTTTGCCTAGCATTCTGTTCCAATATTTTTTTTATTTTTTCCACTCACTAACAGAGTGGTATCGTCAGCGAAAAGGATAAAATCTGCCGAAGATATGCCTTTTTCAAAATCATTAATATATATATATATATATATATATATATATATATATATATATATATATATATATATATATACGGTAAAAGAAAGAGCAATGACCCTAGAATAGATCCTTGTGGAATTCCGTGTTTTATATATAATTTATCTGATAAATAGCTTTCTCAAGAATGCATTAAACTAGCAGAGAAGAGAAAACAGGCAAAACTACGGTGGCTACAAAATCCGAATGAAATAACTACACAAAATTTCGCAGACATCAGGCGGGAAACTTCCAAAACTTTTAGAACAAAGAAACGCGATTTTTTGAAAGCTAAAATTAAGGAACTTGAAGATAATAGTAAAAATAAAAATATTCAGGACATGTATAAGGGGATCAGCGAATTTAAGAAAGGCTATCAACCTTGTGCTTATATATTAAAGAAATCTGACGGAACAGTTCTCACTGATACGGATAGCCTCTTAAATAGATGGAAAGATTTCTTTGACGATTTGCTGAACACGCAGCCAAAAACTAATGTGCGTGGAGAAAAGGAGGTACACACCGCAGAACCGTATATTCCAGAACCCAATCGAATAGAAGTGGAAGCCGCTATAAAGAAATTAAAGAAACACAAATCTCCGGGTGTAGATGAAATTCCGGCTGAGTTAATTTTAACTGGAGGCGAAAAATTGTGGAACAAGATACACAAACTCATTCTCCTTATCTGGAACAAGGAAGAATTGCCACAAGACTGGAAAGAGTCAATCATTGTTCCAATTTACAAGAAAGGCGACAAAACTGACTGTAATAATTATCGAGGCATTTCTCTTCTGTCAACATCCTATAAAATCCTTTCAAATATTCTGTTAGCAAGATTGACCCCATACGCAGATGAAATTATTGGAGATTATCAGTGCGGATTTAGACGAAATCGATCAACTATCGACCAAATATTTACCGTTCGCCAAATACTCGAAAAGAAGTGGGAATACAATACCCCGGTACATCAACTATTTATTGATTTTAGAAAGGCTTACGACTCGGTTAGGAGAGAAACATTATACAACGTTCTTACAGAGCTTGGAATACCGAGAAAGCTAATTAGATTAATTAAGGTATGTTTAAGTGAATCCCAAAGTAAAGTCCGGGTAGGAAAATTTTTGTCCACGAGCTTCCACGTCCAAAATGGCCTGAAACAAGGAGATGCGTTGTCGCCATTATTATTTAACTTTGTGCTGGAATACGCCATAAGTAAAATCAAAGATAGCAACCAGGGCCTAGAGTTGAACGGCATTCACCAGGTTATGGCATATGCTGATGATGTAAATTTAATAGGGGATGATAGGAGAACAGTAGAAATAAATGCAGAGATCTTATTAAGCGCTTGCAGGGACATGGGTTTAGAAGTAAATGCAGAGAAAACTAAATACATGGAAGTGCGTCGGGACCGTAATACGGCAAATTGTGGAGGCGTTAAAATATTAAATAATACTTTTGATAAAGTGGATACTTTCAAATATTTAGGATCAATATTAACAGACGAAAATCATATACACGAAGAAATTAAATGTCGACTAAAAGCAGGGAATTCGTGTTACTATTCGGTTCAAAATCTCTTGTCGTCGCGAATTCTGTCGAGGAATTTGAAGCTTAAAATATATAAAACGATAATCATGCCTGTTGTTCTGTATGGTTGCGAAACATGGTCGCTTACTCTGAGGGAAGAACATAGACTGAAAGTATTTGAGAACAGGATCCTAAGAAGAATATTCGGACCCAAGAGGAACGAGAATGGAGAATGGCGGAAGCTTCATAACGAGGAACTACATAGTTTATACGGTTTACCCAACATTGTTAGGGTCGTCAAGTCTAGGAGGCTTAGGTGGGCAGGTCATGTAGCTAGAATGGAAGAAAGTAGAAACGCTTTCAAAGTCTTGACTGGTAGACCCATAGGAAAACGACCATTAGGAAGACCTAGGCGCAGATGGGAGGACAATATTAAGATGGATCTCGCAGAGATAGGAATACAAAGTAGAAACTGGATCCAATTAGCTAAGGATAGAAGTCAGTGGAGAGCTTTTGTGAACGCGGTACTGAACCTCCGGGTTCCATAGGCCATAGAGTTAGTTAGTTAGTTAGATAGATAAATAGCTTTCTACAATGTTATTAATCTTATGCGTTATTTCTATGACCTGCCGGCGGCCGCGGTGGCTCAGTGGTAGAGCGTTCACCTCTGGTGCATGGGGTCTCGGGTTCAAACCCTGCTCCCACCAAGTGAACTTTGTGGTGGACAAACACCGTGTGCGTAGGTATTCTCGGGGTTCTCCCGTTTCCTCCCACTTTCTTCATTCCACCGTTTCATTCATTTCTCATAATCACCGTCTCCTTTAGCCTAACCGGCATAACCGTGGGACGTAAAATTCAAAGATTTCATTTCATTTTTTCTACGACCTGCCTACGATTTTTTAAGTACGAACCAAACCAGTCCCTTGCTTTACCACGTATTTCACAGTTCTCCAGTTTGTTCAAAAGTAAACTGTGTTGTACTGTATCGAAAGCTTTAGACAAATCAAGAAAGATTCCTATACAGTTTTCTTTCTTATCTACAATATTGCTTACTTTCTCAATGAAATTAAATATTGCCGTGTTTGCAGATCGACCTTTGAGGAAGCCATATTGTTTTGTTGAGATAACATATTTTCTTTCAATAAAAGATTAATCGGATGGCTATATCTCGAAATCCGTTAAGGTAAGAGACATGAAATTTGATATTTAGAATTTTCATTTAAAATTATTTAAAGCGTGTTTCAGCGTTCTTTGAAGTTTCCCTTAGCAAGAGAAGAAAGGTGGGAAGGAGAAAAGGCTGAGGGAATTGTAATTGTTAAAATAACATGGCAATATCTCGAAATTCTTTAGGAATAGATAAATGTTAACTAAAGGAGTGTTTCAGCGTTTTTCATGTTGAAAAAAAGGTGGCGGTTATTGTTATAATAAGATGGATTTATATCTCGAAATCCCTGAAAATTAGACACATGTAAGGGAGATGAAAAGTGTGTGGCTATAGGCCGAGCAAATTTTGGTGTCTGGGGCTAGGTAGCCGAAAGCTACTGTCCACATTTAGAAAAAAGTTCTGACTAACTGATTGATCAACACCCAGGCCAAATCGCTTAAGTTAGAAATTTGAAAATTGGATTAGGCAAAGCATTTGTGACGTAAGGTTCCACTCAAGAAGCTTTTTTTTTTAATTGGACGGGAAAGGAGGGAGAAAAGTGGCAGTTATTATCTTAAGATATCCATATCTCAGAATCTCTGGCTGTTAAAGACAAAAAATTTGGTATATGGATTTCTCATTTAAAATAATTTGAAACGTCTTTTCAATGTTTTTTTTTTTTATTTGATCTAGAAGGGAAGAAAATAGTTTAAAAAGGAAAAAGGGATGAGAATTACAACTCGGAACTTCTTAAGATTACAGCCACGAAATTCAGTATTGGGACTTCGTATTTAAAATAATTGGACACAGGTTTCACCGCTTTTAAAATATTTGAAGTAGAAGAGAAGAAAATAGGCAAATATAAAAAAAGATGGGGTTTAAAGTTATGTAACCGGGTGACTAGATATTCGTTAAGGTTAGAGACATAAAATTCGATATTTAGGCTTTTAATTTAAAATAATTGAAGTCTTGTTTCAGTATTTCTTAATATTTCCCCTAAAAGGGAAGAAAGGAAGCAGAAAGGAAAAAAGAGCTGAGGTACCAATAATTAAAATAAGATGGTCATACCTCGAAATCCTTTAAGGTTAAAGGCATGAAAATTAGTTCTTAGGCTTTTCATTTAAAATGATTAAAGACATTTTTCAGCATTTAATGATGTTTACATTAGAAGAGAAGAGAAAGGCAGGAAGAAAAAGGTAAGGTTTCCAATTGTTAAAATAATATGTCCACATCTCGAAATCTGTTGAGAGTAGAAACATGTTAATTAAAGACGTGTTTCAGCGCTTTTTGATGTTCCCTTTGTATTTGGCAACAATCAAACATTTCATGCTGGAATTTGTTTGACCATTTGCTTTAGCACTGTCCACATGATCTTAAACTAATACGACCTAAATATGATTTGTGAATGTAGTCTTCAAATAGAAGGTCAACTTAGTAAATTAACTACGATCATCATGAAGTCTGTTTGCAACAAGAAATATTTATTTTAAATAATATAATTTTGACAGTTTTTGCGGCCCCTCGAAACTTGTCGCCTCTTGCAAATGCACGTGTTGTACATGTGGTAGAGCTGGACCTGATTCCAGGTGTTCAAACTGGTTTAGCGGACGGAATGAAATTATTTCCTGACAAGGAATGAGATAAGAATACAGTAAAGCGTCGATTATCCGAAGTAATTGGGGGACATGGGTGTTCGGAAAACTGGTTTGTTCGGATAATCGAACCGTACTGTACTGTACTGTACTGTACTGTACTTCTACAGCCAGTGCCAAACCGACAGAAGTGTGCTGATTGTTGAAACATAGCGACTGGCGGCTTGGCCGGTCAGCAGCGCCTTATGAAGGCCCCATTAGAAGCAATGTTCCACCAGCGGTGGCTCAGTGCGGCGACTACTGTGGGAAACTTGGTTTGGGAGTGAGGGGGATGATGGACGATAGGGTGGGAGAGTAACAGATGCGAGCGAGTACACAGTTCGGTTAAGCGGTCGTTCGGTTGACCGACATTCGGATAATCGACGCTCTACTGTATATGAAATGCAACTTTACAACTTTTTCCAGGTTTTTTCAGTTTCTTTCCACATTCTTAATGCGCGGATTATTTGACAATCATTCACTTTTGTTAATTACCCCTAACTTTTAGCCTACAAGATAACTAGAATTATCATACTATAATTACGTATAGTTCGTTTCTTCGATTGAAGTGCGGTTCGTATATGAAGAATACCGCCCTATACGTGGTGGCGGATTCTTTAAATAAGTCATTGTCCGAAGGATCTTGGGGAAAACACATAGCATAACTAAATAGCCAACGAGAATCCTCATTTCAAACAATTGACTGTCGCTTGCTAACTCCACATGGAATCTCAGTTCCCACAGACTCGATTCCCTGTTCCTAAGTTCTCTTGTTCTCCTTGTTCTTACATTGCCTGACATCTGTTTCATATTAGCCATATATTGGGAAGAAAGAACAGACACAGTAGGGTGTCAAGACGTTGCAACCCCACTAATGCGGTCAAAAGAGGTTTGGAGGGAGGAAGGAATGCTGTTGTAAAAATCAGCATGGAAAATTGAAATTTTCAAACTGCACTTCGATTGAGTAAACGCACTGTACAATCATCATATGCATTAAAAAAGAAAAATGTCTATATTACTCAGCATCTTTCATGATGAGTGATTCGTCGTTATATTCGCCATAAATAGTGTTATCGACAAGACGAGACGAGATGGGACCAAACGACAAATAAGGCTTTATCACCTCGTCTTGTAAATTTTTGTACGAAGTCTCGTCTCGATTATTATCGAAGAATTATTTCTCATCTCGTAAACGTTTCCTCGTCCCGTCTCGCTTTTTCTCGTCTCATTTTGTAAATTTACGCAATGATTTTTCTAATTTTCATCTGGAACTTATCAAAATCCTTCTGCGTTGCGAGAGGTGCATGAACGGTGTGATATAACAACGTAAAAATCATATTTATTAATGGAGTATACTCGTATTGAGTAATAAACTGTATATCTTTAAACGCTGATAAATATTCTTAATTGTGTTCATAAAATCATTTTTATCAATTTTAGTTTTTACACTATGAAACATGTAACAGTAGAACAGTGTTTGTGATCTAAGACTTGGGTGAACTAGTGTTGTCTACAAAATCACTTAAATTTCTCATTTCGTCTCGAATTTAAAAATACACTTGTCGTCTCGATTTTTTCGAGTCAAGAATCCAGATGACACGAGAAATTTCTCGTCCTCTGTCAAACACCAATCATAAACCATAAAATGAATTGGTTTAAGATATTAGAATGTCACACCTATGGAATTAAGAAAAAAATGTGAAACGAAGCGTCAGGTATGCTCTTAAACTTTGCACCTCTCGCTTCGGGTAATCACACTATGTATCAAAATGGAGGACGCTGTCCTAATAAAGATTTTTTTCTTTTTGTAGAGAATTGGCATTGTTTAATCGTTGCTGTTTATAATGGCGTCCCAGATATTACGATGCATACCAGTGTTCTTAGTTTCCCTCAAGAAAATGTCCTTCGATTGGCACAAAATTTTCCCTTTTCTTACCAAATTTTCCCTAGTTTATTAAGTATCCAATTTTTATATCAGAAATCATGTCATAATATTAATTTAGCTATATTAAGTTCCGATAACAACAGTCAAAAAATACCAAAGATAATAATGTTTCAACACTAATGAGTCCATATAAACTGTAATGAAATTAAAGGGAAAACGAAAATACACACATAATTATCTTTCGATGTCCGCAGTTGACTTGTGAAAGAGCAATCAGAAATTCAAACGTCATTTAGTAAGCAAGAGAAGAAATAACTGTGTCTCCTATTTTAATTATCTCATTTCAAACATTACATAACATACTTAATGCGTTTGTCTTGCGTCTTTCAGAGGCGATGTTTACATGTAGAAAGTATTAAAAACCACTGAAAGTCACACCAATCTTCTTTATTATGAATATTATGCTCTCTCATAAACGTCGCCAAGCAAATTTCTGCTTCTTTTACTACTTTGTGTTTATGGACTTTTACGAATTCATTTTCTAGAAAGAAAGAAATCATGTCCATCAACCTGCGCAAGAATTTCCCGGGATTTTCACGTTTTATTTTTTAAAATCCCTCTTTTCCTTTTTAATAAATTTACATAGGAAATTTCCCTAAACTACGAAAATTTCCCTCGAACTACGAACACTGCTGCATAATAATTATTTTTAAATGAGTGATGATATGTCTTCCGACGTAATAAAAATTTAGTCTCAAGGTGTTACACTTCTTAAGTCGTTCCTAAACCCACTCTTGCAACTGAACATTTCCTTCTGTCCGACACTAGAAGTTACGCCCAAATTGCAAATACAGTATGAATGTTGTGTCAACTAATACTTTTCTGTTGCTAAAAAGAGAAAGAGAATATTTGTTTATTAGCTCATAACAATTTATGTAATCCTTACTTCAACTGTAAGCAACTGGTTCAATTGTCAAGGATCTCCTCCATGTTGTAAAAGTTTATGGCAGAAGTGCAACCAGCAGGTGCGATAAGGCCTTTCAACATCTTCTGTAGAGCCAAAAATACATAAAATTCTCTCCATTAATATACTAGCATGACATACTTTTTCAAATGATTAAAATATCACGTAATTAACGCGGGAAAGTGTTAATTGAGATTTAAAGAGAGAAGATGATGACTGGTGATTGATAAAATAACAATCAGTCCGATGATTTCAGTTTCAGAAACCGAGACAGACCGATTGATAGAACGTTTCGGATTGCATAATGATTCCTGTAGTCTCTTAGTGAATATGAAATTATTTTATTATCCATGTTCAAGTTCTTGTTCACAATTCTGAAATCGCCAACGTTCTGTGAATTTTAATAGTTTTACTTGTCAATGTTGGTAGGTTTTCTTAAGACAATTTCCCTCGACTAACACAAAATTTTTCCTTTTTTAAAATCAAATTTTCCCTCTGTGGTAAGATTAACTTAGCTATATTAGAGAAAGTGCCAAGCACATTTCTTTCATTCATTACTTTTTGCTTCTGTTTTTTTTTTTTTTTTTTACGTTTTATTCTCTTTTTAAACAAAAAATACACACAAATACACCCAGCCAACAATGGATGCAAATTATGTTACTGTAAACACACACACACACACACACAAACTGTTGGTATTGTATTGTTTTTTTTTTTCCCCTGAAGAACAAAGAA
This sequence comes from Thermobia domestica, assembly GCF_964235325.1. NCBI lineage: Eukaryota > Metazoa > Arthropoda > Insecta > Zygentoma > Lepismatidae > Thermobia > Thermobia domestica. Next base: position 217,604,214 of record NC_137457.1, read on the forward strand.
TAATTTAAGTACGTACTTTATTCAATTAGCGTGAGGGTTTCCCTGCGTTTTCACGTTTTATCGAGAAATTCCCTTTTCCCATTTTTGCTAAGAGTACGTACGAATTTTCCCTAGATTAGAGAAATTTCTCCCAAACTACAAACGCTGCTTATGTTCCTCCCAAGCTTTCAGTTTGTCTGCAAATTACTTGCACCCTAGCAACAACCATTAGCATAACTGTGAACTATACCTTTTAGAGGCGTGACTGGCAGACTGAGATGTCTTTCTTTTATAATACGTACTACCTAAACCTATGCTCTCTACACAGCGCATCATTCACATATAAGCATGAATCTCCTTGTCATTCCTCACCTGTCCGTTTACAGACAAGTGAAAGACATCTTTATAAAAATCGACAAGGGGTACCATAAAAGGGAGATTTTTTTTTTTTCAAAATCTCGCACCCTTTGCAAGATTTGAGCCTACTTCTAGTTGGAGTTTCTAATTCATGTATTTTCAGTATTTTCTTCCTTCTTGCATACAGTATGTAGTACGCAAATACATTACACCCACAATTAATTATAATCAGTGATATGGTGTTCATTGGGAAAAAACACTCCAAACAATAAAGATTCGCCTCAAACTGGAGAAATGGATGCGTTTTTCAATATAATTTGGCCATGAAACAAACGCCTGAGAGATATACAACCGCTGTATACCAATATGTGGTATTGGATTGTATAACTCATAGGATATGATGCTTTATATTTCTGGTGTACTCCTATAAAATGTAATAAAGAAATAACGGCCATATTTTTTTCTAAAATATACAATTAGAGCTGTACAATCTGCACAAAATTTACAATTGATCAGTGAAAACATCTTTCTAGAGCCTATGGTTCCCGAAAACTCAGTCGAAAGTATTGTCCACAAGCGTATAGACTTTCCTAGCATTTTAATATATAGATAATTGTTACCTTCCGTTCCTTCGTCATAGAGATTATTATTATTTATTTCACGTTAATTAATTATTCTAGCCTTATTGATGTCTCCATGCACTTTTATTTTTTTCTTACAATTTACTGTATTTTCTTTTATCTTTATATAATTTATTTATGATTTTAATGTGAGTTCTTAGGTTTTTTTTTAACTTTTTAATTTGACAGTCTTAATATGAGCAGCAAGTTGATGCTATTAGCCTATACCGTAACGAGGTCAAATAAACTTACTACTAAATATATCCGTTAGATTTTCCCTATTCAGTCAATTAACAGCTCTCTGTTCTGATTTTCTGCAATTTTGTACTGATAGACACAGATGTGTAGATTTAAGAATATTCTTCCTAGCAGCTGACAGTAGGCTCAATAATGGGAAACGGTAAGGTAGCCAACTGCCAACGTTTGACCTACGAAATCATTTGGCCGTTTTGCCGAGCATTTGCTAATCAACTTAATTTGGCAATAATCCTAGTGAAGAAAATTTCCATAAATGACGCCAGACTATTGGTCGGTCAACATATACTATGATAAACTACAATGGGCCAACGAATTCTTCAACTACAGTTTGGAATTACCATCTCCCAACTATGCTGACCATTACCCGACATAGAGCTAACCAAGCGTGTTGCTAGGGATATGACTCGGGTTGCTAGGGAACCTTTTCTCAAAACTACTAGTCTTGTATTACTAGTGCATTACAAATTAAATATATTGGTATCAGTATTAGCATTTAGAAATTACTTTTACTATCCCTCAAAAATTTATATTTCATAATATCTTACGACTTGCAAAAAAACATATTACAAGACTTGTTGCTTTGAGAAATAGATCCCTGGTGATTTAGAAATGAATGAAAGAAAAAAAGCAATTATAAAAAGTCGGTTTTATGTCTCGTGTTATAAGGTGGAATCTTGGAGCTTGTAACTATCTTCGATTAAGCTCTATAAACATATTTCTACATTTGCTTAAGTTTACTTACAAAGCTCATGTGTCTTTGCATGAAGAGAGATTAGCACGTGAAGTTCCATGCGTACTTAGAAAAGAACGCCCAAATTACAAACAAAATATTGTTGCTACACGTTACTGACAAAGTTGACACTAGTACAGTAAATTGTAATATTGCTGTAGTAAAATAACACAGGCAGGGCCGGATTTAGCATTTTGGCGCCCCTAGGCCCAATAATTTTTTCCGCCCCCTAGTCTGGTTAAAGTTACTTTTCTAAAAATCTTTATTAAAAAATTATATCAGGCCTATATGTTAATTGCTTAAACACCACTCCACGATGCAATTTTATCATTGCAAGTTTTTTGAGGAATTTACTTGGTTCTGGGCTTAACAAAATACCGTTAATGTATTAACAAAAGATTGGTGAATAACTTTGGTTTTGTTCAATTTAGCCATTTGGGCAAATAAATATCAATGTTGGGCAATCAATGTTGTAACGAAGTTGATGCATGGTGTTGGAAAATAGTTTAACTTTACCAACAATTATTTGTTCCAATGAACTTCAAAATCAGAATGCTTTATTAGCCTGATTTTTAAAAATCAATTCAAAAATATTTTAAGTTATGGCTATTTATTTTTATTTCTAGATATTTTTTAATGTTTTTTCTCTCGGTCGTGCGCCCCCTGGGAGCTTGCGCCCATAGGCCCGGGCCTACCGGGCCTATTGGGAAATCCGGCCCCAAACACAGGGAGTTCACGTGCTGTACTTCTGTTTTATTTATGAAACAGTTAGGAGGGCAAATGCTCATAGGTATATCCAGGCCAGAGACTGATGCAGGCGGCCGGTTTTGTAACTAAAATATAAACTTCACTGTTACCAGTCTTGTAAATAATCTATCACAGTTCTTATTGTCTTGGTTGTAATAAATAACTTTACACATATGTTCAAGTTAAGAAAAATACAGTTTAATAAGTTTGGAAGTTATTTCCAGAACATTTTAAGTTACTCACAAGAATATATGCATCCTTGATTAATTATTGGGTAATAATTTGAGAAGAAACTGACCTCAGTGTTTTGCACGCTAGGGGCCAATAAAAAACATGAAGCTAAATCGAACGTAATGTAACTAACCTAACCTAACCAATCTAAAATTCTGCTATATTTGTCAAAAAAGCATGAATTCTTAGGAAAAAATTCTGACCTCCCGTAATTAGAATTTATCCCAGAATGGGAAACAAGATAAATAAATAAACAAAAATAAATAAAATTGGTCAAGTTGACTCGTTTCGAAGTTATTGACGACAGGACGTGTAGGGTGTGTTTTTATCTGAATGCATGAAAATAGGAGTGATGAAATAGTTGGTCGAAAATTTCGCGGTTCTTCTTACATCAATTCATGAAGATGGGTTCTAATGTAAAACACCTAAGTTCAGCATTTAAAAGTAAATAATAATGATATATTTTAAAAAGAACTACCCACTTTTTTTTTTTTTTTTTTTTTTTTTTTTGCAACTGTAGTCTGTTAATACTTGACTAGAAATAAAGATCCGAGAATCCTCTAGACATTATATATATACAGGTGTTAATGAACTATACCTACAAACTGTAAGAGGTGATTCCTCATGTCAAAATAAAAGAAAAAGTTCATATGGACTTGTGGGGAAAAGTGCATAGTTTCAGAGCTAGAGCTGTCCAAAATCTCGAAAAAGTCAAATTTCAAGAGGCCCTATTTCGAATTCGAGAAAGCGTGGATGGTGGTCCTTATCAGCGTAAAGAAACTCATGCATACGCAGTCCAAAAATACACATTTCATTAATATTCAATGGGTGTACAGAATATTCCCTGCAGGGTGAAATTCCCAGACTTGCCATCAACCAAATTTTGAGATGTGCTCTGACTTTATGTTTGGCCCAAAGTAAACAAACGATAAGTCTTGATAGCTGTGAACAAGGAATCCTTTGGCGTGACGTTGGAAGTTTTAAGAATCAGCAGCAGCACGATCTCTCCTACTCGGGAAAACGCGTGCTGCGATTTTTAATTTCACGCTTATAAGTGAAGAAAACGTGAAATATACGATGACGAAATACATTGCATCATACGTTATTCTGAACACACACACACACAAACATGGAGCTGCCGGTTCTTAATATTTCCGACTTCCCTCCGAAGCATTGGATGTTCATTGTTGTCAAGGCTTACTTTCTGCCTACTTTGGACCCTCCTTAAAATCAGAGTATATCTCAAAACTCTATCGAGAACAAATCTGAGTGAGAAGTACCCAGTGTAGGGAATACCCGATACACTTATTGAAAATTGAAATGTACGCTTTTGGATTGTGTATGCGTCGCTCCCTTCATGCTGATAAAGACCACCATCCACAGTTTCTGGAATTCGAGATAGGGCCTGTTGAAATTTAGCTTTTTCGCGATTTGGACAGCTCTAGCTCTGAAACTATGCACTTTTCGCCATAGATCCATATGAACATTTTCTCTTATTTTGATGTGAGGAATCACCTCTTGCAGTTTGTCGGTATAGTTCATTAGCACCCTGTATACATAATCAGAGGAGGCCATAAGATCATAAATCTTTAAATTAAAACAGTATTTTCAATTGTATCATACATTTTAGTAATGATCTCGTACTTCATTAAATCTTTAAGAGTCTCTATCCAGTAGCGTAGCTAGAATTTTTTCAGGGGGGCAATGAAGAGCCCAAGAAAATTTTGAGGGGGCCATCTCCAATGAATTAAAACTTTTAATCTCTCTCTCTCTCTCACACACACACACACATTATATATATATGTTGTTGTTCATGATTTTACTCTTTTATGATGAAAATGTAAGACTTTACTACTTCAAACAACTAGGATACATTAATACAATTGATTTCTAATAAAAGTAAGTAATTATTTAATCGCTGCGTTTAAAATACAGTATGTGTGTTTGGTTGATTTAAGTGGAAGTAGAGAAATACACTTTTACAGGTCAACAAAATAACTTATAGGTTCATGCCTCTACTTAAAAGAGGATCTTTCTATTCTTGTGGACAGCAGCAAACTTATCAACAACTTCTTCAAGTTCTAACGATTTAGCAATTTTCTTCAATATAAAGTAATCCTAAGTTTTTCAACCTATCATCAGTCATTGAATTGCCTATATGTCTTTAATCTTTTCAAACATGAGAATGACCTTTCACATGTAGCACTAGAAACTGATATAGTCACAGAGATGATACCTAGCTTGTAGGTTTCTAGGAATGCGTTTTTGTAGATGCAAAGATAAACGAAATTCATAAAAGAAGTTAACTTTGGTTTTCTCTCGTCTTCATACAATTTAATTGTGTTTGGGAGGATTTTGAGTTCATATTTGAATATTTCCAGATCACTTTCATAATACTGGGCCATAGATTCCACAATGTTGTGATTAAGAAAGTTTTCACTTTTTGGATGCGGAGTGGTGATTCATCTAATGATTTTGCTACGTTATCCAAAGCGTTTTTCCGTTTCAGTGATTGTCTTATCAATAGTAGGCAGAAAAATGTATCGTAATCATTTTCTGCCCCCAATGAAGGAGGAGATTCACCCAAAATGAATTTGTGATATTTCGATGGCAAACGTCTAGTTCGTTTCCACGAGGAACCCCTCTATTCTATTTGTTTCTCGCTCTGGAATCTCAAGACCATTTTTTTCTTTTTTGCACATCCACAATTATTCTTGATAAATCTGATCGAATATTGTTCGCTGAGAGTAATATTCTTCAGACCTCATCTTCGACAGCGTTTGAACTAGTGAATCCATAAAAATAAAATCTTCCGACATATCTGCATCTACTTACGATAAGGCGAAGCTCCAAGTTACAGCATGGTAGCACTCATCTCAAATTTTACCAGTCCGAAAGCATTCCCTCTCGTACAGATCACACTAATTTGATGATGGAAATAAATAAATGTCACAAGTTCCAGATTTGGCTTGATACTGCATAATAATATAAATAGTTGTTTGGTAGATAAACTGTAATAATAATAATAATAATAATAATAATAATAATAATAATAATAATAATAATAATAATAATAATAATAATAATAATAATAATAATAATAATAATAATAATAATAAAGTAAAAAATGATGTACAAGGACAAAAGTGCTTGTAAGACAAACGTCACACAGAAGCAGGAACTGAACTCTAACAGGATACTGATTTACCGTTCCAGCCCATTATAATTATAAGCCTTGCTCTTGAAGCTTAAGTTTCACTTTAAAGTAAACTGTCAATAATTATCATGGATTCTTAATATTTCAGGAAAATGTCCCGGTTTCACGCTCTAAAAATATGGTACGCTAATCAGTGATGAAACTAGACATTTGATGTCCAGAGCAAATTCTGCGATTAGTATCCCTTTCATCTACATCTACATCAATAAACGCATAGATTAGTTTGCTGGCGTCCGGGGCAACTGCCCCGATTACAGCTTCTTGTTTTGATCTGGCCGTCGTTCAATTAGTTTTGGTTACATTTACCTTTGAGCTCTAAAACTGAGTAATGAATGTGCCTTTACTTTATTAAGATAATGAAGTGAGCACTCTTTGAAGCAAACGGAGGAAATGTGTTTTTCTTTCCCTAATATTAGTGTTAGAACAGACATTTCAATCGGGACTCCTTACAGCAAAAGAAGTATACGTGGCCTTTATCTTTCTTTCGTTTGTTCATCTTCACTAGTTTTCAGAATTTGATGTGAATTCATGTACACGAACACTTCACACCCACACCGAATGGTTAAAGATCAGAGGTAGAACATCAGCTTAAGATTCAGAAGATGGTGTGATCGATCCCTCGTGGATAAATATTTCAACTGATCAGATTACCATAATTCTTCCTTGGTGTCACTAAGGAAATTTTTATGGACCTACTTACTTGTTTCCCTTATTTCTATCCTCTGAGTCACGGATGTTTCAAAGCCTTAAAATAAATTCAAATGTAGTTGAAATAACGTTACTATCCTGTAGTCGATGCTAAATTAATATTGTTAGTTTTGAGATTAGATTTGAAGGAGGGGCATTAATTAGTATATCCTGTTGAAAATTCATGTCACCACTGATTTACTGTTCTGCATGATTCCTACAATGTAATTTTCTCAGAAATATTTAATGCTTAATTTTCTCATAAATGCATATTTTGACGGAGAACTAATATAAATCTCTGATAAAAATGGATATTCACTGACTGAACTTACTGAATAGAATATCTGTGGACTAGTGCAACAAACTCCTTATATATCTATAATTACTAAACATCAGATAACAGGATGATACAACCTGGTCATGGGAGTAATTACCACTTTTACACAAAATAGCATTACTGCCGCGACCAAGTTGTATCATCTCGGTATCTTACCTGATGGTTAGTAATCAGGAGATTGTAGCACTGGTTCTGTGATAAATTTCGGAATTTCTCAAGTAGTAGCAGTTTTGGGATTAACCTACAGTTAAAATCGTTTAAAAGAAAATACTTCCGAACGATTTATTTATAAAGAATCACTGATTTTTGTTAGCCTCATTTCCCCAGACTTTAGTTAGAAGTATAGGTCCACCAAGAGCTGACTCCATTTTCTTTGGAGATCGGTAGTATCGCTCATTAACATCGCAGCAGGAGGTTTCTACTTAGTTGCCACGGCCAAGAGCGTTAGGAAACTAGACGTACTAAAGACAAGACCAGAAGGTAGTCGAAAAGTAGAACTAGTATCAGTAGCAAATAGTAGGTGTTGGTAGTATTCAGTATTTTAATTTTCTCGAACGATTGGAATACGAATAGCAGAGAGAATGACAGAAATAATAAAAACTTCCGCTCTCTTCTTTTACTGTATATTAAACAAGACGGCTCGATGTTATTTGATAAAAATAATAATAATAGCAAATTATCTCATGGATGCTATGCATTTGTTCTATGTCGCCATAATCGATAGAAATTAATTACTTAGTGTACGAAGACTTCTTTCGTCCAACACGAGTGTACTGTTTTACTGCAGTGTAGGCCTATGCTATTTGTAAGTAAGCATCTCTTATTTTAGACTTTCAACATCGAAGCGAATGAGAATGCCGCCTGATTTTTTTTTTTTGGTTCTTTGTCGAAAAGAAAGAAGTTAATTAGATAAGGGACAGGTTAAAAGAAACGTTCAGTTGGTGAGGTCAGTGCAAGCACCTTACAGATTTCGAATTAGATCTTGCCGTACTACAAACAAAAATGATCCTGGAGATTTTTGCTCGGAACGCAGAGTATTGCGACATACGATATTATGCAATTGGTAACTCTGTTGTCGAGAGATGTTTCGGTAGTAGTTTCACTTGTGGCCACTATCAACTCACCGTTTTTCGACCTATAGCAGTATCTCACTGTGCGTGGGGGGGGGGGGCACTAGGGGGGGCAAGATTTTTAGTAAGGGGGCCCGGCCCCCCAGGCCCTCCCTTGGCTCCGCCAATGTCTCTATCACTGCGAAATTAAAATACCGCTAATTTTACAGTAATTATGTGATAGCTTCAAATAGATAAAAGATAATTGAAAAGTGGATCAAGACCTCCCTAGACGATGTTATTTTGCATGAGGTGCCGTTATCACGAGTCAGCCAGTAGCTTTCTCTTTGCATTTATTTAGAAACGCGAAAATAAATGCCGATTTTCTAAATGTCTGGAAATCGAAAGCAGATAAATGAGTCATGATAACGGTATCTCACGCAGAATAATATTGTCTAGGGAGGTATTGTTCCACTTTTCGATTATCTTTTATCTATTTGAAGATAGTGATGAGTACAAGAGTCTTGGTCTTGCAGTTTTTGCAGGAGTCTTGCATACAATACCAAGATTCCCGATGCAAGACCAAGACCAAGACCAAGACCAAGACCATACCTGCAAGACCAAGACTAAGACCAAGACTCTTGCGCAAGAGTCTTGCACAAGTACCGGCACTACTTGATTTTTTTTTTAGAATATGAAAAAGAAGGGGATTGATTTCTTGGCTTCAGTAAAAATGCTGCTGGAGTGAATGTGTTTCCAGTACTTTATGCAATCCGTGTGAGTCGATCTGCCCCTGTAGCATATAGCTACAGTATGTCATTTTCTGAATTGGTTGTTTGCGTTTTCTGTAGATATTGCTCGTTTTGAAGCCACACAGATGTCATCTTGCGCCGTGTGAGCTTTCTTGGTGCACAAACACCGTGTGCGTGGATTTTCTCGTCGTTTTTCCGTTTCCTCCTACTTTCTTCATTCCACCATTTCAGCCAATTCTCACCACCACCGTCTGCCTTAGGCTTGGTGCATACTCGTGTAAACTAGATGCTTCATTTCATTTCAAAGCATATTAGTGGTGTTATTCTACCAAAACTAAAGAGAAATGTAGTATTGAACATCGGTAATTCCGTACACCATAGATATCGACAACATGGGTATGGCTTTGGCTCCTAAACTCAAGCATCCGTTGGAAATTTTTAATGTGTGCTCACAAAATTATCTTCGAAATAACATTTTCACGACATTGACAAAAACTTAGTGCATTGTCCGTAAGTTTGATTTCATGGATGGCTGCTTATACGTTGAATAACTGTTTATCAATATAACTTTTAGCGTTGTTAGGTATACGGTACATCGAGGATTGAGCGATATAGTATTACACTGCAAGAATAAATCTATATTATAAAATTGAAAGTGACTATGTTTGTGACTCCTAATCTCTTGAACCACCCAACCGATCTCAATCAAATTTTTAACATATACACTGAGAAAAAAGTTGTAGGTGGCGCACTTAAAAAGATAGGTTACATGCATAATTCCTGTAGTTTTTGGACTTAGCGTACAGCAGACGTATAACTGAAAACGCATGTTTTATAATACTGTACTTCCTGTATAAGTGTTCCATCTATACGTACTTTCTGTATGAAACAATGTTGCGGTCAGGATCTCACATATAAATGGACGTATATAACATATAACCGACGAAGGTAACATAAGTATATGTATGTGATACACGGAAAACTGTTAGATGTCAGATGATGTAACATCTAAGGGCAGTGCCTATGTAGCATACGGATAACGTATGCTCCGTACTGATTTCTATAGTAAGCAAGAGGATACCGTATATTTGTACAATATACCGCTGTCCGGATATATATAGTTCAGGGCTGGAACGATTTTTATCATTTTACTTTGACGATGCAAAGTAGAGAAGAGGGAGGAAGGAGACATATATGTAAAAAATGAAAATATAAGTGACTGTATTTGTGACTTCATTACTCTTGAACCAGCCGTTTGGTCTCAATCAAATTTTCAACGTAGATGAGGTTCGGACTTGGGGTGGTTTCTATCATATCACTTTGACGGTAAAACTTACGAGAAGAGGAGGGGATGGGAAAATGTACAAAAATAAAATTTAGTAACTCTTGAATCACCCGACTGATCTCGATGACATTTTCAACATAGATAAGGTTCAAACCTGAGATGGTTTCTTTCATATCACTTTGACGGTGCAGTTTAGGGGAGGAGGAGGGGAGAGATATTTAAAAAAGATCGAAAATGATCGATATTAAAGTGGAATCTATCGTTTTGGGGGTCGCTGAGATAAACAGTAACACTTCCGATTATGTTTAAATTCAAATTCAGCTCCGTAGTTTGGCGGAGGGGAGGGAAAATATATAAAAATGATCGAAAATGACGAATATTATTGTCAAATCCATAGTTTTCGATGTCGATGAGTTGAATACTGACACTTCCGATATCGCTTAGTATCAAATTCAGCCCCATAACTTGGGAGTGAGGGAGATACATAATAATGATAAAAAATGACCAAATCTTAATGTCGAATCCATAGTTTTCGGCGTCGTTATGGTAAACAGCGATACTTCCAATCTCGTTTAAATGCAATTTCAGCACCGCAACTTGGGGGAGGGGGAGGAAGGAGATATATAAAAATGATCGAAAATGACTATTATCAATGTCGAACTCATGGTTTTCGAGGTCATTGAGATGAACAGTGACACTTCCGATGCCGTGCCTCGCAACATGGGGGAGGTGGAGATACATAAGCTTATGGAAAATGACCGATATTAGTGCCGAATCCATAGTTTTCGGGGTCTCGGACGTGAGATGAACAGTGACACTTCTGATGCCGTTTAAATCCAAATTCAGCACCGCAACGTTGGGAGGAGGAGGGGAGAAATATATAAAAGCCATCGAAAATGACTGATATCAGTACATAGAGTACATATTGGAATGAGTAAAACAAAATCTCAATATTTAGTTGGAAGTTTATTTAATACAAGGATTAGCTAATCGTGGTTGAAAAGAAAAATCTGACGCCTTTAGAGTGTAAAAATAATTTTGCAATTCATGGTATTTCAATACCATCTTCATTTTCTTTCATGCGTCTCAGGAATAGCCTTCCCAGTTTGGGAACCAGTGGGGTGTTAGTTCTGTTAAAAAAGATACAAACAGATTACGAAACGTTGTGATTTATTTTATAAGTAGTGAAGCGTGGGCACATTAAAAAAATAAAGGCCATCACCCATGTTGTACACTATCATCATACTTACACAAAGGTAAAACTATATTACATTTAGGAACATACATTGTATTTCCGTTACTATTGGCGCATTGTAGAGTTTATTATCCTTTAAATCGAGAGTAAAATTTACCTATGAAAAGCAGGATGAAATCATTTGCTCCAAATATAATTTTACCTGGTCTTGGTCTTGCATTTGCTCATCACTATTTGAAGATATCACATAATTACTGTAAAATTAGCGGTATTTTAATTTCGCAGTGATGAGGCCTCTTAAAAGAAAGGAAAATAATGCACAAGACTGTACATGCCTTTTTTCACTTTACCTAGTTCTTGGCATAATTTTTATCTTGCATAATTCGTAATATATTGGTTCTGTCATAAAAATGTTAAAGTAATAATAAATAATGTATAGCTTCATAGTTTACCTAATTGATATTGGGATCAGTGACGATATTTACTAATTACGAGTCTAAGCTGAAACCACTTTCTATAAACATGCATTTCATGCAGAGGGAAAAGAAAATTTCAGAACAGAAAGAACTCAGTTCTGTAGATTAAATTAAATGTATATAGATCTTTTTTCTGGCGTTCTTTTTTTGAGTGACTGTCTGCTTTCCGCTAGCATCTCGGTGCCAGTGTTGCCAGATCTACTGATTTTGCAGGAGATCTCTTGCTTTCTCTACGTTCTACTGATCTACTGCGAAAGAAAATGAAAAGTGAACAATCTCCTGCTTTTTCTTTACTTCGAGAAGTTGAAGAAATATATTACTATTAATATTGGATTTTCAATGTTTCCCCACATAAAAAGATGAAATTTCTCTGTTATAATACACAAAGCACTGTAGAGCATATAGTTATAGAGCTTTACTGTATATAATATGAATCCAAACAATACAACTGTACGTCATCTTCTATATACATTATGGTTAGCGTTTTTATGACTTTCTGTAAGATTTACAAGTAAGTTTTGTTTAGATTGGGACTTGGGTTGGAAGGGTGGCTTAGATCACTTCTCCACGATCGTCAGCAAGAAATGGTCTTACGCCACTATCATGTGTGAGTATACCATATAGCTACGTTATCGCTACGTGCATGTAAAGACATTTTCCTACTAGACTTTGCTCTTTCACTATGTTTTACTTCTCACACGTGTGTATCAAATAATATTACTATAAATCGGGACTTCTCCCTTTCATTTGCTCAACGTAGTTCATCGGAAATGAATTCTGGACTGCTTGTTTTGACTACTGCCCCCTTAATAATGGTAAATTTTATTGCACCCCATCCCCCCGGATTTACATTCAAATGCCACCACTGTATGTGTCTACTACTTTCCCCTGGTTTTTTTTTTTTTATCTTCGAATCTCCTGCTTTTCCAACTGACTGGTCTGGCAACACTGCTCGGTGCTGAACTGTCAACCAAGTACCTTCAATGTGCGAAAAATGATTTCTTTCTTCGCGATACCGGCGGAGCATTCTTCCTGTTTTTGCCTCCTAATGCAAACAACGAAGTAGCAGTGAAACTAACAATAATGGTTTCACTAAAAGACTATCAGAAAGGAATAATCCGATAAACAGGACCTTGGCAATCGTTTTACATTGTTGGGAAATATTATGATATTAATGATGTAGAGAAACATTGTTGATATAAAAGATAAATAAATAACAGAAGGAAGTATTTCCAATTGCTGCTATTCTAATTTGATCTTTCTTTCTTTGCTTTTCTTTAACTACTCAATAAATCTTTAAAGCAAGATATACATAATTTGAAATCAAAAACTAACTCTCATTACCTTTCCGCTGTTTTTTATTATTCTCTTGAGGATGTGACTGGGAAAAGGAGAGGCCTAAGTTAATATTCTGAACATATAGTAATGAAATAAAAAATATAAAATACTTATGCTTATCACAGAATTCTATGGACGGCCACAAAGTGAGGTGTGGAATGTAAATCCGTTTTACAGGGTGTCCGAGAAGTCCTTCCCTGATTACAGAAATTGATAACTCAGGCTAGAAATAAGATAGAAATATGAAACTGGTGTTGAATTGTTTACAAACTATAAAAGTTTTTGTCTGTGTTAGGTTTGTTCTGTTTTACCAAGTCTCAATTTTGTTTGTTTTAGGTTTGTAGTACGTAAGTAAGAAGCCCAAGAAGCCATGCCAACCAACCAGGAGAAGGCACAGTGTGTCCTGTGGTACCATGAGACACGATCACCAACCACGGTGCAGAGACAGTTCCAGACAACATTTGGGAGGACTCCACCTGATGTCAAGAGCATTAAAGCCTGGTATGAGAAGTTCAAGAACACAGGGTCGGTTGCTGACCTTCCGAGGTCTGGTCGACCAAGAACCTCAGCAGACACGGTGGAGGCCGTGCGGCAGTCTTTTCTGAGAAGTCCTAAGAAATCGGTGCGCAGGGCCTCACGTGAATTACAGATGCCAAAAAGCTCTATCCATGACATTTTACACAAACGTTTATTGTTTCGTGCTTACAAAGTGCAACTCCGTGCCTATCTCGATAGGACATTTCCTGGGCGATGGATTGGTTGTGATGGACCAACAGCTTGGCCTCCACGCTCTCCTGACATAACCCCATTAGACTTCTTTTTATGGGGTTATGTCAAGGATGAGGTCTACCGAACACGTGTACCAGATCTTGAAACCCTGCAGCAACGAATAACCACAGTCGTTGCATCGATCCCTCCAGTGATGTTGGCTAATGTGTGGATGGAAATTGAATATCGCCTAGATGTGCTACGTGCTACCAAGGGTGCTCATGTGGAAGTGTACTGATATGACCAAAACTTTTATAGTTTGTAAACAATTCAACACCAGTTTCATATTTCTATCGTATTTCTAGCCTGAGTTATCAATTTCTGTAATCAGGGAAGGACTTCTCGGACACCCTGTATATTAGTTCAAATAGGATGTTCAACATCGGTTTCCAATTTTCGTAGGGGAAGGTTCAGCATTTTCAAGGATGGAAAGAAAAATTAAGATAGGAATAGACCTATACCACCCTGACTTGTGGTTAACCGAGGCCAGCTTTCCAATATTGCCTACAGATGCTTGATAATGTTGAAGTTTGGGGGCTTGATAAACCGGGGAAGATGCTGAATCTTGTTAAGATATTCTTCAAACCACATTTGACCAGTGACAGTCATATGAGTGGAGGCATTATTATCCTAGAATATGGCATTGCCGTCCGAAAATAACGTTTGCTGAATGAATATTATTATTCAAGATTGCTTATGTTTCTGCTGTGACTTGACCCATATGACAATAGGGGTTGTCAAATATCATGATGTGGTGCTTTAGACCATAATAAAGCCGTTATTGTGATTGACAGTCACCAAAGATAGTCTATATCTTTATGTTTGATGTGGTATTCACTAAATAAACACGCGTCCAGTGGTGGGGAAGAGGTAGCAGTCGACTTTTCCGACTAAATGACGCACTTTCAATTCTCCAGCTTCCGAGTTTTGTGCTCGATATACTATGCGCATTGCATTTAAGTATTTTGGTATTTTGACCTATTTATAATGACTTGGCAATAGCAACACTAATGAACGAATATGTTATGAAATGCCCACCCGGTTATGAAATGCTATGACTATTGTGGTCGATAGTAGAATGGTTAGGAGCTGCACTCACTCTGAAATCGCAAACAGCTTCCCATTTGTATCGAAGAAAAGGAGTGCTTCAAGAGCATGGACTACTATTTATGTTCCGGTTGAAAGTAATAGACTCACGTTATATCCACAACTACAAATCTGCCAAAGAAATCTTCAGAATTCATCTAAAATAGATGCATATCGGCTAGGATAATGGTAGACGTGTTTATTTCTGATTAATGGTTAATAGGGACTCGTCACGATGACACCTAGTTCACATCTAAGATTGTACACTGAATGCATCTTTAGGGGATATCAACAGTATTAGCTATTGACCTCGTTCTAATCACGAGCGTCATTTCAGATTTTGCTGGGGAGGGGGGGGAGGGAAAGACCCCTTAACATAAGTAAAATTTCACGTTTTTCACTGATTTACTACTACTTTATTGACAATATCTATATACATCTCAAACTTAGGGGGGCAATTGTCCCTCCCTGCCCCGATTAAATGACGCCCCTGGTTCTAATTTGGCAGTCGTCCATCACCATTTCATTCATTTTCCTCACAATTTCGTCCGTGGTGAAGATGTATGGCATTCATGCGAGGGGGATTTTCAAGTTTGTTTTGATCACGCGTAGATTTCGTGATTGACTTCTTGACAGTGGCATATGACAGATTTTCTCTCATCTTCCAAAGTACTCACCACGTATTCATGTACTTTCTTTGGCATCATCCCCTTCTTATAGAGATCTTCGTAGCAGTACTACTCGGAATCCCCCCCCCCTCCTAGTGCCGGGACACATTCACTAGTACATATCAACTTTAAAAATAAATAAATAAATAAATAAAAATAAACAGAAGGAGCAAGTATTAGCTATGGGACTATGAACGTATATGAGGGACAGATTTTCTACAAGGAGTTAACAAATGCTCCTGTGCATTATGTAATCTGTGCTTAGCATCTAAATCTGCAAATTCTATAATCTGGTTCGAATTATATGGAGTGCTTTTGTCCGCGTACCCCTACAAAAAAAGCACTGTATATAAAAGTACATTATAAAAATAACAAGTTGCTCTTGCATTATCTTAAGTTGTGACGTCAGAATAGTCCATATTCTTTTAACTTAACATTCACTATTTTCTTTGTCCTTAACTTAACATTCACTATCCTTCAAAAACACTTCTAGAGGGTGTCCGGCAAATAGGGACGAATATTAAAGTGTTATAAAACTAACATAAAATATATTGAAAAAAATTAACACATTGAGTAACTTCTTCCATTTATGTATACACATACATTAGGTAATTTTCTCACATTTATGTATGGAAAATTGTATCCGGCATATGAGCACCCAAGGCTTCCTCATCGTCTTCAAAAAAGTATGGGCCAATCACTCCTCCTGCCCAGAACCCACACCACACAGTCGTGCGTTGAGGATGCATCTGTTCTTCCACAGTCACTTGCGGATTTTCTGTACCCCAAATTCTGCAGGTCTGCTTATTGACGTACCCACTGAGATGGAAGTGTGCCTCATTTGAGAAAATTATTCTTGTCGTGAAGTTCTTGTTCTCCGCTTGTCGAGTCAATACCCATTGAGCAAATCGATGTCTCTTTCCATGATCTGTAGGCTTCAACTCTTGTGTAAGTTGAATCTTGTATGCATGCATTCTCAGATCTTTCGACAGGATTTCATGCAGTGAACTTGGTGATAAATTCAATTGTTGAGCTCGTCGGCGAACTGATTTCATGGGGCTTGCGGTCACACTGTCATACATGACAGCAATGTTTTCTTCTGTTCGAACCGAATGCGGTCTTCCAGTTTGCTTAGCATTTAACACTGACCCCGTGGTCTCAAACTTCAGGACCAACTTCCGAACTGATGATTCAGTAGGGGCAACATTGCGTCCAAATGTCACACGCAAATCTCGAACGGTTGCCGTGGGACTTTCTTTGTTTTTGTAATAACTTTTAATCACTTGGATGCATTGCTTTGTTGTCAAACGCTCCATGCCGAAATCAACACCAACCAATAATGCTCACCACACAGGCTACTAACCGGAAGGATAGAGGATAACAAACATGGTAAAACCACGACTGCCAACCGTCATATGACAAAATGGTGTCCCGGGCGCCCTCTATACATACACATGTATTTAAACCAAATCATTTTTATACGATTAAACCATTTGAATTTATCTGTAATGTGCCCCTGATTGTTCAATGCTCAATCTGTCAAGGATAACTGCAATCCCTGATTTATCACGAAAGAATGCTCGACCCTCCAAGTCATGAACTTTCTAAATCAGTTATTTTCAACTGAATGCTCTGTGACGCCACAGTCTAATTCTCTTGTCAGTAAACCGCAAGGAGACAGGAAGGAGCTATCAGATAAGCTGACATTGATAAAAGATAGCAGTGACAGGCAAATATGACAATCGATAGTGTAATCGTTGATTTTGCAGGCATACTACTTCTGGATGCATGACTACGCGTACACTGAAAACATTTAGTTATACTATTTTCCTACCTTACCTCCTCTCTTTCTTTCCTTATACTATTATCCTACCTTATTTCCTCTTCCTCTGCTTATACTATTCTCCTACCTAACCTCCTCTCTTCCTTTGCTTATATTATTCTCCTATCTTCCTTTGTTTATCTCCTCTTGTACCTTATCGCCTCTCTTTCTTTGTTATTATTCCCCCACCTTATTTTCTCTCTTCCTTTGTTTATACTATTCTCCTACCTTATCTAGTTTCTTCCTTTCCTTATACTATTCTCCTATCTTATCTCTTTCTTTGTTTATACTATTCTCCTACCTTATCTCCTCTCTTCCTTTGCTTATCCTATTGTCTTACTTTATCTCTCTTCCTTTGCTTATATTGTTATCTTATCTTATCTCTTCTCTTCATTTGCTTATATTATTTTCCTACCTTATTTTTTCTCTCCATTTACTTATACTATTCTCCTACCTTATCTCTTCTTTTCCATTATCTATACTGTTATCCTACCTTATGTCCTCTTTTCCTTTGCTTATACTATTCTCCAATCTTATGTACTCTCTTTCTTTGCTTACAGGATACTCCTACTTCTCTCTTCTTTTGCTTATACTATTCTCCTACCATATTTCCTCTCTTCCCTTCGCTTATACTATTCTGCTACCTCATCCTCTCCCCTTCTTTGCTCCTTATGTTCTCTGGCTTCTTAAATTGTGAAAGCGCGCTCCTACGTCATAAGTTGACCAGCTGGAAATGATTGTTCTAATACGCCAGGGTGTATACATATTTTAAACGGATAAATTACATTTACTGCACAAGAAAGGATAAATGCTTTACATAAATAAAGACTAAACAAACAGTGCATACATTTATTTTCTTAAAAAATATAAATAAACAAATTTTTTCACTAACACCAAAAAGAAAATATAGTGTCTAAACTAAAATTATTTCTGTGTGAAAAAAGGAAAAAAACAGCACTTGACTTTTTTTTATGAAAACTTCATTATATAAAACATATTCATCTCATTTTTTGTACGTAAAAAATAAATAAAAACATCTGAGTAATACAACAAAACGAAGTGCGCCTTTATATTATTGAGTACGACAATTACATATTGCTTTAAACAATAGTTTCAATACTCATTTTACACATAATATCATTGTTGTTAATACAAATGCATACATACATATTCAAATTGCAAAGGCAAAGAATTTTATGATATTTCGACAATGGTCAGTGGCTATAGTTACCTTTCGTAGATTTTTTTTACTTAAGTATATCTTTTTTCCCTCTATTAGGAAATTATTTAATTACTTCCTACGGCAGAAAATGTTATAAGGATATCAATTTGGAAGTCTAAGTTTAGTTAAGTGGAATGTTAAAATTTGTATGGATGTAAAAGATACATGCGTATGAATACTTATGTAAGGAAGGTAAGAAGAAGAAGAATGGAAATTTATACAAAATACGATGATTTGGAAATCAAATTTTATAGTTGTAAACCAACTTTCAGAGTTTATATTGTTTGTACTATATTTTATTTATTTTTCTCGATCATTATTCTAATTTTGTTATTAGCACCCTAAGAAATATATCAGTATATCTGACTTTCAGTATTTATTATAGCATGGTATGAATCACAACAACGCTGAATTGCTTAAAATGTACTGATTACTTGAAATCAACTAATCAACTGATAGCTGTTTGCACGGTGCAATCATCACAGTTGAAATAGAAAAGGCAGGATGGCAGGTTGCGGAAATTGTTAAAATAAATAAATAAATAAATAAATAAATAAAAATCTTTAACATAGAGAGGTTACATATTTGAACATCCATAATTATTAAACAGTGTGGAATCAGGGATACAAAGTTGCCAGATCATAATAATTAACTCTTGTTGTTTCCTTTGTTTCTCATATTACTAGATCATCAGTTAATTACATATGAAATACATGTTACTTAGGTATGAGTTATTGAAATTAATTTGCAAACTTTTGATTATAGTGTCCCTAATTCACGTTTAATAATTTATTACTGGCAGGATTTTATTCGAAAAATATTAAGTGGCAAAAATATTCATTTTCTCACAAGATTTTCGCACCTTGGATGTTAGTTATGTTTTGAATTTTGCATTGTTTTCAAATTGCACTGATTGTGATCTTTTTCAGTTCGAACATCGTATTTTAGTATCCCATTTAAATACTCTTTTCGCTTACCATGTCTTCAAGAAAGGAGTCCACTATGAATATTATTAATTTTCTATCAGTATTCTTATTGAAAAATAATAATAATAATAATAATAATAATAATAATAATAATAATAATAATATCCTTATTGAAAAGAGAGCACCGAAGGATGTTATATAAATGATGCATATATTCTTAATCATTTCTGGTACACATTTCATGAAACTTTGCATTTAGATTGGATGCATGTTAAATATCGTGAAACATTAGAAAAAGTTTGAGTTAAAAAAGCATAGTACTCACCGCAGAGAATATTTCCAATTCAATAAGGATCGCTTTCGGAAAACACAATTTTCATCACCAGCTTAGTTCGAAAACATTGAAACATGAAAGAGAAAAATAGTTAAATGGAATAAAAATATGAAGTAAAAGAACTTCTTGTCAAATCAAAGTTAACACACGTTGTTTACCACTTTGTGAAGTGGAAGTATTCTCTGCGGTGAGTACTAAGCTTTTTTACTCAATTTTTTTTTTTTTTTTTTCTAAATATAATCACAACTCGTTATACACAGTGATATACAAATCTCACGATGCTGGCGGAAATGTTAAAGTCCGAACAAGAGAGTGATCACTAACTGGAGAACAACATTTGTTAACTTTTGCTTGACAAGAAGTCCTTTTATTTCATACTTTTATTGCTTAACCTTTTTTCACCCATACGTTTTTCTCTTTCATGTTCTATTTTTTTCGAATATGCAGATGATGAAAATCATGTTTTCCGAAAGCGCTCCTTAGTGAAGAGGAAGTATTCTTTGCAGTGCTAAGCTTTTTTTTACTCAATTTTTTATTAAATATAATCACCGCTCGCAACAAACAGTGATACCGTATATAATGAAACATTACTTTCCTCTTCAGCTTTGTACATTTTTCTGTTAACATTCAAGTGCTTCTCAGTAAGACAAATTGAATTGGTTCCTTTTAACCATGCAGTCATATTGAATCTCTTACAATCAATTAATTTTAGAACTGAGAAGTTTTTACAAAGAACTGTCTCATTTACAACCAGTGGCGACACGAAATGGAATTCACATCGATAAAAGTTACAATTTTATCGCTATAAGACAAGGAAAAGCTTACCTAATATTCTAATTCTTGTATTAATACAAGAATTAAGACATTAAGTAACTTTTTCCTTAGCTTATAGCCAAGAGAAAACGTCCCTAATGTTCTAATTTTTGTATCAATACAAGAATTAAGACATTAACTAACTTTTTTCTTATCTTGTAGCAAAGAGAAAACTTACCTAATGTTCTAATTCTTGTATTAATACAAAAATTAAGACATTAAGTAACTTTTTTCCTTAGCTTATAGCCAAGGGAAAATTTACCTAATTTTCTAATTCTTGTATTAAGACAAAAATTAAGATATTAAGTAACTCTTTTTTCCTTAGCCTGTAGCCAAGGGAAAACTTACCTAATGTTCTAAATCTTGTATTAATACAAGAATTAAGATATTAAGTAACTTTTTTTTTCCTTAGCTTGTAGCGATAAAACTGAAACTTCATCGATGCGATTTTCCTTACTGTATAAAATAAACATGTTGTTAAATGAATAAACAAAGAAACAGGTTTCTTAACAAATATTGATTGATTGTATACTAATACATTTCTGAAAATGTGTGTGCTGCAAAAACAAAATAAGTGACGCTCATAAATAACAAATAAAATATACACAATGCAAACTCCTGAAAGTTGGTTTTAATAAAATAATAATAACATTAACAATAATTGTATATTGTAAATTTCCGTTCTTCCTCTTCTACCTGTCCGTCGTGAAGTTAACTCTACCTACTTTGCTTCAAAGTTTACTGTATATACTTCATAAATGTCACAAAAACGGATCATCGAAAAGATTCTGCTATGCGTGTTACGAATACTGCCACTCGAATTACAAAGAATATATTGGAAGAAGTACCGTGGCGTACATATGTAACATACAAAATAACATGACATCAATCACTAACATTTCTGTGGGACTTACTTTCCATTTTTCTCTTAAAAATAGTTATAATACAGAAAGAAATACTAATTTTTCTAACATCTTGCTCTTTTTTCCATTTCTTTTTAGTTAAAAATGATTTTAACTTTAATCTATTGTCTTAGAAAACATATGCTTATGCTTATTTTTAAATTTACTTTTATTTAGGCTAGACGCAGGTAAGACACAAGTATATGTACTGTCTTTTACAAAAGTAACAATTTCTTGATCCTATGTATAGGGAAAACATTATTAATGTAGTCTGGTACCTATTTTCGTTCCTATGAATTCTTCTGTAGTATCCTTCCTCGGAGTCGAAGATAAGATAGGAAACGGTTTATAAAAATAAAAGATTCGGAATCAGGAAATCTTGTTTCAACCAAAACTGTTGAGAAATTCTCGAATGGTTTCTTTTAATGTACACAAATATGATGTAAAGTAAATGCTGCCTATACTCATACATAGTTACAAACGGGGAGAAGTAGTTGTGAAATTAATATTGGTAGATTATTGTTAAAATTCTCAGTGGTTTGGCCCATAATTTTTAAAGTTACCTTTGTCAGTATTGAGAAATGAATTATACGAAATCATTGATAACTCCGAATATATATATATATATATATATATATATATATATATATATATATGCACAGACATATTGCCCGAAAGATACCACTCCAAACTATTTTAGTTGCTAGTATTTGTTTAGTAATTTCTTCATCGCATTTGATGCCTATACACTAGTAAAATAAAAATTAGAATGGAAATGCACGACTGGTCTGTAAATTAAAACAGGATTTCTGACTTACAATGCCGGTGCAGTAACTACTATGCCAGAACCACCTTCCGTCACTTCGCTGTTGCAGTCAATGCTTAGTCATTCAGATCACTTGGATTGTACCAAAATTAAACACAGATCTCAAGAGTGGGCGTACTTATCAAGTCAGGAAGAGCACTAAGTAAAGGCTAGCTACCGGCGCAGTAAGCCGTAAAATCTCCTTCGATTCTCAGTCCAGTCGCATATCTGAACTCTTTCAAGTTTCACTGAATTTTGCACCCGTAGAGGATATATGCGAAGGAAAATCAGTTTCTCAGTATGCACTAGAATCTGGTAATAATGCATTTTATATATTTACCACCATATTTGTATTAATTGAAAGAAACCTTTAAAAAATTCTCTATATTAACTTTATAAACCTTTTAGCATTATATATCTATTCCTATTCTATCTCCGACTTCGAGGAAGATCAGGCGAATTATCGAATATCAGTCGAGAAATTCATCGGGACAAAAGAAGCATCTATATCATACTATACTAATTAATGTTATACTTACGATGCTAATTCAAAGAAATATAATATCTATATTGATAACTTATGAAAGTTCATAATCAAAAGTCGTAATTTATTTCAAAGAAAAAAATACTAAAGGTTTCGACGACAAACGAAAAATCTGACGATAAAAAGAAAAACATACATTAATGTTAAAATATAAACTAAACAGTTCATATGAAGAAGCAAAAGCAGATTTTCACACTTCATGTAATTCGAGAAGGAAGCTCATTTCAAACTGGTCCATTACTCTAGCATAGAAAGATTGTATAACTGAATTTTTAATTACTGATATTTCTAAGATCTTTTGATAGATATAAAAGTTAATGTGGAAAAATGAAACCAAAAGCATGAAGATTTTTTTGTAATGATATTAAGTAAACTAATTCAATGATTTTCAAAAATTAGTTCAATTATTTTTTGTATTTAAATTGGCAGGAGACTATAATGAATGAGTTACATCTGAAATTACAATAACGTTAAGTTTCTCAATAGCAAAAGTGGCTATATTAAAGGCAAAGGTGAGGAAAATTTTCTAACTTCTTCTTGTTCATAAATTTTCTGAATTCTTGTTATTGTTGTCTTCGTTGTTCTAAATATGAATCTAAGTACAGGATTTAATAACTAATCTTTACCATTACTGTCAATTAGATTTTAATGTTAACTTTGGGTGATTATGTAAGTAAGGTTTTTATTCTTTCAATAATAAAGTAAATAAATAAATAAATAAACTTCCCAGGTTCTAGTAGTGGTTTTTGAGGGAAGATACTTCGCTAGAAATCTAAATATTATCGGTACAAGCTAAGGAAGCAAAGCTTCATACAAATGGAGAAAGCTGTATTCACGGATTAGTCCATTACGTAAGCTTGTAGAGATAAGATTTAGATTTTTAACGATGTAGCTTTCCTCAAAAGTTGTCATTGTTCCTTTTCTATTGTATCCTTAATCTATTAAATAACCACTAATATCCGAATTTCTTCTGCTTTCTCTGATAGCATTTTCAAGACTCAGGAAAGTAGGAATTAAGTGGGGATAGGATAATGAAAACCAATTATATCAATATTAATTATGTACAACTAACAAATTAAAACATATAAATACAAACATAATGCTGGAAGCTAAACGATGTTTGTTTATATGTTATGATTTGTTGGTATATATATGGTTTATACTGTTTAACAAATTCCCATTTACCCTGTCATCTAAACTCCATTCCTTAATTTGAGTCTCGAGGATGCTCTCCGAGAATCCAGCGAAAATTTCATTATTGATGATTGTTTAATAAATTTGGAATTAAGCACAGAACAGCAAGGAAAATATTTATGGGCTTATTAAAAACTTCAGTGTTGAGTTTAAACCAAAACTCAGATTGCCGAAACGTTTCTTGGACATAAATTGACATTTATCACTGAATCAACGATAATGGCGTTTCAAATCATCCAGGAGGAGGAGAGAGAATTACAAGGGAAACAAATGAATGAAATATTTAGATTAACGTTTCTCGAGACTCAAGAAGGTAAATAAGGTAAATGATAGGCACAAGTCAATGGTAATGGAAGAATTTGTGGAACCTCGAGGAAACCCTAAGACACCATACAACATTACAGTCTAGGATTAAAAAAATGAATCTGCTACCAAAGGTGAGATCTCTACACCTGAGCCACTGTGCCCTCACAAAAAAAAAATTTAAAACATAGTAAAATCACCCAACCCTTACCATTAAAGGAGGCAGTTACGCTGCTTAAAGATACAAGCGAAAACTAACACATACATCATATCGTTCAAAATTAAAAAACAGCCTACAAACGTAATCGGAATGAAGTTTATATTCGATGTTTCACCTCATACGAATTTAAATTCTGTAGTCTTTCTTTTTCAATTATGATATAGAAGAACAGATTAACTTTTATTACTTTCAGAAACAAGAAAACATAGTTACGAAATAATATCTAATACTTAATATTAGAACGGAAATCGCAATTTTAACATTGGTTTTCAAAAGCAACTAAAAGAAAAATAGAATTATTGGAAAATTTCCAGTTAATATGTAGAACTAAGCTAGGAATGTTTTGAATGGAAAGTGGAATTATACCTGTTGACGATTATAAAATAAGTCAGTAAAGAAAATGTTTTGAAATTTGAGTAAATGCTAAAAAATGGCATTTCAGAGTCCCAAGACTAGTCAAATATAAGGTCACTTTTCAGCATATTTTACTAACTTGGTTAACATACACATATATATTAGTAAGTGACATCAAGTACTTTTATTTATAATTAATGTTACATTTTACATATATATTAATTTTAAATGTTTATTATATCTACTATCTATTAGGTAGCACAAAATACAAACATGCTCCTTGTTCTACCATTAGCACCTCCTACATGCAAAAATTACTATATAGGACGGAACCAACAGTTTTAACCGGGACTCAAAGCACGCCAAAAGACAATTATGCAACTCATCGCTCACGATTCTACACGCATAAATTCCAACTATTATAAGCTTTATCCAACAGAGATTTTGTTGTTATCAGTAATTCGTAGCAATAGTTATTTATGGTCATAAATTACACTATTTAGTTCTAAGTCATTTCAATTCTGGAACCAATTAGTTCTTCTTCAACTTAAGTTCGTTCTTACTGTCATTTTTCTTTTATTTTTAATAAAGTGATCTATCTAAAAATTGTAGGAGCGACTACAAGAACTGTACTTACAATATCACACAGTGAAGCTTCCTAGATATAAAAAGGATACTTGCAACTTATTGTTACTTTTCAGGTACTTTAGTCTTGTCTATAATTGAAAATTAAGTTTTGTTAATAATACTGTTGCAAGATATAAATCATACAAATACAGTGGGGACTGCTGAGTAAAAAATATAAATAAATAAAAAATGTACTCAAAACATATAAGCACTGAAGAATTCTTTTGTAGTGAACACAATTACAAAATGAATTTTCTTTTCTGTAAAAACCTAAAATGAACTTATTTGCAGAATACATGAACTGTTCTATGGGAACCGAAAGAGTAGTATTAAAAGTCGTGTGAATGATCTGTATGATAGTATGTTAAATATGGGGGAAGTTGTGATCTTGAGCTACCAATAGATGACCCGCCTGCAACACGCATGGGGAGCTGACAAACAGGTAAACAACATGCCGATGCCTTTGTAACAGAGTACCAAGTAAAAACACTTAAGTGTTGTGAGACCTTTGTTTATTGAATGCGCAAATCTAGTGATTCATTGTCAAATGAGTATTTATTAGGTGACAGATGTATGATCCGTTCCAAATTAGGTGACAGGTGTATGATTCGTACCAAGATGTATGAGAAATTCAAGAATAGCACCCAGTGTGGAGAATTCTCCTTTTTCAGCATTAGCAGTAGTCACGGGAGAAACACGTGAAAATCGTGTACCGGGAAAATTTGCGCCGCATCACTATTATTGAATCAGCCCGTCACATTACTGATGACAATATAACCTTCGAAAATTGTGTTCAAAACGGGTACCCAAGAAACGATTAATACCTGAAATGAACCAGAAACGTGCCCAGATTGATTGTCGGTATGAGACTGAAATGAAATAATCATTCTCGGTACAATTCTACAAAGGAAAGCGACAAAGCATGAAGTGACACAAGCTATTCGCAAAAGACGACATGGACTGCTGACGGCGGGAGTGTGTGTCTCCCACGACAACGAGAGGCCACTCTGCTAAAGCAACTACTAAGAACCTACAGTTTGCAACTTATTAAATCCTTCGTACTCAGATTTCACATTTTCAGTTTACTGAAAAATGCGCTGAAAGTGTGAGACAATAATGAAATTCAATGCGACTATGCACCTGTCCGAAAAATTCTATTCTGCTTGTGACTCTGCCTGTATCTACGCGCTTGTTAACTGCTGACGTAACTGCATCGAGCTGAAAGAGAGCTACACTGTAGAGTGATAATGTAATTATTTCAATGACCGCAATAAATACTTTGTAAATATTAAAAAAATAATAATAATAATAAAAAACTTGTATAAGAATAATTAAATGATGTAAGATTAAATTTTGACACGAACTGCACGGTATGAACCTCGAAAATCCATAAGACAGAAGGCATCAAATTCAATATATTTCTATACTGTATGTGCCAAATATAACCATAGACATTCTTTTGAATATTAAACAAACTCTTGTTGACACATGCAGAATACCGTAGTCTAGTAGCTAGAGCGTTGGAGTCATGTCTGCGTGGTCCCGGGTTCGATTCCCGGCCGGTGCTTCCCAATTTTCGACGTCCACCTAGCGTTGTGAGGCAAACTGTGGAGTCATGTGGAAACAAGACGTGACGGCCACTAGGTGTAGAAAGCTCCTGATGCGCCTGTTAGGGACATGGCATCGCAGCCGCTAGCTGGAAGTAGTTCAGTCGATCGCTAGCAGATGGCGCTGGAGCAGGCTTAGGCCCACAAAATGGCTGTTACGCCAAGTGGTTTGCTTTCTAGTTAACACATGACTCCTGGGTTATTAATTGGATTTCAAAGACTGAATGCGACATTTTCAAACCGTTGAAAATTCTCAAAACAGAAAATAATTAAGGGGCCATTCCATATGAAATCACCAAATTTGAAACTAAAATGTGGCTCATATGTTTTAAATTTTATTCAAATTTTGTACATGTGTTGTGGTACTCAAACATAACACACCTGTAAAATGTTACAACTCTACCTCAAAGGGAACTGCTGTAGGAGCCATTCGAAATTTGGGGGTTTTGTGCAAAAAAACACCTAAGTCCGCCTTCGACTTAAAGTACTGAAACTGCTAGATCTCTGGAGATATTGAAGCTATTTGAAAACGGTTTTCACTAAAACAATCTTAGAAGTTGTAGCAATAGTAGTAGTTAACTTCCCAAGTGGAGTTAAGCACATAAATTTAACCATCAAACAGAAAAAGGAAGAAAAAATAATGTCAAAATTTGGCAACTATTTCTGAAAAGGGCCCACCTAACACCAACTTCAAATTTTCAAAATAATTAGCTCTGGTATTTCTCTTTAACATATTAAAAAGTTATGAGGGTGTTTTTTGGTATGTTTAAGAAAAACAAATTATGACACAATGTAAGGTGAGGGCGGATTTAGGCACTTTTTGCACAAAACCCCCAAATTTCCAATGACTGTTTCCAATTTTCCGTGTTGAAAATGTTTATAATTGTCAAAACTGAGGCGACTGAATAAATTATTTGTGCCAGAAATCTGAAACTTAAAGTACCATTGCTGAAAGGACTCAGATTCTGTCATTAGTTCCAAAATCATGGACGACTATGAAAACTGTTAAAACGTTTCAATCAACAGAGTATCTCGTTCGTAAAACCTAGAAGATCAGAAAGGAGCATTGTATTTTAGCCAAACCTGGTTCTGAAAAACGATATAGTATTCCTGCAAACACCTTTAATTTAGTCACAGAATTTTACAGCAGCGATGAAGTGCTGTGAAGTGCTGGATTGAGTGTCAGTGTCAGTACGCATATGAATTTCACCATCAAAGAGAAAAAAGAAGAAAAAATGTCATTTTTTTTTCAATTATTTCTGAAAAAGGCCCACCTAACATTAACCTCAAATTTTCAAAATAAGTAGCTCTGGTATTCCTGTTTATCATATAAAAAAATTAGGAGGGTGTTTTTTTATATGTTGAAGGAGGAAAACATAATTCAAGTCTCATATTATTTAATTTTCTAGTAATACGACTTGCATTACTGTGTGTGTGTGGCTGTGTGTGTTCCTTTATAATGGTTGGTGATTCTTATGAAATAATAATAATAATAATAATAATAATAATAATAATAATAATAATAATAATAATAATAATAATAATAATAATAAAACAAGTAGAAACTCTTCCTTAAATGTAATTAAAAAAGTCATTTTAAAACAATATGTGCCTATTACGCAGCCTATATAGTGTTGTTTGATTTAATAAAAGAAACACTGAACAATAGTAAACTATCGTTATATAATACACAAATAACATTTACATGTTTATTTGATTCTAAGCAATTTGAAATATTGAGCCTAAGATCTCTTATCACCAATCTTAGAGATCTTCTCAGTAGCTTGAATTTCTTCTTCATAAATGCTGTAATTTCTGGCAGTACCAGTTGAAATACTGGATACTCCAATATTAATGATGCAGTTTTCGTATGGAATCCAGCATGTGTCAGGTATTTTTGGCCAGAAAAAAACATTTTCGTGGGTCCATGGGGATGAAGGAAATTTACATTAGTCACGATGTTCCTGTGAATTCTCAACTATTTTTCCAATCCACCATTTCTCTTCAGAAACACACGCAATAAACTGCTCACATGAAAGATTAATGTCTTTCGATTCTGCTCAAGTATTTAGAGTGAATGTTGTCTTTGAAGAAGATACATGACTGACTTCAAGTTTCAACAGGCTAATGTGTTCATAATGATGAATTTCACGCGTCCCTTACAACCTTATGGCTTTTCCAGTCTCTTTTGAAGCATTGGACAAAGGTTTCCAACATATTTCAGTATTAAAAAGCGTTTGGTTATAGTTTCACTTTGGTTGTAGTTTGAGAAAATTCGAAGAACTCGGCAACAGTAACAATCTGGTCATTCAGTGGCCTCTGTAAACTAGCATGTCTCGCTAGACATTTCAGCGTCTCAACTATGTTATCGCAAACATTTTTGCCATGACTTGTGGCAAAATAGTTCCACTCACAAGCGAGTCCAAAATCACTCATGCAGGCATAAGTTGACAAAGTTATATATATATATATATATAGTCTTTATATCGGGCACATCTCCAAAGTAGATTACGTATTTAATTTGAGGATCGTTAACATACTTCAAAAGAATAACTTGGAAAACATAAAATGTAACTGTATCGTGCTTTAACACATCACTACCATAACATAATGAAACATTTGATAACAGAAGTTACAGGATCTCTTAGGATGTTGCATTTAAAAGATTAGAATGTTGCACAGTTGAGTAAAATGTTGGTCCAATGCTACTCTTAAACTTCATCTTGAATTATACAGGAGTGGTTTTCAGCAAAATCAACTGTAATTAAGCATGGTTTGTCATCCAAAGTCTCTATTGTTCGTATTTGAAGTAGTTACTCTGTGATTTGGCTATGAAGCTAGAAGTGAGTTGCGCAAATTTGTCATTTTATTCTTACCAAAATCTCAATGAAGTCGTCTGTATCTTTAATCATTGTCTCCATTTGGGTTCTCTCAGTTTGAATTCATTGTTTGTACTTATATCTTATGAGTGAGCCATAATGCACGAACGAGATACTCGCTTGTTTGAAATGTTTCAATAGTTTTCATAGTCGTTCATGATTTTGGAACTAATGACAGAATGTTTCTTCAGCAATGGCACCTGAAGTTTCAAATTTCTGGCACAATTCAATTATTCAATCACCTCAGTCTTGACAATTAAAAACATTTTCAACACGGAAAATTGGAAACAGACATTGGAAATTTGGGGGTTTTGTGCAAAAAGTACCTAAATCCGCCCTCAATTTACAATGTGTCATAATTTGTTTTTCTTGAACATACCAAAAAACACCCTCCTAACTTTTTTACATTTTAAAGAGTAACACCAGAGCTACTTATTTTGAAAATTTGAGGTTGATGTTAGGTGGGCCTTTTTCAGAAATTGTCAAAGTTTGACATTATTTTTTTCTTTTTTTTTTCTCTTTGATGGTGAAATTTATATGCTTAACCCCACCTGGGCACTTCATTACTACAATGTTTTAAATGCTACAAATTCTAAGATTGTTTAGTGAAAACCATTTTCAAACAGCTTCAATATCTCCAGAGATCTAGCGGTTTCAGTACTTTAAGTCGAAGGCAGACTTAGGTGCTTTTTGCACAAAACCTTGAAATTTCGAATGGCTTCTACAGTAGTTCCCTTTGAGGTAGAGCTGTAAAATTTGACAGGTGTGCTATGTTTGGATACCACAACATTTGTACAAAATTTGAAGAAAATCTAAAACACATGAGCCACCTTGATTTGTTGATTTCATATGGAATGGCCCTAAGGCTCTTCGTTAGGCTTACACCACTTTTTTTTTCTATTTTGTGATTAATTAAGGCTCTTCGTTAAGCTTACCCCAACTTTTTAAAAATTTAGTGATTACTTAAGGTTCTTCGTTAAGCTTACCCCAACTATTTTTTTTTTTTTTTTTTTTTAATTTAATCTTTCTCGAGCAAACATTTTTGTGTGGTATTGTCGTTTTTATGAGGGTCGGGAGGCAGTCACGGACGACCTTAGACCTGACTGTCCGGTAACCGTTCGAATTGACGAAAACGTTGAAAAAGTGCGGGAAAAGCTGGCTGAAAATCGTTGTTAGTCCCCCAGGATGATTGCGGAGGACTTGAACATTGGAAAGGATACTGTTCAGAAGATCGTGGAACAAGATCTACAGAAAAGGAAGATTTGTTTCAGATTTGTGCTCCAGTCTGACAGCAAAGCAAAAAGAAGACCGGGTGTTGTCGTGTCAAGAATAGGTCCAACAGGCCGAAAATGATCCAGAATGGTTTAAGAAAATCATAACTGGTGACGAATCACTCTTCCATGTTGAAAGGAAAACATCTTGACTCAATTTCGGACATCCAAAGAGTTGTGACGAAGAAACTCAACACTGTCGGACAAGAGGACTTCAAGAGAGGAATCTAGAAACTATACTGCCGTGCAGTTGCCTGTATACAACAAGGAGGATCGTATATTGAAGACCTATACAGCCAATCAAGGTAATTCTCTTCTGCAATATTTTCTGATACTACCAGTTTTAAAATTTAGTAGACACACTATGTACGTTAATACTGAAGAGTCAAAAGAATATGTTCAGAATTAATACTGTACATTAAATTCGTTGTGCGGTGTGTAGAAGTAGACTGCATTTGAACTAAAACTCTACAAGACTGATAACAAACAGAATCCGAAAGAACTGCATTACTTTAAGAAATGAAAAACCAGGTAGCAATAAAAAGATAAGTAAAACAATCAAATTAAGTTTTTCAAAAATACATTATGAGTGTAAAGGTGTTCTTGCATTATTCGTATACATATCAGATTACTGGACTCCTAGTAAGTCACCAATTATCTACAGAAAACAAACGGATTGCATGAAAAATTAAATGATCACAAACATAATGATTCACCAATACCACAATACATGACAACGTGTAAATATGTACAATCAGTTACACGAGAGTAAGGGATAAAGGGGGTAAATATATAATTGTAATTTATGCATCGTGTATGCGTTGTAATTTATGCATCGTGTATACGTAATTTAAAATAATGTATGTTTCATTCCTATACACAGCAAGTCTAAATATGTAAGTCAAGTGTATGTATACAATAAAACGGAGATATCATTTGCGCCGCACAAGAGTGCGCTGATCTTAATCTCGGCTCTTCAAACATTAAATAAATATTACTCATTTTAGCGGTTTCAAACGAAAGCTATAGTTGCTCAATTCTGAATGTAAGACAATTCAAGATTAGATCAAATTAATCGACACATCGTACGAATATTTCAGTTGGACTCGCTCAGATAAATTAATCATTTTTTTTATTATTATTATTTAACTGTCAGTTTTATATGTTCTGTATATACGAGGATGACGGTAAGTAAGATTTTAGTAACAAGTATCAACAACTAGTTAGACAGTTGTAAAAGATGAATTCCTAAAGCTGGTCTTTTGACCCAATAACTACGGCTAAATTTGACACAAACTCAAACTATATGTAAACGATATTCGAAGTAAGAGTTTCTTCATCATCTCTTATTTCTTTATTTTCTCCCCTATCAGATTCAACACACGATTTTATTCAGTTATTTGTTTGTTGTAATTTAATGTTCCTTTTCTGTACGAAGATTATATAAGATCTAAATCTCTCACGAATTACAAATACAAGGTGTGATCAAAAATTACGGTAAATGTAGTAAGCCCGGTAGCTTAAACCTTTGGTACAGTTAGTGTCGAGTTTGAACGAGTTGTGACATGTTAGTTCGCTTCCAGAGGCAGAAGATTAAGGACATGTAAAGGGTGTCAGTTGCGCGTCAACATTAAGTTTTGTTCTAAGCTGGAAAAAAAAAAAAGTGTCAAAGAAGCTCAAGAAATGTCCAAATCAGTGTATGGCGATAAAGCGGTGGCATTTCAGACTATTTACAAGTGATATGAGCGATTCAAAAGCAGGAAGGAGTCGGTTGAAAATGAGCAACGATCGAGATGTCTTTCGATATCAAAAACAGATGAAAACGTGCCAAAAGTGGCACAAATGATTTGTTTCAACAGGCGAATAATTATCCGAGAGATTTCCGAAGAACTAAACATCTCGTATGGGTCCATGAAAAGCATTTTAACGGCTGATTAGATGGACAAATAGCTTCCTTCTTCACCACGAAAACGCGCTGTGCCCCACCTTGCTTTTGATCCCCGAGTTTTTGGCCGAAAAAATATTTATGTCTGTCTACATTCGCTATGCTCTCCAGATATAGCAGCATGCAACTTTTGGCTCTTCTCAAACATTAAAATTGTGCTTAAAAGAAAATGTTTTGATACAATTCCTGAAATTGAGAGAGCCACGACAGAGCAGCTAACGTCCTTCCAAATGAAGCCTTCCAGAAATGCTTCCAGTCATGGATTCAACCTTGGGATAAGTGCACTGTTAGCCAAGGACAGTACTTGAAGATGATTACATCAAATTCCATGTTAGCTTATTACTTTGTTTCTAATAAAATATTTACCATATTTTTTGATCAAACCTCGTACAGACATCTCTTTAGGGCAGTCACAACGGTGAAAAAAAAAAAAAAAAATTTATTGCTACAAACTAAAGAAAGTATACTTGGTGCACTAATTTTTATATTCAGCCTTTTGAAGCTGTATGAAGTATTCTTTCTTAGCCTGTAACGAATAAATAAATACATTTTTACCGATGTGACTTCGCTCAAGAACCACCCCTGCCCGTCTGGAATGGATCCTGAGTCTCGCCCATTGCAGGTAAAAATGGCATCCGTTAGAACCTAAGAAACATTTTAAAATCCTCTCGATCTCATTATTCTCTGAGTTTCTGACAGTACCAACTGAATAGGTCAATATTTGACCTCTAGCACATCTTTGGTGGAAAATACACGAAAAAAATATCTCAGATGTAACAATTAAGCATACAAGAAACATGCTTTCCAATGGCATCGTTTCAAAAGTCTAGGGAACATGTGTGTTTTGTTAGTAGCGGGAGGATTAATATTTAGAATTCGATTCAGCGAGGGAAAGGTACGCGCTACAATGGACTTTGCATAACATTTGCTGTCAACAATATGCAAAAACAATTCGCCCCTTGTAATATATTCTAATGTTCATAATTTATTCTAATGCTTTTTATTTATTGAATATAAAACATTTTTAAGATAGTATTTACTGAGGAGACTCCATCAAATTTCGTTCTGGTACAGATACTGTTGAACGAAGCAGAAACATTTTGAGGTATGACAGAGCTGAACAACAACACTATTACAAAGAACGTAAGAACAGAAAAACTAAAAGTAATGAATGGAGGAAAGGGTATATAATTTACTGAAGGGACATGGTATCACTACTAAAGTATATTATTAATAAGAAAGAAGAATTGGAATGTACTTATAATACGTGGTTTTACAAAACAATAGAGCACACATAAATAATTAAAAAAAAAAAACCGAAAATGAAAATGAAATCTTTCAGTTTAACGTCCCACTTTTATACCTTTTAACCTAAGGGAAATGGATGATTAAGGAAGTGAATGATGATGGGACAATCGGTAGAATATGGGAGTACCCGGAGAAAACCTATGGACACGATGTTGCTCATCACAAACTTACTTGGGCAGGGATCGAACCAGTGACCCCATTCACGTGACCCCGTAACCCCATGCGCTCTACCCCTGAGCTACCGTGCTACACATAAATGAAGAGAAGATTTGATGTATATAGGGTTATATCATAAGCATATATTCTTCTATGACAACTCACACATATAGTTTAATTTATTAACATGTTAAACCCACAAAAAGAGCAAGAAGATCCTTAATGTGTATTATGGAATGAGGGAATGTAATGTATCATTGTCTTTATAACTTATAGTTTGAACACCGTGTCGGAAGAAAACCACACACATATTAATATACATTGTCTAAATGAACTATTATTCATAAACCACAAACTAGGTAAACTTTGGTACCATCAGGAATGTGTTAAATGTTCACCACTTCCTTTTCACATGACATTAGGAAAGATACCACTGTCAAAGGGTTGACAATGTAAGTTGTATTTGGTCAGCTACTTATAAAAGTAATACTATCAATATATTATACATTTCTAATATCACATGAAATTATATAGATATATATTATCTTTGTTTTCTTAAATGTTATATTTACACATGTTACATATTCCCTTCACAGAGCAGCCTATTGCAGTCCACCACCTGAGCACATATTGCTCATTATACAATTTATCTGGAGGAAGAAATTAGCTCTTTAACAATAAGTTACTTATTCCCATTGCTCCAGAGCATGACTAATGTTTATGTACGGCTAGTAATTTTGAAATTACTAATTATTACCTATATTTATATTATTTATCTGCTCTTGAAGTGTTTATCAAAGGAACTCCGAAGTAGAAAGAAAAAAATAACTCCTGTCCTGAAATCTATATGTCTCAATTATAGTAATAACAAAGCATAGTAAATTTTTATATGGTAACAATATTATACATTATTACTGTTATTTGAGTGAGGCACTACTTTTTTAAATTCCTTCTTCTCTCCTGAATATTCCACACACACCCTCGTTCACTCTGTAAAATTTTCCATTCATGCAACTTTTTTCAACTCTTCAGACTTCGGAATTTTGCTTTTTATATATATTAATATTACGTTAAAAATACTTTTTTTTCCTAAATATAAGACTTCATATATATATATATTTATGTATATTTTGCTCTTCCTGAGAACACCATTCCTTGCAATACATATCAATTGTACATCTTATTAAAGTAAAAATAGCACCTAACTTTGAAAAAACGAAATAAAAAATATAATAAACATCAACGCTTATACAGGTTGTCTCAAAAGTCCCCTGACATAGAGTAACTCTCTTATTATCAGAGTTACAACAAAATGTAAGAGGGGAAATCTTCTCCAAATATGATGTTTTCAATCTAAAGTGAAGATTTTTTTTTTTTTTTTTTTAAATTGGGCGAGTCGTTTGGGCTGTACACTCTTTATGCGCCTAATGTTAAATGAAAACCCAACGTTGCCATTTACCTGGACCGACAAAAAAAGTGAATAAAGTTACTGTCTTTTACACTAACGTGTCGATGGCCAGCTCCCATTTCAAACATGCCCTCTTTCACCACATTGTTACAAAATTTATGCACCTCCTGCCCCGCTCTCCCTTCCCTCAGCCCCTCTATTAATGACAACGTTGCGTTTTCATTTAACATTGGACGCATAAAGAGTGTACAACTCGAAGAGCTCGTCCGATTAAAAAAAAAATAAATAAATAAATAATAATTCACTTTAGATTGAAAACATCATATTTGGAGACGATTTCCCCTCTTACATTTTATTGTAACTCTGATAATAACAGAGTTACCCTATGTTAGGGGACTTTTGAGACACCCTATATATCTGATTTTTTCACATAAAAGTACATGATAATTTACAAAATCGGGTAACTTCATTTAAATAAATTCAAACAAAAATGTAACTAAAGAACTAAACTGAAACCTGCAGTAAATATGTACATTAACTCTATAAATAATTCAACCACACCAACTGAACTACATATTACTATAATTTACTATGTCTTTTATTTATTTTCTTTCTCTTTTTTTATTAAATTAAGTGTACTGAAATCAAGGTGTATTCAGTTTGGAAAATTACTTGTGCATATTTCTATAAAAATCATTTTTCAAATCATCATTTTTATGTACATATATATATAATACAACAATTAACCTGTTTGTGCTTCCTCTGTGTTTAAACATGCACAAACCAGTTGCACATGAATCCCGCCTCGAAAATACAAGTCGTAATCCATACGAACCACTGAAAGAGCTGTTAGTTTTTTTTCTTTTTTTAAAATAATCGTACTATCTCAGTTCCCTATTTTAACCTAATCCCCACTGCCTTCTTCTGTGACAGTGGTTTCACAACTCCTATGGTGTTTTGGAACTGAGGAATGCAGGATCTACAGAAGCAACCTTGGCAGTGAGAAAAGCATGCATGCAGAACAACAGACTCTGTAGAGATGAACACTCTAACTCCTAGAAAGAGAAATGAATACTTTTTAAAATAATTTAAATATTAGTCTAATGTCGTACTAAGAACGTAACTTAGAACAGACATAAAATCTACCTTTATATCCCTTACAGTTTTTTTTTTTTTTCATATATACTAATATTTCAGCTCTGAAATACAAAGTAGGGAAGTTGAAATACACAGTATGTCGGAAAAGTAACGGGACTTAGTTTCTTTACAGATAACCACTACCTCCATCTATTAAAGCAACATATCATCAGAAAGCTGGACATTTGCTCAACAGAACGAGACCACAATCATGAGAACCGATTAACGGAGTGTCAAGGTATAGCAAGAAAAGTGAGTGTGTCGGGTGTCACGATGGAGCAAAGAACCATTTGTTTCAAACTAGGTAAAACATTTACACAAACATTGGAAATGATGAAACAAGTGTATGGTGATGACTACTTATCTCGTAGACGTGTGTTCGAGTGGTATACGCGATTTCGGGACGGTCATGAGTCCTTGGAGGACGATCCAAAGCCAGCCAGACCGAAAACCAAAAATCGCGATGAGTTTTTACGATTCCAAAAGTGGTATACTTCGGGAATTCGTTCCACAGGATCACACTGTTAATGGTGAATATTATCTGGGTGTATGGAACGTTTGTGGAAACGAATTGTTAGCGTACGGCCCGATTATCGAGCGCCAGGCAGTTGGTCTTTATTGCACGACAATGCACCATGTCACAGAACCGTCGCAGTTTATGACTTTTTGGCTAAAAAAACAAATCTGTGTGCTTCCACATCCTCTGTATTTGACTGACTAATGGCCGTGTGACTATTTCCTATTCCCAAAATTAAAATTGGCAATGAGAGGAACATTATATGACAATGTTACACACGTCCAGTTTGCCGTGACGAGGGCCATTGAGGCAATTCCGAAAAAGGACATTAAAAAAATTATGCTATCATTGGTTGAACGTGCCCAGCGGTGTATTGATGCGGGAGGGATGTATTCTGAATAAAAAAGAACTACAGTTGGTAAAATATCTAATTCGTTTTGTTTAATTTAAAAAGAAAATTTTGTTTAATTTTCTTTACTCTAATGTTGGCACTCTGTATGAGATATTATTTACAAGGTACTGACTGTGTAATGGATTCTAAAAATCTTAACAGACAACGACTGGAGCACTATCGTTTGCTTTTTAATATTACTGCTAGGTAATTGGAAGCTGGCTGTACGCCGTCTCAAAAGGTAATGTTACTCGTAAACTATGACACAGTTAAGTCAAGTGCATTCAACTCGATGCAGATCTCGTAGGAAAGAATTATGTTCACTTGGACCCTATTGTTTTCGATGATTAAAAAATTTACGTTCATCTTTTTATTACCATCCCTAGCATGTATCTGGAAAGAATCAAAAGTCACTCTACTAGTTATAATTTCAATTGTTACATTTTGCCACGCCAATACAAGGTGCGATACACATTGCGTTGTTATGAGAAAACGAAAATTGACACTATAACCCCGGAACACAAATAAGAGATTCTAGAGACAATGAAATAACCTCTGGCCACTCCAAACATTTATATGGGCACATTCATAATACTATCTAAAGGAAGTTCTAAAAAAGAATTTAAAAAAAATAACGCTGATCACGGCAATTTGGACCAAGAATACATTAAGGATATCCAGATGGTAGTAACTCGATATTAGTAGTCTTCAGTCCAACCTGGCAACTCATATTTCGTTTCATAGAATCCACCATATTTATTATTACTTCTCTCATTTCTTGGTCAAGCATGATTACACTCTACATCCATAAGGTAAATTTTTCATATTAGTTTTTTCATGTTTTGCGTTAACATTACCTTCTAATTCTTTTCCTGTGGTTTCGAGAGAAACAAATACAAAAGATATATATATATATATATATATATATATATATATATATATAAAATAAAATATTAGTATATGCAAAATAAAACTGTAAATGATAACAGGTTTTATATAAGAAATTTAAAATTAGGTTCAAGTACTTGATTCATATCGAATGTAGACACACTACAACTGATGTTACTTAGAGAATAATCTGAGTATATTATCTTGTTATAAACTAATTAAGCCTAGCTTTTACCACGTGTCAAGGAGAGTCACATTTAAGTAAAGGACTGAGATTAGAAATAGCAGAATAGAAAGCTCGTAATTCACACACACACACACACACAAAGAACCATAGGCAGCACCAGGATGTTGGTAATGCAAGTGCAGGCTTGGAAGAGACAACACATTCTAACATTGTTGCCAGAATGCTTCACACTAGTGAGCCTTAAGATCTCAAAAATAATCCCTAAGTTTTACTTAAAAAAAAAAAAAATAAATAAATAGAAAGGTATGATAGGAAGTAACTTATGAGAGACTTCAGAAGTCACTAAAATATATCCAAACATAGGAAACAATAAATATACAAAATAGAAAGGATAATTGTAGGAAATCTGAAAATCGTAGTTAAGGTGGGTGCAGCTGCACCCACCCACTGTGGCGCCGCCTATGCAAAGAACTAATATTTATCATTCTCTACACTATGTGGAACTATGCTTTATTGATCAGTGTTGCTAGCCCACTTATATTTTTCTCAAAAGTATGAAAAAGAGCTCTACCAATTTATTTTTATACTCTTCATGCATTTTCAAAGTCCTTTTCTTATTTACTATTGCGTAGACTTTTATCCAAATTTTCGTATGTGATATTTTGTACATAAAAAGAAATATTCAAGAGAATTCTTTGTTTTCTTTTCCACTTCCCCTCCCCCACGTTTTTCATAGATGATGTGTTTTAAGTTTTTGCATAAATCTGAAATATGTTTCTATGTCTTCGAGTCCTCACAGATGATGTTTAATTTTTGTCGCAAGATTTCTCTACATTATTCATATTATATTAAACTTTTTAAAAAATTATGATTTCAGTAAACTTTAAAACGTTTGAATATCAACTAATTCAAAGGTCATCAACATCATTTTTGCTGTTTTTTCTTTACATTTTTAATTTTTTAAATTATTGTAATATCCAGCATATATCTGTAAAGCTACGTAAATGTATCTCTTCCCAACTTTTGATTCAAAGATGATTATCAATATATAATTTCTCATTTTGTACAGGAAAACTACAAATACTCTCTGTTTGTTGCGGTAGTTTGTTATATCAGTTAAATTATTTATTTATTTGTTTGTTACCCACTTCGAGAAGGTCCAAAGGATCGGATAAAAGAAAGGACAATTTAATCTAATAACAAGAATGCTACAAGAAACATTTACGGTATTAAGTATGTAACTATGCTCCAATCCAACGTAAATTAGCAGTTTTCATTTTTCCTGTAAGTATCCTCCTATCTGTTGAGTTAACGGAAAACGTTATGGGCGGTATTTAGACAGAATTCGTTAATCACGCGATTAATTGGTGACGTATTAGCTCTGTATTAAAGAGGGTTTTGGTATCAGAGTCTGTTTGGAGTTCAGCTAATAAGTTGATTTGGACATGATTAACTAATATAACCCCAATACCTCGAGTGAGAAAAATAAATGTGGCAACTACGGAAATCTAGACGTGCGCATGCATAGTCTGTAAAAATGAAAATATATGAAATACGAAATGTTTTCCTTCTGGTTTGACATCACAACAAATTATAAATAGTAACGAAATCGAATTATAATTAACGTATTCATTTTTGAGGAACGTATTTACGGGAGGAATAAGAAGAAGTCAATTAATATTACCGATAATAGAAACCTTATGTTGAAAGTATAAGGGAAGATAAATTATCGATCAGTTGTATCCGTCAGAAAACTGGAAATTTTCTACTCATTTCTCACTGTTTACTTTATGAAACAGTTCTGCTACTGAAGAGGACTCGGTTTCATAGCCATTTCATAGTTAACCGATGAGGTGAAAGGAAAGAAAGACAGACAAGTAATTAATTGCCTTTGTATTCTCATAATGTAAGTTTATCGTGGCTAAACTAGGATATCGTCTTCTATAAATTAATTAGTCAAATGTGACTAACTTAGTCAACTACTACGTGCAGATTAGAGACTCTGATAACCATGCGTTAATCAAACCCTTAGTATGGCGCTAATCATACATCAAAACGACTCTGCATAAGATCCTATATATCTATAAACATGACTAACACATAATTTATCTTAGAGTATTATTAATTGCATTAAATTAACATTACCTTCGTTTCAATGATTTTTGTTTCTGAATCTTGAAAATGAAGTTTTAATTTGCATTTGCCATCATCAGAAGAACCTTTTAACTGCGAAAATTTGTATTTCCAGGCATAGGATTTTGCTTCAGTGTCATACAAGGCAAAACCCATGTTCCAGTCCAATGTAAGGCCAGAGGTTTTCCCTCCTGTTGTCACCGTAAATGTCTTGCTCTATAAAAAATAATTAAAATGTATATTATTTTAATATGCTTAATTTCTATGATAAGAACTACACTTATACTGCAAAAATTGTGTATTTCATGTCCACCGAACTAATCAGACGGAATTTCAAGGCAATTATTCTTAAAGAAATAACTACACATTGGTTGTCTACATAATAATATCGTCAGGAAAAATATATTATAATATAATAAGACCTTAAATTAACAGCACCCCAAGTTTTTTTTCTTTTTCTTTTAGATGATTTTAATGGAAAAATGAACATATCCAGAATAAAACATTACGTATACTTTGAAAATATTACATATGGAAATGCTTAATCCTATTTATACGAAGTTCACTAACGTAACATTCACGTAATCAACATAGTGAAATCTTATTATATCAATATTGAACTCTGATCGAAACTTACATGGAAACTTGGATCGTTTGAATATGAAAAGTATACTCACAAGTAAACCTTACGTTTGGGTGAATCGAGTTGCTGACTGAGACACATGTGAGAAAGTAGTACTAAATGTGGTCAGTATTTCAGTGAAGTTATAGGTGCGAAGCTCCAGGGGTTTAGGAGATACAGCTACCAGAACATCACATGGAAGTACAGAATAGTCTTCATACAGTTGGAGGTAAAAGCTCTGTAATATCTCTTGTAACGACAAAAGGTGAATAACAAATATATGGGTACATATTAGGACTAGGGGGAAGTCATATAGTAAGGATATACCTGACGGCGGCCATCTTGAAATCCGCCATTTTGAATTAAGGTTAAGTTTTTAAAATAGGAATAGGGTCATGTGATACATGATTTAAGGCGCAAATTTAATCAGAAGAACAATGGTGACGTTAATTTTGATTTACGCGCAATTGGTAAAAAGTTACAAGGAAATTAAATATTGTTGCAGCATATGTATTAGTCCTTTACCCCACCTTGTAAATTTTGTGTTAATGATATTAGAAACTTGACCTTAATTCAAAATGGCGGATTTCAAGATGGCCGCCGTCAGGTATACCCTTACTATATGACTTCCCCCTAGTCCTAATATGTACCCATATATTAGTTATTCACCCTTTGTCGTTACAAGAGTTCTTACAGAGCTTTTACCTCCAACTGTATGAAGACTATTCTGTACTTCCATGTGATGTTCTGGTAGCTGTATCTCCTAAACCCCTGGAACTTCGCACCTACAACTTCACTGAAATACTGACCACATTTAGTACTACCTTCTCATATGTGTCTCAGTCAGCAACTCGATTCACCCAAACGTAAGGTTTACTTGTCAGATAGATCTAAATGTCCTGTGGAAGCGTAGTGAAAATACGTGAACAGCAAATTTTAGGTGTCAATCAAATAGAGCCATAAGATGGCCCATTACTATTACTTATTTCCTATAAATATTTAACGTTGACGAGTCATGGAATGGTGCAATATGGTCGCGGAAGATTGGTATAGTCCTGTGTGGTATGAAATCATGGTCATTGTCGATATTTAGATGTTATACATATATATGCAATTTAATTCAAGAACAACAACAGTTTAAAATTAGAAACAAAAATGTAAGGCCAATCATTAACTGTTAAAAATAAGCCTGAGTTTTCCAATGGTCTAAGATGGTTTTCATTCACTTATTCACGAATTCAACAAACCCTCACATACAGAAGCTGTATATGTTATCAAATTGTACTTACTAAATTATTAAGTACAGGCTACCTCAATGGCACCAGGTGAGGTAGACCTCGATGTATCTCCCCTGGTTCTGAACGATAGTCCAGCAAAGTAGTTTCCATTGCGTAAGGCTCCGTTGAAGAACGACATGGGGGACCACATTCTATTTGTGTTTTACAGTTTTCCAGAGTCTACTTACAGTTTTCTCACACTTCTTACCCAAAGACCCTTTAAGCAATCCAAATCCAACAAATTTAATTGGACCTGGATCTGGAGACTTTACAGGTAATCTTGTTAAAAGGTATGTCCTGTATTCAGTAGCCTCCTTTATATCCTGGTAGAAGGTGTGAGAATCTTGAAGTGTGTAATGAAGCTTTGGCTTGACGGATGTTATATTGATTCCGTTTCCATGCACTTTTAGTAGCTCTGCTTGTAGATCGGCGAGTTGATATTGTAGTTCTTCGCTCTGTGAATCTTCAGTTTGCCTCAGTGACAGCAGCCGGCAGCCACTATGAACCTTTTCAAGAAAGCCTCTGCATGCTCAGAATTGTTTCACAAAGCGCCTTGCGCCTTTGTCTCTGTACATAGTTAAACTTAGTTTGCCGTAGTGGGAAAGGCACATCTAACCTCATAAATGTAGCGACGTACCGCCACCATTGGTTTGCCAGATGTCGCACGTACAGCTTCCGAGCGTTACACTTGCGTTGCAGTCGGAAAGCATCAATATCACTACCGCTAAGCCTCAACACCTTTTCAAGATTTAGCCGTTGGCACAAAGCGCGTTTTATAGTTTCATAAGACACATTTGGACGATTCGTGACTTGTCTTTGGGTAGGAGGATTCTCTAGCATAGTCATTCTGGAAAGTTTTGTTTTCATGCTGGTGACAGCGTGTGTGTACGGTCATGTTCTCGTTTCCTTTGTTGAAAAACTGAATGCTGAGTAGCATTGCCCATACACCTGTCCAGCGAGTTGGTGAGGCTCAGACGAAGGGACTCCGAGTGTTTCCAACCTACTACTTTGTTACCGAAAAAAGCGAAATGTTGCAGTATTGACTTTATTTTATAAGAAACTAAAGATAAAGAAAATATACGGTAGAAAACAGGGTAGGCCCGGCCTCAGAGCCTCATAGTACCCTTCACCACTGGAATTCTTATACTTACCGAATACATTTTTGATTAAAGTCAAGCTAATGTCACAACTCTTGCTCTTACACTGCTTTCTGATTGTTGAAACACAAAATTTTGTATCATAAAGAGCTATAACCCTTCAAAAAGTGATTCAGTTTTGGCAGCACTTTTGACTCAGCAAGAAGACACAAACACTTAGAAAAACTGTACAACATACGCCTCCAGAAAGCGGTTCAGCGAGATTTTCAGGCCACCAA
Source organism: Thermobia domestica (assembly GCF_964235325.1). Taxonomy (NCBI): domain Eukaryota; kingdom Metazoa; phylum Arthropoda; class Insecta; order Zygentoma; family Lepismatidae; genus Thermobia; species Thermobia domestica. The sequence continues at coordinate 217,649,161 of NC_137457.1, forward strand.
GAAAACATAAAACATTCTCTCACAGTTTTCACATTACACCAACAGACGCGTCTGACCAAAGTCGAGGGAGTTAATTCTGCGTGTTGGGGGAAGAAATTGCCTTTGAAGAAACATACGTGGAAGAGCCTTCTATAGAACATTCTAGAAAATCAGAAATTCAAAGCTATGACTTACCCCTAACCGCATTACAGCAGAACACACTGAACGATGCCAAGCGTTTTCTATTCGTAAAAGTTCCTGTCTGGTTTCAACAGACATATAACGAGATTCGTGGCCCGAGGTTTGTATCAGAAAACAATGTTGTCGTTCATCTACATTTTCCGAGTCTTTTATCACTCTAAACATTGTTTGGTATACTTTGAAGACCAAACCGCACTTCAACCAGTCCCTAATATTAAGCTGTGAGAAAGAAAAGAAAATATATGAGATCAATTATTTAAAAGTTTATATTGTGATGCAAATAATAATAATAAAAAAAGTCAATACACGAACATTTGTATAGTCAGAAACGACACACCAATGATGTAACATTTAATTCTTTCTTGTCAAGAGTACTATATATATATATACTAACATATTCATTGGGCTGGATGCACAGAAGCACAGGTAAGTACTGATTCGATTCTTTGATTCTTCAAGGAACCAAATCAGTACTTGTGTCTGTGCCTCTACTGCTTCTAAGCATTTGCATTGTATGTCACTTTCACGCGTCTGACAACGAATGAGTTTCAAGTGAGTGGTAATCACTGCACAATTTCAGTAGATACCTTATTCAACGCAGACGTCAACTGAAAAATATGAGCAGTTCAACTTACTTCCCCACAACTATCTCGGCTTCAAGTCTATCAATTTTAAAATTTATTTTTTATCTGATTACACTTATTTAATTAAATGAATATAGGATAGCCATTCATGCTGCCTATTTTCAATAAACCTTAAATCTGGACTTCTTTCGTTAAATCTGGTTCTAACGAAGCATATTTCTTTAAAGATCGGATTGGATTGGATTTTGAATTTATCGTCCCGTTCAGCAGCGAGGCTATATGAGACGTAGATCTACTGATTAACGTGGAATTCAAGCCACATGCGCTCCCGCTGGAAATTGAACCACACCAAAGGCGCATACGCTAACCGCTTAGCCACGAGAAGCTCTCTTTAAAGATCGTAAAAAAAAGTGTTTCTATTTATTTGATTTAGTAATTATGGATCTATAGTAAATATCTGGTACTACAGTGAGTTTGTGGTGAACACTGTAACAAACTTATTATTAAATCCTCCAATGATAAAATCTAAATAGATGATTATCAAGAATATTCACTGATACTGTGCCTTGAAAATCTATTCTTGAAATATATCAGAAGTTTTTATTTTTTTCCAGTCTTGAATATGTATCTTGTAGCGTTTAACCGTTTACATTAACTAAAATAGGTTGAAGTATCTATTGAAGTTCATAAAATAGGTTGAGTTTGACCTATACACGCACCTACAGATAAACTGGTACATGCTATACAAAAAGTTGTTTTCTCTATTCACTACACATATGAATTTTAAATAGTGATATTAATTATAAGATGTGAATAGCAGAAAGTTGTAAAGGATTCAAATGTTTAGAGGATTTTTAAGGACACGTATTTTGAGATGTTCTTTTCAACAATAACTGTTGAACAAGTTGTTGTGAACCACATTAACATCAGCACTTTATGCTAGATAAAGACATGTGTTGAGATGTTATGTGAATTCACCAATACCTACTTCTGTTTCTTGACGTTGTCTGACAAAAGATCCGGATTTCTTATATATTTCAAGAATAGAAGGCGAAGGTGTAGCATCCATCGGTGATATTCTACTTATTTACTAGAAGGTGTGTCAGAAGCACTCCTTGTTACATCTAAATAGACAACTTTACCTACCGTTTCATGCTCAATTATGAATTTATACTTGGATTAATTTCATTTAGTTTATTGATTAATACTTTAGTTATCTTCTTTTTACAGAAACAGTATGTTATTAAAGTAGCAGTAAATAGCACGCAATATTAGATTCCTATAGGATGAATCCGTTCCTTTTATATTTTCTTGATTTTTTTTTTTTTTTTTTTTTTTTTTTGTGGTGTTCCTTTTATTTAGAGCCGAGATAGATTAAAAGGTAAGACATCTACATATTAATCAAACGACCCGAGTCGATCCTAGTGGAAGCAGGATTTAGTCTTTCGTTATACCCTTGTCCCATACAGCCTTGTTATACCCTTGTTGCGTTATATCCTTGTCAAGGGTTCACCCAACCTCCATCAAATGAGTAGAGGGGAACCTGACAGTTAAGGTGGCCAAATTGTGGTGTTGACAATATTAATTCTATGTCCCGAGCTTAAGAAAGTGTGGACCTCACTTTCACACTATCTATAGACCAAATTGGCGTGCCCCATAAGGGGAAAATATTTACATTATCTATTGTATCCTCCGTGAACAAGGCTCTAGGCAAGAACAGAAAATTCGAAAGTGCAACGACTATTTAGGATTTCAAATTCGAAGTAAATGAGATAACCGGATTATTCCTAAGCGTATGTAAATATCTGCAAATGTACGTATGAGTTGTAGAGAAAGATTTGATTTGATTTATAATTTCTGAAATATGAACATCTTAAGAGTTTCAAAAGAAAAAGTAAATTATGAGAAGTATGGATGATATAAGAGAAGTGATCACGACAATACATTCATAATATAAAATTATATTCAAAATTGAAAATACGAAGTTCTAAGATATATATATATTAATAATGTACTATACTTTCTCCAAAAATACAAAATTATGTAAGTAATGGCATTAAAGCCACTTTTCTAAAATTAAATTTTTAGTATTTTAACTTCTAAGATTAATACTGACATTGATGAGTAATTAGTTAAATTTATTTTTAAACAGTTTAAGAATCTATGCGATACAATTTAAAGTCCAAGAACGGGGAAAATAATAAATCTTTATCGTATTTGCCTTATACATCCAAGTACTTTCAAAAATAATTCAACATACGGAAATTTTGAATCTGTATGTTGTTGATGAATTCCAAGAAAATTGGTCATTACTGGTACAGCAAAAACTAAAACTAAAACGTATCTTATTCATTACGATAAATAGCGGTAAAAATGAGAATTATTTTTACATTGTTAAGTTTGGAAAGTTTGTTCTAGCAGGACTAGAGTCAATGAAAGATAGTACCAGTGGCCAAACTACTCAATGTTGAGCATTCCCCAATTCTGGAAGTACTTAATACTTTAACTTTTAATACTTTTGTATTGCACAAAACGTGTTATGTTTATTCACACTTTTATTTATTTATTTTTAATATACACATACACGGACTCAATGACAGTATAATGATCGGAAAGTTAGATAATCAAAAACAAAAGTATCCAGAGTCATGAATATGACTAACAAAACCACCATCTAACAATAAGGATAATTCAAATATCAGTTGATTCAATTACTTAAATTACATTAGTAAACTACACTTTGAAACTCTCATAACACAAATTTGAAATATCATGAAGATTTATAAGTCTTGAGACAGAGCTTAAGTTACATAAAATATGAGGATACTGCAAATTATTCCAACTTACTGGTGGGGTGTCAAAAAGAAGTACATCGGTTCCTTTAAGCGTGAGAAATCGTGGTTTCCAACTTTGCCAAGGTTGATTATTATTCAGAATACCTTCGTTTACCCATCCCATATACACTATATGGTCTGTTGATGGAAAATTGCGATTATAAAGCTTCATCTGGAAAAGAAAATTGAATTAGATTATACTGATCGTATTGTTTAATATAGTGCCTGAAAATTTACCTAACATTATGAAAGTTCTAACATTTATTATTATAAGTTGATACCGTATCACAAAGTCTTGCGGAAATACAAAAATTAAAAGAAGAAGAAGACGACGAAGTAATAATAATAATAATAATAATAATAATAATAATAATAATAATAATAATAATAATAATAATAATAATAATAATAATAATAATAATAATAATAATAATAATAATTATTATTATTATTATTATTATTATTATTATTATTATTATTATTATTATTACAAGAATGTATAATGCAAGAGAGAAAAATCGTTCCGCCTTGATTGCAGCAAAATTTTTTTAATAGAATAATTAACACTTCTGACCAGAGTATATACACTTATTTATTAAAAACTAGAGTACAGTGTAACGGTTTCGACAACTTAACGTTATCATCATCAGACACTAACTGAAAGAGATATCTCCAGAGCACAGACATTTATACTAAAATTGAAAGTACTAAAGTTCATTCTTTGCATGGGAAGCCACCTGAGTCGTACTTCCCCGGGCGCAGGCACGTAGCCAAGGGGTGGGTCCGGGGGGTCCGGACCCCCCCCTTCGGAACCAGAAATGTAAAAGATTAAGGAAGGATGAAACAATAAGAAACGAGAAAAAGAAGAATCAGCGTTAAAAATATAAGGCTACAGCAAGCGTATGGTTACTCTTTCTTATGAGGAGCTTTGTGTAAAGGAAACTGTGTGTGAGGGTGGAGGGAGAGGGATCAAGTTGAAAATGAATATTATTGTAACGGAGCATTCCAAAATACCATCTAGCTTCATGCTAATCCTATGGACAACAAATGATGATCGAGAAACTGGTTCGATTAGGTAGACTCTAAGAAGAACTTAAGAAACTCGGAATGTTATATATTTTTCAATACTTTTTTTTAATATTTTTTTCTCGTGATTCTTTATTCTTTTACTCGAGAGATAGTTCGTTATTGAAATACTTACTAGCATATCCTCATTTTATTGTCCTAACAAACCAATATACGTGTTGCCACTAAAATAGTTTAGATTGATCGAGCCCCTGGTGTGTAACCAGAGTATTTCATGTTATCCCCCCCCCCCCCAGCATTACGAAATCCTGGCTAAACGAACCAATATATATTTACAATAAAATAGTTCAGAATGATTGCGCCCCTGGCGTGATAACCGCAATATTTCGTCACGGACCCCCCCTATTACGAAATCCTGGCTACGTGCCTGCCGGGCGTCATCTATTGGCCACCTGTCTTGACTTAACTACCCTCCTCCCACCTGTGTTTATCTTTTTTCAAACATCTGTAACACACCTGTTGTTTATACCTGACCAACTGGCTTAATTTTTTTTTCAACCTTCCTTTGATGCCTATTAGACACAACCTAAAAGTAACAGACTATACTAAATATAACTGATTATGAATATAACAATATAAAAATACATATAGACATAAAAATAAAATATATTAATATACAAAACTATATATAAGTATAACCATACAGTATATAATATGAAACAATATATAATATTAAATATATGGATATAAATTACATGTAAATCTGTCTAGTCTTGCTCTTTTTCTTCAATTTGTTTTAATAAGTTATCCCATAGCTCATGTATTAACAGTCCATTTGTCCAGTTGATTAGTTTGTCCCTTTCTTCTTTCTTTATCCTTTGAGCTTCCTTCCATTTCCTTATTATTGGTCTATTATTCTCCCTTTCTAGCCCCTGTGCACCTTCTCAATCTATATCATGCCCCGTTTGTTTAACATGTTTATATATGGTATAATTTTCTCTCCTAAGTCTCACATCATCCCTGTGTTGTTTTATTCTCTCCTTAAGTTTTTTCCCTGTTTCCCTTATGTATATCATATCACAATCCTTACACTTCACCTTAATTTTTCTCACATGTTTCTTTCGTTCTTCTTTACACTTTCTTAACCACTTCCAGAATTCGTCGTCCTCCTTTTCTATACGTCTTTACACCCCCTCTTCTTAATAAGTTCTTTAGTACTTCTGTCTTCTCCCCAATGCTTTCTATCCCCAATGTGTTACAGGAGGACATGAGGACACTAAAATCAGAAAGTGAAGTATTGCAACAAAAAGTGAAGTCAGTAGAATCGTTTGTTGAAACTCAAAACATCTCCAACCAGTGGACAAAAATAAGTTACAGTAGGCCCAGACCCAAATATTCTAATGTGGTATCAGGTAAAACAATTGTATGCGAAAACAGATACAGTGTGTTGGAAAACGTCGGAAGTGAAAGAGGCGTGAATTCAAATGAAAAACCGATAGGAAACTCACAAACGAAAAATAGTGCAAGGATACCCATGTACAAGGGAAAAACTACTATGCAACCAAACGTGCCGAAAGTTACAAACAATAAAACTAATACAAGAAGAAAGCCTAAGACAGACGCGCAAGTGTATATATATGGTGATAGTCACGGTCGTGGACTGTCCGAAAAAGTGAGTAGTAATTCTAAACACAAGTTGGCAGTGCAAGGAAATATCAAGCCTGGAGCTAAAAGCGTTGATGTGTTGTCTGGTATTAATCCCAACATTGTAAATAAGGAAGGTAATTATGTAGTAATATTAAGTGGAACAAATGATGTGGCCAAGAATGAAGGTAATGAGGCTGTTAGTAGAATTGCAAAACAACTCTGTATGTTGAATAACAGTAAAACAATTGTGGTAAATGTCCCTTATCGCCATGATCTTACTGAAGACTCGTGTGTTAATAAAGCTGTACAAAGTACTAACTTAAAATTAAAAACAATGTGCAATCACTTTAAGAATGTTGTAATGGTGGATATCAGTAAGTTAGGTAGAGAAATGTACACTCAGCACGGTATGCATCTCAATCAAAAGGGTAAGGATGAATTAAGTACCAAGATCTGCGAAATAGTTGATAAGGACGTAGCCAGTAAATTTGAAAGTAAGGAAGCAATAGCGATGCCATGGGTAGCACAGGAAAACCAAATTCACCCGACTCCATGAATAAAATTGCATGGGGCCGGGTGAAAACTTCAAGTCTGACGACGTCTCTTCATTTTAGTAATATAAGTAGCATAATAGAGGCAAGGAATAATAATAATAGCTTTTCTAAGAACTATGGTACTAACACAGCTCTGCAGAATGTACTAATACTCCACTTAAATTTACAATCGATAAGAAACAAGTTGACTGAACTTGAAATTTTCTTAGATACATTTCCCTGTGATATCTTATGCATTAATGAACACTGGCTTGCAAATGAAGAAATACATTTGTATGTTCCAACAGGATATAGGTTAGCCGCTATATTCTGTAGATATTCAATACTCCGTGGTGGTGTAGGTATATATATCTCAAAAATACGTTTAATATTGAATACACTGTTTTGAATTTAGAATGTTTTTGTATTGAACAGAGTTTTGAAGTAGTTGGGTTATTGCTAAAAAGCATAAAAGTAATAATTGTTTCCATATACCGAACCCCAAACTCAGATATCAATATTTTCATTGCTAATTGGGAAGAGTTAAATATTTATCTTAATAAATACAAAAATTACAAAATATTCTTTATTGGTGACGTGAACATTGACGTTCTAACTAATTCACCGGTACGAAGTCTATTCTGTGATATCCTCAGATCTCACAACTATTATTACGTTAATGATCAACCAACTAGAAAATCTGCATGCCTAGATAATGTACTTACTAACGAAGATAAGACTAGAATGACGTGTGGTGTCATACAGCCTTTGCTATCTGATCATGAAGGTTTGTGGCTTCTGATTCCTGTGACAGTATGCATGGATTCTAACTATGTTAGAACTAAAAAGTTTAGAATAATGGGGGAAGCTAACATACAAACATTACGAAGTAATCTAAGGGAAACTAACTGGGAAAACATAGTTTTAAACGGTAAAAATATTTCTGAAGTCTTTCATAATTTCATGTGGACTTTGACTAAATATCTAGAGGAATGTTGTCCTGTAAAAGAAAGAACTACTTCCTACAAGCGCGTTAACAAATTGACCAGAGGAAATCCCAAATGGTTTACACCTCGCCTTCAACTGCTCCGGAATAAAGTAATGGCTCTTTATAACATAGCAAATGCGACAGGGTCAGCCAGTGACAAAGAGAAATATAAAATATCAAGAAAATTGTACAGAAAAGAAATTAAAATGGCGAAAATTGCTGCGAATGAGAATTTCATAAATAATTCAAAAAATAAGTGCTCTGCGGCCTGGTCTATTATTAACAGGGAGCTAGGGAAACAGGTTGTTGAAGACTCGATAAAGATATCCCCAAATAAATTCAATGAATATTTTGTAAATAGTGCTAACAAACTAACTGGTAGGCACAAAAATGGCATTAGTTCACAAGTAGATTTCGCTTGCTTATTGACACAGACAAATATTAATCAACATGGTACTCATTTTCTATGGACCCCTATAAATATTAGAACTGTACTGTCAGTGGTCAACAAATTAAAAGGTTCGAATAGTGAGGATATATATGGGTTTTCTAACAACATGCTAAAGAAGATAATAGACATAATAGTTGAACCTTTGACCTATTTATTCAATTGCGTACTTCTCGAAGGTGAATTTCCAGAGTGCCTTAAATTCACTGTTACAGTTCCGATTTACAAGAAAAATGATAAAACGGAGCTTAATAACTATCGCCCAATATCTTTGGTACCAATAATATCTAAGGTTTTTGAGCAATGTATTAAGAATCAATTGTCAAGATACTTTGAAGAAAACAAATTGTTTCATAATATGCAATTTGGATTTAGACCTGGGTGTTCCACGACTAAAGCCGTGGAAAATATAGTATCAGAAGTGTTAGATAATTTGGAGAACAATCTTCATGTTGGGGTTACATTATTAGATTTGAGTAAGGCATTCGATACCGTGTCACATAATATATTAATTGCGAAGTTACACTATTATGGTATTACTGGCTTGCAATTATCTTTAATTGCATCTTATCTTAGCAATAGAAAACAAGCTGTTCGCATTGGAAATGAAAAGTCAAGTTTCATGTGTATAACAAATGGTGTTCCACAAGGTAGTGTATTGGGCCCCTTTCTTTTTCTTGTATATATAAACGATTTTCCAAGTTTTTTGCCCAATAGTTGTGTTTTATATGCTGACGATATTACTGTTGTAAATTCAGACAAAAATATAATTGATATTCAAAGTAGGAATAGCGAAATGTTAGAGTTGTCTTCTATATGGTTTAAATGTAACGGACTTACAGTAAATCAGGATAAAACAGAAACTATGTACATTAATCTTAGTAATTCTACGAGTCATTCAGATACACGTAAATCTGTAAAACTGTTAGGAATGTACGTCGATTCAAAGTTAAATTGGAATGAACATACAGAAAATTTATGTAGAAAGTTATCCAGAGTATTGTTTTTATTGCGTAAATTAAAAACTGTAATTAGTGAGAAATCTCTTATAACATCGTACAATGCCTTTTTTCATTCACATTTGGAGTATGGAATAATATTCTGGGGTAATTCTTCTGGTGCACAAAATGTCTTCAAATGGCAAAAGAAAGCAGTAAGAATAATTAAGGGATTGCCTAAAACAGCATCATGCAAGGAAGTGTTTAAGGAAATTCAAATTATGACAGTGCCTTCTTTATTTATTTATCGATGTCTCATGTATATAAAAGAAAATTTAGATAATTTTAATCACCGAAGTGATGTTCATTCCTACAATACTAGGCATAAAGGCGACCTTAATATGTCACAAGTTAGGTTAACCACTACTCAAAAGAGTTATAAGTATACAGGTATGAAATTATTTAATGTATTACCACAAAATGTACGCACAATGCCTCACGACAACTTCAAAAACTTTTGTAAATCCTTCCTTATAAGCAATTCTGTATATAGTATCTCTGAATTTGAAAAAATCTGTTATCAAGAGTTGAAAGCAAGAACTAGATAAAACTTGCCTGATAGTGTGATAAAACTTGTAAATATATATATATATGTTATATTTGACAATGTCTATTACAACAAATGTTGTTTAATGACAATAAAGCATATCTTATCTTATCTTATCTTATCTTATCTTATCTTATCTTATCTTATCTTATCCCATGCTATTTCTCCTCCTCTTCCTTCCTCTCCTTTCTTTCCTTCTTTCCTCTTCTATTCTGTTCTTCCTTAACTTCTCTTTGTTGTACCCGTTCTGCTCCAGTAGGTTGTGGAACTTCTCTATGTCCTCCTTCTTTTCCTCTTCTTCAGTATCTATTTCTTCTATTCTTCTCTTCATATTCCTTATAAAATTCCTTTTGCTGCTGCGATCCACATCACTCCTTTCGTGACAGTAAACCCCTGCCGCGCATTCTTTCCTATACCATCTTGTTGTCAATCGTCCATCTTTTCTCTCTATAGTCATGTCCAGGAAGTTTATAATATTGTTCTTCTCCAATTCCATTTCCAGTCTTATTCCTTTCTCTTCATCTTCAATCTTCTTTACGAATTTTTCTAACTGTCTCTTTGTTCCTCTCCATACCCACAAACAATCATCCAGGTATCTGCAAAACAATATTAGGTTGTTTCCACCTTCTTCTATCACTCTCTGCTCCCATCTGTTCATCGCCAGTTCTGACAACACTGGGCTTAATCTTGAACCTATACTCAGTCCTTCCTTAATTTTTACTAGTTTGTTCCCTATTGTACAAACTTTAGTACTTTCACTTTTAGTATAAACATCTATGCTCTGGAGATATCTCTTTCAGTTAGTGTCTGATGAAGATAACGTTAAGTTGTCGAAACCGTTACACTGTATTCTAGTTTTTAATAAATAAGTGTATATACTCTGGTCAGAAGTGTTAATTATTGTAGCAAAATTTTATTTTGCATATACAATGAAAAAAAAGGATAATAAACATACATAATATTCAATGTAAAAAGTCTACTATTTTCCACCTCGAGATGAGTTTTAGTGAACAGTTTTGGTGAACAACTGAAAGTAGATATCAATACAATACGCCTTCCCATTTTTTGAATCATCTCTGTACACTGAATATGTTTTACCTTACGTTTCATTCAATGACTGTTAACATTAAATATTGCACACGTGCACTAAACAGGTCAAGATCTGCAAAATAACTAAATTTGGCAGAGATCAGAGAAGTTTCATGGATCGCGTTTTAGTGAAATTTCTTGATTTCAGAGTCCAAACCCAATTAATAATAACTTGGGGAAAGGTTCTGCACATCACTGTATTTCATACTAGGCTCCCACGCGCACTAAGCTCGTCAAGGTCTACCATCATACCAAATTTCGTCAAAATCGGATGAGTTTCATCGATCGCGCTTTAATGAAATTTCTTGATTTCGGCGATCCGAAACACAACTTCGATGGTCAATAGCTCGAGAATTAAAGGTCTATTACAGCATATTTTATATGCGCATTAACCTCTTCAGTGGATTTTTACATCGAACTTAGGTATACTTTAGGGACGCTTATTAGTTTAGTTGAGATAAAATTGTAATTATTGGTCATCAACATTTATTTTGGACCCTTAAGGCACTTTATAATGAAAATTTTAAAAATATACACATCTACATATATTTTTCAAAATGTACACTATAATGTACATTTTCCCTGTAGCATTTGTATATAGTACACATAAAATGACCAATTTCAGAACACTGTACTAGATTTTCGAGTATGGAAAAGGGTACTATAGAAAGGTCTTTTTTTGTGATTACGCACCATAAGAAATCACTTTTGGTGGAATTCATAGAAATAATTTCTTTTTTGGTTTAGACACAAATGTACTTGGTATTTTTGACAAAGAAAAAAAGACCTGAATTTTCCGTATGTCTGATATTTGCAACGGGTTGGTTCATCTTGACCATCATGAGTAGGAAGATAGTCTACTTTCTCCACTTTTACACTTCGTCAGTGAACTTTGTGGTGGATAAACACCGTGTGCCTGGGTTTTCTCGCGGTTCTCCCGTTTACTCCCACCTTTTCATTCGACCATTTTTTCCATTTCTCATCATCACCGTCTCCTTTAACCTAGCCGGCATAATCGTGGGACGTAAAACTAAAAGTTTTTTTTTTTAAATTTTTACCTGCGTTGCAACCAGAATGCAACAAAAAATACACTGCACGGAGTAGAACTCCACGGGATTAAAGTAAAATGTACAGTATACTGTACATGGTTTTTCTCAAACATGTTTTCACGCAAATAAAAATAATATGCGTGTTATTTGGCATATAACATTCAAAATTAGTCTTCTGCAATACACAAATGAGCAATTGTTTATTTTGATCATCCCTGTTTACTCAATAGAAACACAAGGAAAGCACAATTTTAAAACACAAGGAAAGCACAATTTTCACAAAGCACAGACAGTGCCACATTAGTAGTTCAATGATTGACCAACAAGTAGCAACACTGTCTATATTGACCAACAAGTAGCAACACTGTCTATGCACAATCTTCAATGAACACCGAACACTGCAATTAAATGAGCACAAATGCATTTGTGTGACTGTTGGGCGGTTTTCATTGTTAAAACTAGTTGAAAACTAGGTACAGTATACTGTACATTTTCCTTCAATGAGTGTAAAAAGAAAACGTAAATTTGCCACGAAGGAGGTTAAGCCCATCAAGAGCTATCAATTTTGATCAAGATCAGATGAGTTTTAAAGATTGTGTACTATATACACTATTCTTGTGATTTATTTATTTATTTGTAGGTAAATTAAATGAATGGTGATAAAATGAATATTTTTCATTACAAACTTACAAATTAAAGGTGATCCCTTTCAACATACTCTCCTCCCCTTTCTATACATGTTTGCATATGAAGTTTCCATTGTTGGAAGCAGTTGTGGAAAACTTCAGGTGTAACCATCTTGAGTACTGCTGCAATTTTCTGCTTTACCTCTCTCACAGTCTAAAAATGAGTTCCCTTGAGGGCCGATTTAACTTTAGTTAAAAGAAAAAATCTGACTGTTCGGCGAATAAGGTGGGTCTTTCAACACTGGAGTCTTCTTAACTGCCAGAAACTACTTAAAGGTCAAAACAGTATGCAAAGGATCATTGCCGTGATGCACAATCCATTCATTGTTCTTCCACAAGAGGGACGTTATCTTTTTAACGCGTTCTCGCAGTTTCACCAAAACCTGTCACCGTCTGACTTGATGGTACCCATTCAATCAAAGGCAGACCATTGATTTCAAAGAACACAATGAACAAGACCTTCACTTTCGATTTGCTCTTGCGTACCTCTTTCATTCGCTGAAAGTTTTCCATGAATTACCTTTTCCTTTCAAGATCATACTTACAAATTGACGTCTCTTCAACAGTGACGATTTTTTTTAACAAATTCGGCTCTGCTTCCAGGCGTTCCATTGTGTCACTGCATACTTGCTTCCGGAAGTCCATGTGCTCCTGTGTGAGATTTTCTGGTACCATTTTAGCGTAAACTTTGAACATGTTCAAATGGTTGTGTAGATTTGCGCGGGCAGACTCTATCGATGCCCACTAAGTCTGCTATCATTCAAAATCTGAACTGCGATCTTTCCGGACAATGTCAATCACTTTTGTCACATTTTCATCGATTGCTGCTATTACAAGATAACCAGTTTTTCATATCATCAGCATTCTCATGTCCCCTGCTGAAGCGTTTGTGCCACTCATACTCGTGTACGTGATATCGTATTATCCCCATACAATATTCTGCAACAGTTTCACACACTCGTTTGGTGATTTATTTAATTTCACAAGGAATTTCAAGTTAATGCGTTGCTCAATTTTCACATTTGCCACTTTTCCGGCAACACGATTGAACACCTCTCTCTTCAATCGCTACTAACAGTCTAAACCCGACTGAGCGGCAACTTATGTCAATCATTCTCTTCTCGAAGGTTCAAGGTTGCTCTACTGATCCTCGTATACTATTGGCAAGGTTGCCAGCTCTGTTATGTTTAGCCAAGCCTCGTACCTTAAGGCTTGGCTAAAATATTTTTCGACAATCAACATGGTTATTACCCTCAATAGGATGGGCGTCATGCCACTTTTATCTCGATGTGGGGGATTTTCTTGATCGTACATTCCCTGAGAGATTGATAAGATGGCTAAGCAGGAGCTCAGTAAAATTTTAAAAACACTTGAGCACATTGTTTCGTTTTTTAATGCGCTGTGCTCGCACCTGCAGACGGTACATTTTGATGCATATGTTGACGAAAAAGAACTCTTCCCCTTAAGGATTTTTAAGGAAGGAAAAAAAAAAAGCTTCTTCATCTACTTTGAGAAATTTGTAATTAAAAATCATTTCAGAGCTCAAGTTTCGCTTACACTATGTAGAATGACACAATACTATTAACAGCTCTTGAAGGATGAAAAGAAAACTTAATTCCGTGAAATTAATAAACTATTTATCAATAATTTCAGCTGCTCACGAGGCAGCTACTCGCGTTGAGAGACAAGTAAAATAAGATTAGAAGGATAAATGTGGGAATTTGTAAAGAATTTAAATAATTGTACATGTAAGAAAAAAAATCACAGAACATAGAAATAACTACATTGCTGCTATGGCGGAGAGAATGAAATGCTGTCTTATCCATTTCATTCTTACTGAACGTTGGTTGACATTGTCATGACAACACGTGCAAAATATAGTTGTTTATCATTATGTTGAAACTACATTTCCTGCTGAATGTTGTACATTGACTTGACGTGCAGCTACCAACAAGACACACACAGTGCACAGTGGCAGCTAGAAGGGAGACATGTAATATTAGTTGATTTGTATTGTATAACCTCAGTACCCCGGTTTTAGCAACGCAGAGTACACACGACGGAAAACATGTGTTTTCCAGGCTTGCTTTGTTTTTATTTTCAGTATAATAGTTAAAAGATATATTTCCAGACATGGGTCCCCACTCAAAATTTACTCTACTCCGTACCTACTACAAGCCCTAATGTTTGTAATATGAATTTTCTATCATTCTGTATATGTGACCGATTTAGATTTTATTGGAGACAATATATGGTCAGTGTATGAAAATGCGTCTATCTGCTTGACGAGTGTAAGGAAATTGGTCCGAAAGTAAACGTAGACAAGAGGAGATATTAATACACTGTGACAAGCCGAGACTATCTTCACAGAAATACCGTAACCAATTACACCGTTTGTTAAAGTGAAGTGTCGAGCAGCTGCAAAAAAATCTGTGATTGAGACGCTTAACAGGTTGACTGCTATGGAGTGCTATGTGTGTGCGACATAGTGGGAGCAAATATGGTCGAAGATAGTTATTAGGTTCTCAGACAGAAGAAACTTAAAAACGAGCGGAAATTTGAATTTGAGACCCGCTTTTGGGTATGGTAGCCGAGTGGAGTAAGTATACAGCAACAAGCCACGAAATCTGTTTGTGCATTTTGCCCACTCATCTTGCAGACATCAACATAGAACTAAAAACTTTAACCACTACCAATTTTTCACAAACTTTCCTTTTTTCCTTTTGATCTGGTAATGTAAAGATGTGCAAATAATTAAATTTAACCAACAAAGTAATGAAATACGCTGTACAAAGCACAACTAAACTATAAATATGTGCACAAAAATGAACCAATAAATTAGTCACAACCATATTACGCCATTTCTATGAGGTATGAATAACTACTGCTTTGTGAAGCCAGACTATAAGTACAGGTTAACATTCAGGGGCCTAAACAACTGGTTTACACATGTTACTTGACGAAAATCAAGCGAAATCCACATATGGTCATCACGACTTAAACCAGTTATTGTGGTGAGAGTCTAAACTGGGTACCACCGCTTCACAAAGAATGGTACTTGAGAGCCGTTTTTGTGTCCATGGCAGTCAACTTGTATGGTATATAAAGACTATGGGAAGAATGAAACGTGGTGTTTGAGTACGATCCGGAAACGAAAACTTAAGAACTGAGTGGCACACTACAGAGTTCTCACAACCAAAGAAGGCGCAAATAAGGAAATGAAAGATGAAATCTATACTTATTGTCTTTTTTGACTCTAAAGACAGTGGTCGAAGTGAGACGATATGCAGTGGTATGCCATACCGTCTCTGGTTTCTCAGTGATGAAGGCATACCGTTTCTGGTTTTTCAATTATTAAAACATACCGTCACTGGAAAGTAGATGCTAAATACCTTTAATAAATCCATTAATTGACGATCCATAGCTTTGTACGTAAGAAGATTTTATTTCTTATGTAGAAATAATTTCTAAGTTGACAATACCGACATATTTGTTATCTTTTTTCTATCTTATGTTTTTAAAATGAGGTGTCTTCAAAGTAGTTCACCTAGTTTATATTTTGATATGCCATATTGAATTGTTATGTATGTATGTGTGTCTTCTTGCTTTAATGCATATAAATGGCGTGTTTTGAGGATGGGCGGATTTATGAGTTTCTGCTAACGGGGCGGACCTTCAGGGGGTTTGGAATAGCGAGTGGGGGACCAGGAGTTTTCCAGCAGGAAATTGTTAATATCCTTATTCGGTTTTTGAGCATGTTCGTGTATAATTCTCTATAATAGAACATAAATAAATATTTCTTAGGAAGTTGTTTGCGGAGGACTAAAGTCTTTTCATATCCCCCTTCTGTTACCGTAGAGAAGCTCTCCTTTGGCTTTCAGTCATTATGTAAATAGAAATGCAATCTTTTAGGCAACATACCGCCACTGCATTTCAACATTTAGACAGCCGGTATATCGAGTCAAAATCGTAATAATACATACCGCCTCTGCTTTTTTCCCCACTTCGAACACTGTCTAAAGATATTGTTCATAAGGAGTTAGTACCTCTCGGAGATCACCAACATCTAGGGTCTTCATCACGAAAATAAGCCGAGAGCAAATCATTGCTGCTTGTGAGAGAGTTTCTGGCAGAACAAACTCAGGCTGACCAGACGTCTCGGATTTACCGGGATATTCCCGGTTTTCTGGTAGCTAGCTGTCCTGGTATCTCGAAAACATTTTTCAGAACATTCAAATGTTCTGGTTTCTAAAAATAGTCACTTTAATCGAAAAACTTTAATATCAAGTTGCGCATCAAAACTAGGCGGATGTCTCTGGTTTTGGTTCAGTAAATTCTAAGTATGTTTGATGGTTTGAAATCCTATTTTTTTCCTACTAGAGAAATGTTAGTTTTTCTTTCTTTTCTTTCTCCAACCCAACTTCTTCTCTACTGACGACAGTGCTTCGCCAATATGACAAGAGAGACAAGAGGCATCCCAGAAATCAATTATGACCTCTTCTGAACATTTACGTAACGATAAAAATATAAAAAGTTGTTGAGGACAAACCCGCGGGCGTTCGAGGTTATTGAAAATCCTGGGTGTTCAAGTGTTAATCAAAGTTCTATAATTCGGAAAGTGATGAGTTCCTAACTATTTGTTTCTTATAATTCTAAAATAACAATGCTTCTAAATATTATTGTCCTCGTGATTAATATTTAATCACTTAATTATTAACAATTTGACGTGGTTACTAAGTTACTATTTTTCTGACTTCCTTCCAATACATATTTTGTTTTGTGCATGGAAGTTATCTGTGACGTGCCCGTCTCGTAAACAATTTCATAGAAACCTGGAGTACTTCACTATGAACTGAAAGGAAATGATGTCGAACACATCATGGTGAAAAAAAGTCACGTTTGGTTTACTGCTAACGAGGTTAACGCCATTTCACTGCCGACAACAGCGTGAATAGGACTACCAGATTTGAAAGAAAATACTTGTAAACAAATCCGTAGATATTGGACTGCGGAGGCTATTGTCTGCTTAAAGTTTTTTCCCTAAATTATGTACTGTAAATGTATCTGAGTGACCGTAGAATATAGCATTTTCTAATCTTGTGAAGATTCAGGTACGTATGGTATTAATATTACTTATAGTAATTAATAGTTACCTTTGCAGAGTGCTGTGATTCTCTCTTTTGCGTACAGGAAGTTGGAAATTCTTTTTCCTAATTAGGCATTCGGAAAAATAACGATTCTCTATTTGAAGAAAATATTCCTTTTAGAGAAAAGACAAAGATACATACATTTGTTTTCTGTTTCTTTTCTTGGTTCTAGGGGTAGTAGTATTGGTTAGTACATCCATATATTTGTCCATATCTACTGATTTATGATCTAATTTAACATTTTGCCTATTGAAAATTATTCAGTCCCGGCCAGTAAATGATTACACACTTTCTTTCGCATAACTGTAGTAAGAATGCTTGATTTAACGTAATCTATACACATGGATAGTCTACGTGAGCTAATATAAACAATATATGTGACTTAAAAATACAACATATTTCACCACGTGTGAAGTTTTATGTACTATTAAATATATTAAATTATTTCAACAACTTCTATTGTCTTTCTTGGTTGCTCCTGGTAACTCTCATGCCCCACATGTTACTTCTTAGAGTGTCATATTGCACTTTGCATTGTTCAGCTGAAAATTAATGAAGCTAAAATGCTTAACGATGTATTTGTCTTGCACTAAAACGACCTTTGAATACATTTTAGTTTCTGTAAAAAATACTATAAACTAGAGCTTATTTTAGAAGATTAATATAATGAATTAATATGTAAAGCTTATCAAAGTATAAAACAGCTCTCCCAAGCGAGAGAAAAGTTTTAAAATTTCCATGTTGCCCACCAACCTATGGTTGAGGTGAACAAGAAGAATATAATGAAGAACTGGTTATAGTAGACTTATGCTGATTACTAAAAAGCACTTCGTAAAGTTACTACTATAATCTTAAACTTCCATTTGCGAATTAAGTTCATTCAGCACTTCTTTAAGTAACCACGAATTAATCAATAATTGCATATGGATATATCCTTGGAAATGTCAGTTTGCAATTGAATTTCAACGTTGTAACATCGCTTAACGTAACTGCTGGTTGATATATTGGTAAAATTTGTTTTTCTCTTGTTATTGTTGTTAGGTCTTTACTGAAATTATACACAGTAGCAAATCTTGACTTTTTTTGCTATTTTCTCTGGAATTTATTCCCTCCTTTCATACAGTGTATTCGAATTTCAATTGACGAATAGAATTTATTTTTTGCATACATATGTATGCATTTTTATGTGACTTTTTAAACAAATAAAGATAGATTTATTTTTATTTACTAAGAAATTGTCGCTGCTTGTAATGCTGCACGTTTCAGATGAACTAACACGAAGCGCAAGACGATATTCTGAAAGATGACATGTTACATGTGAGTTACCTGGAGATACAGAGGAAGATAACAGAGACTGCTGAAACAGTTTAGTACTTTAATAATAATAATAATAATAATAATAATAATAATAATAATAATAATAATAATAATAATAATAATAATAATAATAATAATAATAATAATAATAAAACTCCAGACGTAGTAAAATACTGAGTAAATTATATGTATTAATAAAATGTACAAACTGTAGGAAAGAAAAAGACCAAATTAAATATGTAACCAAACAGATGCAGACTAACTAATAAACTGAAGAAAATTACAAATACATGCAAAGTGCAAGAAACAGGAACGAATTCACTTTTTATTTTTAATTTTTGAAACTTCTATTTTTATTCTTTTCTTTCTCGCTCCATTTTTTAATTGCATTAAAATAAGGCAAAGTAAGATTAGAGAGAAAAATGGGTACTTGTGTTAGTGGATTGGAATCGAAATAGTTGAAAGACAGTATAGTTAGAAAATTCGATTTGTTGTTATACTTTTACATTGATAGGTAACTACATGGTGACACTTGGTTTAAGATGATAAATATTTATTTATTTATTTATTTACAAACATGATTTCATATACAGCTGAACGCCAGTTTATACTGGAATATCTAACAAATCTAAGATATGATAACATAGTACAATAATAATGACGTCGTAGTGCGGAGTTATATGCTGCTTCAGAATTAAATAAGTCTATGGGTGTATGTGACATTTCGTTGTGATAGTTTAGGAAGCCTGTAGAACGGAAAACGTTGAACTACTGAAAGTCTAGGTTGCACTATATGAAAAAGATAAGTGTTACGTACTTGTCTGAAGGAAATTCGGAAATACAATTCTGGGAGTAGCGTTTCAGACCTGAGTTGACCATGTGTGAGTTTATACGATATTTGAGGTCACTGATTTTATTACGAGTGTCACGTAGTTGAATATTTAGTGTTTGTAATAGGTCGTTTTGTCATCGTACGTATGCGAGGTTCTCTAAAGCGTACTATTGCAAGGAAGAAATTTAGAACTGAGTTTAGTCGGGATAAGTTTGTAGGAGCTTCCATTGTCCAGGTAGGTGAACAATATTCCATTTTAGGAGAAATTATTGGCTTCTAGAACATTGCTAAGGAAGAGATGTTCCGTATTTTTGTTGATCTGTACAGAAGACTTAGAAGACGCATCGAATGCTTAGTGATAGTGTTTATATGTTCTGTGAAAGTTAATTTTGTGTCAAAAGTAATTCCGAGGTTCTTATGACTATTGACTCTCGTGATGGGCAAACCATTTATGTTGTATGAAGTGTGTACAATATTTTTCTTTAGGGAAAAAAAATTGATCTCCCCCGTGGCTAATCGGTTAGCGTACGCGCCTTTGGCGTGGGAGACCTGGGTTCGATTCCCGGCGGGAGCTCATGTGGTTCGGATTCCACGTTAATCAGTAGGTCCATGTCTCATATAGCCTCGCTGCTGAACGGGACGCTAAACTAAAATCAAATCAATTTAGGGAAAATTTTATGGATTTACTTGTATCGGGATTAACTTTTAGGAGCCATGTGTTAAACCAGGAGGAAAAATTATCAATGTCGTTTTGAAGTAGCTCGGAGCCTTCTATACTGTTCACTTCTCTGAAGATTTGGCAGTCATCTATAAACAATAGGATTCTGTTGGAATTTGAGTTGAAGCAACTAGTCAAATCATCCACATACAATATGAATAAGAGGTCCAAGTACGCTTCCCAGTGCTACTCCGGATTACAGGTAGAGGATTAGAAATCGATCCCGCCAAGACGACTCTCTGGGTGCGGCCTTGTAAGTAGTTTTTCAGCAAAGATAAGAGTGGCCTATGAACACCGAATCTATTGGAGATTTTATACGTTAGATAAGAATGGTTAATGGAATCAAAGGCACTAGATAAATCGAAATAGATGGTGTCAAGTTGTGCATTGTTGGAAACACTATTTACAGCGTGTTACTGAAGCGTGATTAAGCATGTTACTGAAGTTAGTGAGGCAAGAGCTATTTGACACGAAACCATGTTAAGATGTTAATATATAGAGAGAGGTGAATTTGAGAAGTGTCTTTGATAATTTTCTCGCAGACAATGGATATGTTTGAGAGTAGCGAGATAGGCCTGTGGGATGACACGTGATTTCGGTCCGAATTTATAGATGGGGGAGACAAATTGTTTTCCAAGAAGAGGGATAATAGCCTTCCATGAAACATCCATTAAAAATGAACGAAAGCGAAAAAGAAGTAATAGATGCTGTGGAACGCAGAAAGATTGAGTTTATATATTCAAGGTCAGAGGCTCTCTCAGGCAGGAGAGACAATAAGAGTGACTCAACCTTGGAGGCGTGGTAGGTATATGAGATAACGTGAATAGCAAACGGATTGAACAGAGGGGTAAATAGATGGTGTATTTGCGTTTGAGAATTTGTTACAAAAGAATTCGTTAAAAATTTCTGTTTTTTCCTAATCTTCTGCACTTGATACACCATTATACATCACAAGAAGTATGCTAAAAGTTTTAGTTCTAGATCTGATAATACGCCAGAATTGTTTAGGGTTGTTCATGCTGGTGTCTGAAATTTTTAAAATATAATCTAGGTATTTGCATCTCAATAGTTTTTTTGCGTGACGTCTTATGTCAGACAAATTCTTATATGTAAGTTCATTTGGAAATGCACGCCACAGTTCGCAAACCTTTTTCTTATTTCGCAATGTGTGGCGAGTCTCTTTGTCCTGCTATGGTGGAAATTTCATTGTTTTTACTTTTTGAAGGTCACTTCTAGAGATTCGTGGTCTGAAACAAGCATATTTTTAGATGGGATGTCACTCTGTGGCGGAAAAGTTGAGAGACATATGGAAGTTAATATAAATGATCAGAGGTTAATTGTAACGAGTACAACGCAATAGATGCTATAGTCTGGTATTGTTATATAGTGTTAAATAAATTGTATCTAGCAATATAGGTTGCTGAACCCAGAAATGTGAGTGTATACTTTTCCAAATGTTTTCTAGATATCATATGTCAGATGTATGTCAAAAGTAATACCACGTTATTTTACTGACTTACAATCTTCAACATAAAAAAGTGAATACATAGAGATTACGATAAATTTTGCTCCTACGTCCCGGAAACCTGTAATGCTAATTATTACATTTGCACTAAGTGCCAGCAGTACGAGATACATAACTATGGAGTAACACGGAAACCACTGACTGTTGTATTGGTAAGGACTCGAATCCCGATCTTCCGCTCGCTGGACAGATGTTCTACATCGAGTTGCTAATGACATGACTTGTTTTCTCTGTTTTCGGTGATGTATTCTTCAAAATATTGCTTATTCTGGCTTTGGAACTACATATAACTTATATAAAAATCTAAAATCTAAAAAGTAAACACTTACATTAATAAGTCCATCTTTTCTTATAAAGCAAGGCAAACAATGTTACAGTTTCAGCAACATATCATTGCTTTCATCAGACATTATAAAGACTACAGGTTATGAATGTCAGATAATGAGGAGTCACTATAACAACCAAGAAAATTGTTCCTTTCAATTTCACAGTTCTAATGTTTTAATTAGGTGCAAACTTCAATTTTTAACTAGTTTCAAATTTTTACTTTTTTAAATTGCAGCTTTTAATTGGATATACATCTGCGTGTATGGCGACCTCCGAAAATCTCCCTATACAGCGTGCGATGGCAAGCAAATATCGCACATTGCAGGTGACCATCCAATTACTGTTTATGCCTTACGCTGGAGTCAATCTGAAACAGTATCATGTGGCTGAGCAAAAAAAGAACTGTAGGAGACTGTATGAACGTCATCTCGCGGAAGATCGATCGAAGTTTGTTGTGCCTCACAGTCTGCAGTAACGTTCATGCCGTTATAATGAGTTGAGTTGATTTTGAGCGTAACGTCCCTTTTAGCAGCGAGGCTATTACAGACCTGTTAACGCCAATGATCGAAGCACATTCTTCCGTCTGTGCGCAGAGAGTTTTCCAAAAGGGTTCATGATTGTGACCAGTTTTTCGTACAGGGGCAAACTGCGCCTTCGAAAGGTGAAGCGAACGTCAAAATCAATGCTGCATACTACCAGACTCATGTCCTGACTGAAATGTACCCTCATGAAATTTCAGCATTGTACAGGCAAGATAAGTTGAATTGAATCAAGACAAAGTATCCAGCCACACGGTGAAAATATCGCTAGAATTCTATCGCCGTATGGAACAGGACTGGAATTTCTGCAATTCCATTCTGATATTCCCGTCAAGAGTCCAGATGCCAGTCCAATAGACTATGTGCTTTCGGACTCCTTGAGCGGCACTTGTCCCATTATCAAGTCCACCGTGTACGGCCTGCGGAAAACTGGTAAAAAGGAGTGGGTTGCAATACCCACGGTCCAGTTGCAATGCACCCTCATGCAATGGAAACTACTATTGCGGACAACAGTCAGAGAGGTCTGGAGATCGAAAATAACCCGTAATAGAAACACGGCACGTGTGACAACGTCAGAATGTCGCCACAATGATTTAATATGGACTCTTGCATCTTTTAAAAGTGTGACCAGACTGATGGTACCCTGCTGTTTGCTTTCTACTAAAGAGATTTTTGATTGGAAGAGTGAGATTAGCAGTTGTTGGCATGTGATGGACTATTTTTTATTATTATTCTGTGAAATCTTAAATAAAAGTTGTTTCTGAATTATTTTTTTTTAAAAAAAAGAAGGAAGAAAATGGAAGACAGTGAACTTGAAAAATAACGACATAAATACAATAAGAAAAATGTGTTTTGAAGGAAAAAATTCTTTGTGATTACGTCAGCAGCCAACTTTTGTATTCTTTCGCGTATTTGTGTAACTGGTTTGAAGTGCCTTATGCGAAGGAGCCAGCGATCCGAGTAACTGACACAACTTGGCCTGTTTTCTTTTGTGACCAGAGGGTGTGTGTTTGACCAACATAGTTTGGATTGACCATGGACATTTTCCATCGTTCTTAGATTTTCTTAGTTTCGTTGGCGAAGGTGAATCAAAAGAAAGCTTGAAAGGAAACTATTGTTAGAATTTTTGTTGCAGTTGTGCTAGATATTTGTCAGTTTGAAGCCCATTCCGCTTTACTACTTGGATCTGCAGGAAATGGTGGAAAAGAGTTTGATAAGGCCAAGCTGCTCTAGTCAATTGCACGGAAGGGACGACAATTACTGGTTTGATATGTGTTGACGTGATAACTACCTGCTTGCCTTACGCGAAGGAACCAGCGATCCGAGTAACTGACACAACTTGGCCTGTTTTCTGTTGTGACCAGAGGGTGTGTGTTTGACCAGGATAGTTTGGATTTGAATGGACATTTTCCATCGTTCTTAGATTTTCTTAGTTTCGTTGGCGAAGGTGAATCGAAAGAAAGCTTGAAAGGAAACTATTGTTAGAATTTTTGCTGCAGTTGTGCTAGATATTTGTCAGTTTGAAGCCCATTCCGCTTTGCTACTTGGACCTACAGGAAATAGTGGAAAAGAGTTTGATAAGGCCCAGCTGTTTGAAATATTGCGATAAGTGAAGGACGATATATTTTGTGCTTTACTTTCGATTTATGCTTGCTGGTGGTCGTTGAGTTTAACTTGGCTATTCTAATTATTTTTGTTTCTTTTTAATTTTTATTTTTTGATCAGCATTTTTCTGGTGGATTAGAAGTTATAGCGGCATTTTATATCTACCATTGGATTTATTTTCAGTTTGAGATTTAGTAGACACTTAACTTCTAGTTAATTATTTCTTTATCTATTTATTCGTGGTGTTATTTACTTTTTCGGTTTACTTTTCTTCCTGCTATTTGACGTTAATTATACAATTTTGTTATAGGTATTTATGATTCAAATTATTATTGTACTCGGAAGTTCGTTCATATTGTTAGTTCATCATTTAGCATTACAGTGGAGTCCCGCTAATCTGAACTAATTGGGACCGAATCCTGTTCAGATTACGCGATTGTTCGGATTAGCCGGAATAATAGTAAAATTTCGGTTTGAAGCGGGTGAACATATTGTGTAGTTCACTCTGCAACGATGGGCAGTTTGTCAGCTTCTGTCTCAGTTCAAACATTGTTTCCTTTGTTGTGAGCACTCGCGTATCACAGTGCGAGAGACTATTGTTATAGCGAGTAAGCGTAAACATACAACTCTTACTCGTAAGGATAAGCTAGACGCTCTAAAGCGCTTAAATAACGGTAAAAGCATGCACCTATTTTCATCCTTTTAGTTATTAATTTCCTAAAACTGCGTATTTTGGCCACAAAAAATAAAATTTTCCTACCGGACCTGTTCGTATTGCCAGGACTCCATTGTATTTTGATCCGTTTCGTTCGTGAGAGTTGATAACTCACTTCGTGTTTGATATTGAAAGTGGGTAGGTTTCCTATTCAGTAGTATTTGGTCCGTTCTATTGCGTGTTTGACTTTTCTCTAACTACTGCTTTAGGAGGCTTTTGAATTGCTGTTTAGCTCCGTTTTTGAAGTACTACTTTGTATGATTCTGAATTGTTTGCTTTTCTCTTTTGATGCAGCGAGTTCCAACTGGGTCAAAATTGGTTGGTCAAATACCACTCATTGGTACAGCAGTTATAATATAACAAAGAAAAATCTTATTAAATCTTGGGAACTAAAATTTAGAAAAGGAAAGGATATTTAGAGAATTAAAATCAAGCGTCTGGGAGCCATTAAATTTGAAGCCGTCCCTTTAGTAATTGTTAACGTACAGAATTTACCCTAACTATCGGTTCCCTTTGGGCGGGTTTGTGTTTGCGAAGTTGTTTATTAATAAAGGTGAGAACCCTATGAAAGCTAGTTGGTTGTTGATTTCCGAGAAAAGAATGCGAAATTGAATTGTTAAACGTTAGCTAATTAATTGTCAGAATATTTGAGCAGTTCAAATTTAAATAGTTGCTTACTTTGAGATTATTTGAAAATTCTGAAGGAAATTTGATTAAACATTTAGTGAGAATATAGGAATTCAGTAATTGAGAAAAAGATGTTGAGACTGAATATTCACGGTTGAATTTAAATTTTTAGTGTTGATTGCAATTGGTATATTTATCCGCGGAAAGAAAATAAAAGTTTTATATATATATATATATATATATATATATATATATATATATATATATATATATATATATATATATATATATATTGTTATTAATGCCTTTAGCTTTAAAAGGAAATTCTTAGTGTCCTATTTGTTAAAGGCAATTTTTGGGGTATATCTAAGAATTGTTTAGGTATTTAGAATAATTTATTGGATATTAGAAATTCACTTTAAGGTCTTGGTCGCTGGATTTGAGTTCAGAAGATTTTGGATTGCTATCAAGCAATCTAAAGCACTCCACTGTATTGAGTTTAACCGATCCATTCAATTCTACAGCTTTTTTTTTTATTTTTTATTTTATTCATTGTTTTTGGTTGAATGTCAGAAGACAGTTATCGTCTATTGAGCGCGGGAGGGCTACACTAGGTAAGTGGCACATTCAAATTCGGCTCAATATAATTAAATAAAGTTCTGTAGTTTAATCGCCCGTGCTTATTATCCAATGATTAATTCCCCAGAAATCGTTGCATCTTATGTTCATGTGATAGCTTTCGATTTTCCATTGTTAGCCTATATTTTAAAATCTGTGGCTATAAATGAAGGCTGCCACGTGGCAATAATAATATTTTAATTGTCAAATGCCAGATACAGAGATGATTTCAACAAAGATTCATCCACCAGCTTTCATCACGATCCACCATTTTTAACCATCTTTACATTAAAATTACCATATTACAAAACAAATACTTATACAAAATTCAATGATATAGGTGACTGGCATCTGAGGATATAAAACGTTAATTGAGGTTAGGCAAGGAAGGAGTTGTCACTTAGAAACTTACAGTATTCTATAGAATCAACTATTACAGTTTGAAAATATAATTACCTGAAGATTGGTAAGGCCAACGATATTGTCTGTAATGTATTTGAGCCATTGTGACAATATAGCTGCATCATCACAATGAATAATACCAGTACTTGCACCATTTAATCCACGAACTTCAAATGCATTAGGCCGCAACTTGTCTGTTCCAAAAATATATCTCGTAACATAGGCCATCATAAGAGGGACTGTAAAACAGGAAAGAGTAGTTATTACTATTCTTACGCAAACTTAAAATATAAAAATTTAATTCTAGAAATTTTTGTAGAAGTTTATACTTTTCTGGATTCCGAATCAGAAATTTTAACTTCTTTTCAGAAAGGTTTAGCGGGAGAAAATTAGAGTACGAATCATTTCTTTAACTTCATGTATTCCGTAACAAATTCTTAAAATCCAGTTCTTCGGGTTCGGAAGCTATGGAAAATTAAACTTTCACAGAATTACACAAGAAAATAATACTATTCTTACTTATATTGCTTTCCAGTTACCAACAAAATATTCTTAGTCAATATATTTTGAGTAAACTTCTGCACTCATCATTAGGTTAAAAAGCAAATGATTAGAACACATTGAAAATCTGACACGGACACTCACAATTAAAGTAATAAACACAATGGAAGTACGTACTAATACAGTTTGTACGTGTACTCTAGAGTGTATTTAGCTTATCTTCGCTGATGCCAGTTGTCATTTTAGCAATGGCCGACATGAACAAAGACTTTTTCATAGACGGTATGATTATACCATTATATATATTTATACGAATAGCAAAATATTGAGTTTGTGCATTTGAAACATTATTTTTCATATAGCTGAACGATTTAAGGATATCTAGTAATTGATGCCACATGTTACATATTACACAATTGGTTAACATGTCAGAGATGTGCTGCGCTGGTCATTTGATTGTGAAGTATGTTGTGTAGCAATCTGCTACAAGGATAACATTATGGAAACATTACAATTGATGATAATGTATCTATGTGAATCCAAATAGGACCATTTTGCTAATATTGCTTCAGAAAATATAACAATGCTTTAGGACAATATAAGCACCGTTCGTAGCTTCGTTGTAGAACACTATTAAAGAAGCAATCAAAAAGGACACTGACTATAATTATTCTAATATAAGCTTCTGTAGCATGCTAAATGTTCGTCTCACAAACAAGAAATTACACATCTATTTTTTTGCTGCGCTTAGCAAACCAAGCACTAATACGGAAAGTACAGACTTCTCTTCAATGAATAAGGTACGTAGGCAAATAATGTGCACCTTTCTTATGCTGAAAAATAATCAGATTATGTTGGCTAGGCATAGCTCTTTTTACTAATGTTATACACGAGTGAATACGCTACTTATCTCCCAGACGTAACAAATGCACAAACGCAATATTTTAACAGAAATAAATAAATGTATTGTAAAAAAAAATTACTATGGCAATATATATAGTAAAAAATGCAAAAACGAACAACAATCAAGTCAGAATAACGTCACTACTTAGAAATCCATGGATTTCGATTTTTCCTTTTCAAAATAAATAAACTAAATAAAAATAAGGTTAAAAATGACAGAATGCTAGCAAATTGAAAAGAATGCTAGTAACACAAGACAACTCACGAATATGGTGCTTGTAGACTGTAATGTCTAAATTGGGAGACTATATCGATCCTGTGTACGAGAGGTGAGTTCTTTACCACTGAGCCATAGTCACCCGCAGGGAGGAAGTAGAAGTTATTTCTGACATACTTTTCATTTATGAAATTATTGAAATATTTTGTATAAAGTTTGTATGTTAGGCGAGAAACTGAAGTCAACGATTAATCGAATGAAAGCTCATTCGTTCGCATTTAGTACAAGTAGGTAAGGTGAAAGTGTACACAACCCCAAGTCTTAAAACGAACTGCTCTGTGGATCATATCGCAAAAAATTTACCTTCCAGATAAAAAGTTTCTTCTGTTAATTTATATGGTTATATGGTGGCTATTGTAGATTTTAAACTTAACATATAACTTGATGTAACATGTAACCGACAATGTAAATTTATTATAAATGAAAGAGCTTATATTACAGACAAATCTTCTTCTTTAGAAGTTTGATACTTATCTTTATTTTTTTTTTTATTCATGAATAAATCTTTACATTGTTCAAAGTGATCTATAGCTATGCGATAAGTGTGAGATAATAAATACACTTACTAATATCTAGATTCCGATAACACTTCGTCCCCCTCTTCATAACTTGCAGAACAGGTTCTGCGGGCGCCTATGCACTGAGCCATCGGGATGTAGAAATAGAGCTAAACGTTACATTTAAAAACATTAAACGTTCCACTGGAGATCAAAACCAGTACCGTGTACGCAGAAAACATACACGAAAACACTCGTATGTTTTTTTTTCTTCAAAATATATACTTCATATATACCAAAATAGAATGCGTTTAATGCTAGGTTATTTAAACACTGCACTCTGCCTGAGAAATGCATTATATATATATATAAAGCAAAATGTAGTAGAACATAATATAAAACATCTATACTTTCTTTATACAGACAGTCTGACTAATTTAGCATGAAAAATATAATTTGGCATGAAAAATCTGTATAGAACATAATGGTATCCAAATATAAAGAATGGTCAATGCTCTGAGAAATGTGTTTTATACAGTGTATAGCTTCCATTTGTAAATGGCTATTGTTGTGTGTGATTAATGATTTTGACAACTAGCCAGATTGTTTTATTCATATTGCTCTGGAATGGCAATTAATTTTTAAAGCAGATGTCATGTATTACTTGCATTTAGTTCGATAACACATAAATCAACTCTACAGTCAATGTATGACCCAGTTCTGTTCCTAACATTAATGCAACAATAAAGACAAATACTCAATTCTCATGAAATCAACCACATAATCAATCTAGTCAAGTGCAATGCAAGTCACAGACAACTTGCGTCAAAACTTTAAGTACAAGACAAGACTTTAATTATAAAACTTATCTATTTATGCGAAGGTCGCGTAGACCTACTACTTTGTACTTATTTACAGTTACAGTAAAACCGGTCTACTTGATTCTGTAGAAAAATTATTTTATTTTTATTTTTATTGCAGAAAAAACAAACAAAAAAAAACACAAAAAAACAAAAAACAAGTAAACTTGTCCTACGATTTCCAATCCATCGGTGACCTTGTACAAACATAAAATTACAAGTTGACAGTGGAATACTGGTTTATGTGATAAGCATGGATGGTGTGGTCGAAGCGTACTAATAACAGATTTAGAAAAAGAGGAGGAAATCATTACGTAAAATGTTGTTCCGTATGAAGTAAGTTTCAATATTATTGTATAAATAAGATGGGTTAATATATCATGTATTTTAAAAATTGGCGCCCACGGACCACAGACAGGGTTGGTAAGGTAATTTATTCGTTACTTTTTTTTCCGCAACAATTTTTATAGAGGTAGTTGGTGAGTACTTCAAATTAAATGCCCGTAGCCAAATTCCCTCTATAAAAAGTACCACAGGATTCTGAAACATATATTTTTGGATAGCGCAGATAATAATTCCTAAGTGAAGTCTTGACCCGACTACGGTAGGTCCCATAGTTTTGGAGCTATGGATCTTTAAAGTTCATTTTTTCATATTTTCGGCAGCTTATAACTCCGAAAGAAAGCATTTCTGTACCTAGGTTGGTCTATACTTTTTGTCTTATCTTGGTGTCAGAGATCATCTCTCAAACGTTGTAGGTGTTATTTTGAAACACCCTATATATATATATATATATATATATATATATACAGGGTGGCTCAAAATAAGTATACAGTCCCGTACTGATAAGCTCACTGTATTTCATATCGTTTCTTATTGTTATCCATCAGTTTCTTTATTATTTGTTCTTAAAGCCTTTTTCCTTATGCCTTAAGCTTGGAACAGCCGAAGCAAATAAACCCATATGCTAGAATGTTATAATGATCAATGCAGGGGTATATACCTACTTTTGGGCCACCCATATTATTTATTTATTTATTTATTTATTTATCTGTCTGTCTATATATATATATGAGAATTGATTTCATATACAATACAAATAAAACTGAGCATTTATTATCAATAGGTGCTTCCATTGATTTTAACGATTAGCTTATTTAGAATATTGAAAGTACTAACCGACCACAGATATTAAATTTTTTAACTGCTGTGAACTACCGAAAAATTATGTCATGAGTCGCCACTGGGTAAGGCCAACCAAATTTGACGATATGACAACTAGGAACCATTACCAGCATTGCTTCACGAAGTCATAAAGCAGTTACATTGATTTTCGGCAGATGGTAATTAAATCCGGTAGACGTTGATACTTACCCCATCTATTTCATGGTACAAGTTATATCATTTTCAGGAAAAGTCACATTTTCAGTAATTTATATGTGTACGTATTTTTTCCTCTGCGTTTGCAAACTACTATCTTTATTTATACAATCTTCGCTTTATATAAACCTGTAGAATAGTTTTCTGTGTCCGTGGGCACCATTTTTAGAACACCAAATACTACACTGATATCGCTGTATCGATCTATTCGAATGTGTAAACCAATCTTCGGTTAATGATTTGACGAAAGATCAAAGTAATAAAGAAAAGTAATTCAATGACATATGGGAAAGTAGTCAGTTAGAGAGTTAGAGATAGTACTTACAATGTATTGATTGAGGGTTAATACGTATATTTCCTTTGGTGGAGGCATAAGCTGTGCAATTCGCATGGTATTACATTCTTAGCCGTTATAGTGCCATTGCTATTCTTTTATGTGTAAGAGAAACAAGTACATTGTATTAAATTACCTGTAATGACATCAATCCATTTTCGTTGAGGGCAAGTAGGGGAGAAGGAGCCTGAGTTTGGACGACTATTACATGGGGATCTCCAACCATCTTCTGCTCTCAGCTGAGCTGTAGCACCTTCGTTATCCAACTGTCTTTCTTCTTTCTGTACTGCAAAAGTAAACAACATAAACAAGTCAGAGAATGTGTTTGATAAAGACGTTATAATGTCGAAAAGTAAGTGCTTTCGTCATATGCAATGACTTATAGAGAACCTAAGTTGACAACAACAAATATATCCAGCTATTAATATTGGTCGGGCGCAAGAGAACAGATATTATGATAAGTTAAGAAGAATATTGGGTTGATTTTTCTTGAAATATCCAGCAATATTACCTTATTTCCTGATTCTGAATGTAAGCTAATGGTTGTAGTGAAAACGTGTTCCATGGTGCTTGCTGATAAAAACTGGAATATAATATTGCAGTGTTTTCATATTTGGTCATCTGTATACACCGACTACATTTTTTTAGTTTGTTTTACAACAGTGTATGCTAAATATAATTTTCTTATATTTTATATAAAAAACGAAATGTAGATAATTTCTGGTTAATTTGAAACAAATTTTACAGTTTCAAAGTCATATTCAATACACTCAAAGAGGCCTTCTCTAGAGGACTAGAATCACACAACTATAGGAAGCTCGGATTTTAATAATAAAAAGTACAAAACTTCAAGTTATAAATTATTTCGACAGTGAACGAAAAATTCGTGCTTTTTAACCTACATTTGTATGGACAGCAGAATACCCGATAATATCACGTTTTGTAATTTCAGACTTTACAAAATATAGAAGTTCTATTAGAAATGTGTTTTTATACAGACATCGTAATATACCTCTTCATGCTAACATAAAAGAATCAACAAAATTCTTACCAATGAAAGAAAGAGGACAACAACTAATCCTATAAATGAAATAAAATAAATTTAGTACTATATAACAAGAAATTGTAAATTTAGTGGTATTTACCTTATTTGATTCTAATAGTAATACTGTATTATTAAAATCATGACTGTAATTTGTTTGTTTGAAGTTTAACATTGGTAGCGAGCTTGGATTTAGGAAGGGAAGAGACACACAATACACGACTGGTTTATTAATTAGCAAAAAAGAAGCAGCAAGTGTTATAATGCTTTAGATGTAGAAAAGACTTTTAACCGAATGAACTACGATACTTTTAGAAGGCTCAAAAAAGGCTAGAACTTAATGGATAGATAGAAGATGAATAAGATACTTATACAGAGACAATGGGTAAAAGATTAGGAAAGAAAACAGAATAACAAAGGAAAGTGGAATTGAAAGGGAAGTTGCCTGCCTTTCACTAATACTACTCAATATTTATTTAGAAGTAGTAATTAAGGGTCTATAAGAGAGAAGACGGAATTTTGATAGCAGGTAGAGGGTAAGTGTATTCGTTTTCTGATAATACGACAAGAATCTGAAATGAAAATTAGCAACGTGATAAAAAGAAAACATGTAAATATTGTAAGATGAAAAAGATGAAAGCAACTGTAAACGCGAAATAAATAGACTTGGAACGAAAAGAAATGTGTCAACTGTAGAAATTAGACGGCGAAAAGATGAACACTACTATGTTTCAATCGAAGTAACAATAGTAGTAAAGACTTGAAACAACAGACGAGAAACAAAATAGAACAGGAATGAAGAAACAATCTTTTAAGAAATAATAATAATAATAATAATAATAATAATAATAATAATAATAATAATAATAATAATAATAATAATAATAATAATAATAAATCGTATTTTGTGAGTCACTGAATAAACCAACTCATAAAACATTTCTGGTGGTGTATTGTACTGAATGGAGCATTTTAAATTTAACATTCTACGGTCATGCCTTTTAGACTAAAGAGGATGACCGATGAATGAAAGTGAATAATGAATGAAAGTGAATAATGATTAAAAAAACTGATGAAGTGAAAATGTGGGAGGGAACGGAACCCTGAGAAGACCAACGGACACGATGTTATTGTCCGTCACAAATCCTCATGTCCTGGGATCAAAGCATGGACCCTTTAAACCAGATAATCGCAGCACCTCTGAATTCCTGCCTCCTCCTAAAAGTAAAATGAATTTATTGAAAATTTTCAGCTTGAGCAATAACAGTCTTACAATTTTCAATAAGATACAACTTCGGATACACTGCAATCCAGAGAAGAGAATACCACGTTACATTGGAGCCGGGTTCATCACTTCCAACGAGTCCCGCGCTCCACACTTCCTAACCGGGCTCGCAGTAGCGAACAGAAACGTGAACAATGCAGAAGAGCGAATAAAAACAACCAGACGCGTTCCAAATGTAAGTATGAAGAATAATGAGAACAGTTGAATGGAACTAAAAATTAATGGACAAGTGTTAGCTAAAATTAAGGAAAGGTGAACAATGTTAAAAATATAACTTAAAAGGGATGGAACAGAAGAAATGCTAGAAAGTAAAAGAAAAGGATGAGGATTAGAATTGAAGACAGTATTCAAGAGAGTAATTCTTACGACAAGCAAAGAGACTAGCAGAGAGAGAAAGGTATGAAGCTACTTAATTCGCAGTATGAGACCTGTCCGTGCTGGCAGAACACTTATAATGTAGTTGCACCGAAGTAGTATGAGATGTAAAGCTACAGTTTAACACAGATGCAGGCCACGCCTATTCCTGTCGAGGATCAGAATTATACACATGTGACCGATCACAGAACACTTAATGTTAAGGACTTACTACAGTTTTTCTTAGCCCATAAGAATCAAGAAAAATTTGAGAAGCTGGGTCCTGCGTCCACTTTTCTAGCATTAACATGTCAAGACATATGACTTCCAGTGATCTTGTGCAATGCTGCCTAATGGTCTAACCTTCCAGTGCACTAAGTTAATTTACGGTACAGGGATGACACTCACTTTTATCTATTCTCATATCCTATACATCTGGTATACTACATCAACTTGTAAAACATTACTGTGACTGATATTGTCTATTTCATTTTCCCCATGCATTATTATAATATTATTAACACATGTATTTTTCTTTTAGCGCTGGACAAGGTTCGTCTTTATTCAGTAAGTACATTTCACTCGAAATGAAAGAAGCGACGGACAAAGTTAATGTCCATTTAATGATTATATTCGGCTAGAAATGGAGGAATCGACGGACAAACTTACCTAAATTTAATGGGTATATTTAAATCAAAACGGAGGAATCGTTTGATGAACTTCGTCTTCATGAGGCAAGTATATTTCGCTGAAAACAAAGGAAATGACGGACACAACTCAACTTTATAAGTGAGTATATTTAAGTCAAAGCAATTGAATCGACTGACAAAACTGCCTGTATTCAGTGAATATATTTTAGTCAAAACGGAGGAATTGATTGATAAAGTTGCTTTCATTCAGTGAGTACATTTCAGTCAAAACGGATGAACCAATTGGCAAACAGAGGAATCAATTGACAATTGACAAATGTGTTTATGATTTCTCAATTTCATAGTACTGATGATTATTAATCTAGTGCAGAAATTCCTTCATCAGTACAAGAAAATATCTCTTCACAATTTTAGGTCAGACGGAAATTCCCATCTCGCCCCAAAACGGAGGAAAATCTTACCTTGGAGAAATCAGTGCCTAAGAAGAGAGGCTGGAATGAATAGATGTATATTTTCTGTCAATTGAAGTCATTACTTCAAACAGAAGTAATAATATTTCCTACGTGAGATTGCGACAATATAGCGCCTAAGACAGAAATCAATGACCAGGTTATTCAACAAAACTGTTATTGAGTTTCCACTTTCAACTTTGAGATTTGTTGGAAAATCCTTTGGGGGCGCGGTGTGGTGTAGTCGAGCGGTCTGAGGTGATAGACTGACGGTTGTTAGGGGAAATCTGTCGGAGATTCGAGTCTGAAAAGCATTTTCTTTCTTTCTTTTTTTAAAAACTATATTCAATGTTTCTGTGTTCGTGTTCCTGTCAAGTCCGGCAGAAATTAAAAAGTTAAGAAACAGTTGAATGAGTTTTAGAAAAACGAAAAAAGTGGTAGAGTCCGTATCTCTGGTGCAAGAGGTCTCTGGTTTAATCCCAGACCATACAAGTTCGTAGTGGACAACATCGAATTTGTTTTCTCGAGATTCTCGTTTCCTCCCATTCTACCAGTCTTTCAAAATAATTCACTTTCATAACCACCCCTTCCTTTAACTTACAGTACATAACCGTGAGAGTAAAACTGTTTTTTTTTTTTTTTAAAGTTTACATCAACTTTATTGTTAACAAGTATTTTTTTATTTTAATTTAACTTAATTTTTTGTTACCAACATTGTTATATTTCGTTAAAACATAGCTAAGAACATTTGCATTAAATAGTGAATATTACACATGATTTCTTACTGTGGATAGATCAAACAATAAAAATATGGTGTACTCTGAAATAACTTTAAATTCAGAAGGATATCAATAGGTATCTAAGATATAATTTAGAAGTCATGCTAAATTAACAGAAACATACAATAACATTCAATTTCTTCTTTCTAGTAGTAGATGCAAAATCTTGGTGGCACAATAAATAGACTATAGAAATAGAAATGACATAATGAAATCTCTAGAAATATAATAAAATTTAGCATACTTGTTGTGGATTATGTTACAAGAATTTTCTGAAATCACTTTTACATTAAAAGTGTACTAACACTTGTAATTATCATATTGTTCGCTTGTATGTGTTGTACTAGAGACGAAACACCTCCTCCAGTTCCCTTCCAGCAGGGGCGGATCCAGGACGGACTTCTGGGGGGGGCGGTCGGCGGTAATACTGCTACTTTTAAGAGCTCCAAACTTGTTATGGATGGGTTTATTTATATATAAAATAAGAAAGTTTCCTCTTGTGGGGGGGGGGGGGCGATCGCCCCGATCGCGCCCCTCTGGATCCGCCCCTGCCTTCCAGGCGGCAACGTACCAAGAACTGACGAAACGTTGCCACGTTGGACCGCAATGGATATACGTTGGATTAAGAAGGATGCTGAACGAACATCTCCAGAAACGATAGATATGCGTCTGTCTACCTCTCTGATAAAATCAAAGCTTCTAGAACCCCATGCCCCACTGGTCTCGATGGCTATTGGGGCAAAAATAAATTTATCGAGGAGATTATTGTATTTCCTTTCCTTTTCTGCCTCTACGTCTAGCAACTTCTCTAGCATTCACAACAGATAATGGGAGGCTTGAATGGGCAAATGTGTCCGAACATGTAAAATCCCATACTAGTGATTTGCCTCTAATCCAAGGTATTAATGTCATGTCGTCAGGTCGTATACCATCGGAACAACAACAGCCTGACGGTTCACGAATCGATGGAATTCCTGCCGTTGTGAGAACTCGCAAAATGATGTCATTAACAGATGAATGTCTGGTGTTTCTGCCAATGCTCTTCATGCATGAGAGGCCATGCAGGCCGCGTTGGGTAACTTGATTTCCGCAAGCTGGACAGCGATATGCTCACAAACAGTTGATCCTAGTCTTAAGGCTACTGCGATTCGAAAGGTTTCATTAGACATGTGGAGATCTAATTGGGGAGAAGGTAACACATTTAACCATGCCCCGCCATGGGGGGA
The DNA here is from genome assembly GCF_964235325.1 of Thermobia domestica. Taxonomy (NCBI): domain Eukaryota; kingdom Metazoa; phylum Arthropoda; class Insecta; order Zygentoma; family Lepismatidae; genus Thermobia; species Thermobia domestica. The sequence goes on from NC_137457.1 coordinate 217,686,679, forward strand.
TGACGCAGCAAGAAGTCTGGCCTTATCCTCTGGAACAGCAACGGATTGTAAAATAAGTTCATGAAAATGTGCTGCTATTGGTGTGTACCAAGATGCCTGAGAACCTCTTTTGCTGATTTCTGGAAGGTCCGTATCTGTTATATTTATCCATTTGTTAGAGCCTTCTTGAACTATCCCATCTGGGTCCAGTTGGTAACCTTGAGGAAGGAGAGCCTTGATTAAACGAAGAGATCCGTGGTAGGACGCTAAAAAGGTAGGAATCGCCATATCAACGGTTCGTCGAATACCAAGGCCTCCTAATCCAACAGGTAAGGATGCTTGCATCCAAGAGTCGTCATTCAAGGAGCAGTTCAAACTTGACTCCAGACCCATTTTGAGGATATTATCATATTCTTCAGCAGTGGAGTCTCTTTCCAAGATGAGACCGTAGAGAGTAGTTTAGGCGAGGGATTGACAATGAAACACGTAGAAGAAAAAAGCTGCGTGTGCTGAAATCGAGTCAAGACGAGACAGAAATTATTGTAATTTGGATATTTTGTTTGATAGCACAGTTGTAAATGCTTCGTTTGTGAGAGCAGCACCTACAAGACAAGAGTCCTGTTTAGTTAGGAGATGTATTCCTGGGGCAAGTTCTCCAAACCTTCTGAATAATTGGTCGGATGTGACTTCAACTGATCCTAGGAAACCAACTTCGCATTTTGAGAAATTCAAATGTAAGCCAAGAGCTGATACTTACTCATTTATATGTGTTAACGTTGAAAGGACTGCCTCAGGTTTGTCAGCAATAGTCCCATCATCCAAATACCAGATGTTTAGTTCAGGATTAATTGAATATACTAAAGAATGTATTGTTATGGCAAAAAGTACTGGGCCCAAGGGATCACCTTGTTGTACTCCTCTCTGGGATGAAATAGTGTCTTGGCCTAAGAATAGATTACTGGGTTGAGCGTAACACTGGTGAACATATGGGTATATTGCGGGAAAATACTTTTTAGTTGTACTTAAAATAGACTCTGAATACCATAACGGGCTCTACAATCAGGAAAGCTATTATTATTGAAATGAAGACAATCCTCCTCTGCATTTATAATCGGATGCTTTTTACCTATATGAATGACTAATCCCCTTGCATTCACATAAAACTTTCCACAGTGGGGACAAGGTAACGCATTCGCAGATCTAGGAGTGGCTGAAAAGTTACTGACGTCCAAGTCATTGCCGAGGTTATCGGTTTCACTCGATACCGCTGAGTTAACAGATGGAGATTGAACACTGGGAACGCTGTTTGAAGATTCCATTAGTTCATATTGTATATCTATGTGTAACAAGGTGCACAATAAAATGAAATAATTTTTAAGTATCAGTGATAAAGGAGTATTGATGATATTAACATTTGAAAAATTCTAAATATTCGTTTCTAATGAATTTCCGTTGCTGTTTATTTCATTGTTAGAATACTATGTCGGAATTATAACGTTCGATAGTTCTTTCATTTCTTTATAACCATAACCGATAACCACTAAACCTATTTTTGAACGGATTTCACCATTTTTGTCTAGGAGACGTCGTGCACACACACATATAACTCAAACATAACCATCAAAAGTATTTCCCCTCTTTCGACCGAAAACTTTGCAGAGAATATCCTTAGGCTCGTGCACTGATCACAACAATCACACGAAAAAATATATATTTTGACTGAATTATCAAAATTACAAGATTACAATTTAAAAGATTAGCGACATGCCATTCTACAATTCCCTATTCACGACGTTTTATTTCTCTTCAGTGAATAGAGCGCGCGTGTTTGAATGTGATCTCGGGGTTTGACACCCGTGGAATTCTTGAAATCGAGAGCAATGTGGTGGTTCGTATTCCACTTTAAATTGCAAGCTTCGCGTTTTTTTCAATACAAGTATAAATGGTATTGAATTAAAGAATAATCAACAAACTTACCACATTTTGAATTTCATTTTGTTTTTCAACTTGAAGGAACCTTATGTGCCGAACAACTGATTACGTTATCAGTGATCACGAATTTGGGAAATACGAATTTTGTACACAGAAAATTTACTGTATGACTGATTAATGATATAAAGCAACTTTTAAGGGTAAGGAATCTCGTTTGAAAATTCACATTGAAACAGATTTCTTTACTTAGTTTTTTTTTCAATTCTATATGATGAATTATTTAATAAGTTTGGGTGAACCTCCTATGTATAAATTCATTTTCTAATAGTTATCTCAATGCTGTTCTACTAGTCAGGTTCACTGTGTCATGATATATAACTTCGCGGGAACTTTGTGGAGAGTCTGAAAAGTGTACATTCCTTGAAAGCTTATAGTATAAGCAATAAGAAAAACAATGTTTCCATTTTCTATGACTCCTACGTGGACGCCATCTTGGATTTTACAAAATGGCTGACGTAAAAACAATTTTTGTTAATATCTGAGCTTCTAAACAACATAAAAATATAATTTTGACAGATAAACATGCATTTTCCAGGCCAGGGCCCGTGTGGAGATTAACATTTGTAAATCCGATCTAAAACATGTAATTCTTAGTTGTATCACGCAAACTAAAAACGACCGTTCAATCCTGTTTATTTTAATTAGCGTTTTGTAAATGTTTTGTAGATTGTTATGACAGCAATCATATATTGAAATTAAGTGTAAGTATCATAACATGAGTGAAGAACCACAAACTGCTGAAGTGATTTGTTAAGGTCAATCACCTGTGAACTGGAAGCTATGTATATTGTGTCAGTCCTCTGATGAGAAGGATAATTTGGTGCAAAATCCTCGGATGCACTCTTACCAGCGCACTGTGGACGTAGTAGCAGAGAGGGCCAGTTTGCAAGATGGTAAGTACGTTGATATCCATCGACGAATTTACAGCGGGAAAGACGCACTCTGTACACATCAAGCAGTCTACCATCGTAGTTGCTATTCAAATGCAGTTAACAACGACCAAATCCAACGTGCCCGAGACCGTTATGCACATGCATTAGCAAGTGGTAGACACGTCCCCAAGAAACGGGGATTCAAAAGAGGAAGATTTGAAACGGACGAAACAGGTTCATCAACATCTGACTCTTCTTCACCATTCACCAGGTCACATATATGCGAACTGAATAAGGAAAAATGTTTCTTTTGTCAGAACGATGAAGATGAGAAGCTTTATAAAGTGAGAACAGTCAACGCTGGGGATCTTTAAAAAAAGCTGTTAAAAGATCTGACAATTTAACACTGAAAACAAGACTGAACACATGCACTGTACCAGGGGATGCACATGCAATGATGTCCGGTACCACAAATCTTGTTGGACAAAGCATGTTTTCCATGGACAGCGAGAAGGCCGCACCAGCAGAGTAGACCGCAAAGAGCCCTTGTTACAGCGTGCAAGTCTTCTCGAGTTGATAAATCTAGTTGACATCCAAACACAGAACAAAGCATACTTACCTATGCAAGATATCGAAACCACTTATGTGAATATGCTTGGTACAGAAGGCTTGGAAAAGCACAAACCTACATTCACTAGAAAATGGCTCAAAGAAATGATTATGAATGCCTTGCAACATCTCAAGTCCTGTCTTTAAAAAAACTGAAGCCAATCAGCTGTTCTTTATTCCCCAGAGGCCTGTGATGAACTCATGGTTCATTCTGCTTTGGAAAATAGTAATGACGATGCGCATAACATGCAGAAAATCTACAAAGGAGCACAATTGATAAGGAAGAGCAATGTTCAAGTCAATGATGAACTACCTACAGCGAGTGGAAACAATTCTTATGTTTGTCGTTGCAACTCGGAATGCAGATCTTGAGCTTCATCTTCAAGCTGGAGAGCAGCTCAGCAAGCTCTTCTTTGCATTTGACCGGATCAAATACAAACGACTCTGGCCAAGATACATCACGGACATGCATGACCTTAGAAGCAATCACCCTCAAACATGGGCAGAACTGAAAGCAGGTAACATTTCAGTGACGAAAAATGATATCCCCTTTGTATCCATCGGGGCGGACCATGCATGCGAGCATCTGAACAAGCTCGTTAAAATTCATTCTGGAATTGTCGGCATCTCGAACAATGCCAATGCTCGACAGAGATTCTTCATGGTTACATCTGATCTCTCCCGTGTTGTAAATGAGTTGACGAGGTTTTGATTTAGACAGTGATAAAACCAGAGAGCATCATGAACTTGGGCCAAGTACAGTCAAGAAGCATCATCATGTTATAGACAAGATAAAGGAAGCAATTTTGAAACACGGAAGCCTATTTGCTGCTGTAGGTGACAAGTTGTACAATGTTATCACTCATACCTTCATCCCTGATGAGTATGTAAAAATGATCGTGAATGCAGATGAGAATGACCAAAAGCTGTACGAAGAATACGTGTCGGAGCGAATCAATGGGGATGTTAGTCTATGGGCACTAGTAAAGAAGGAGAACAACAAGATGTTTATGTCGGCAAATAGGAAAACCAAAGTACAACTCCGAGACAAGACTGTGAATCTGCAGGAGACCAGGAACTTATATGGCAGAATGATGGTCTTGGCAAGGTCCACCAGAGACATTAATCAGAAAGAGGCAATTGGGAACTACGAATTCACTGTGACACCAAGAGCTCTTTTTGCTCCAGATGGTACAATCTTGCCATGCCTAGACAAGTCGAAACTGATCAGTCTCCTCAACAATTTGGCAACAGCAGAAACATTAAAGGAAGATGTGCACCCAGAGGATTGGATGGACACATCAGATGCTCCAAGTCGTAAGATCGCCCTGGTAGATGGGATGGTTCTTCTTTAGAAGACGGCCAAAAAACCAGCAACGATGGCGATGGTCAAAGATCTCGGTGCTTCCTTCAATAGCAGGCTTATGTCTCTCGTAGGAAATTATAATGAAATCATCCTTGTGTTTGATACATACAGAGAAGATTCTATCAAAGGTGCTACTAGGGATAGAAGAAGGCAAGGAAAAGCACCAATTCAGTATCAGATCAGAGATGACACAAACACTAAACACATCCCAATGAACAGGTTTCTTTCACATGACAAGACAAAGGCAGACCTGACAAACTATCTTGCTGCTAAGATTCTAGAGTACAATAGTTTCTCACAAAAAACTCATCATTACTTCTTCTTCAGGGTGCACCAGGAGCAACAAAGATTTAGTTTTCGACGACAATAATCATGAAGAAGCAGACACACTGTTGATCTACCAAGCTGTCCTGGCAACACAACGAAACTCGCCGGATGCAAAGATGGTTTTCTTTTCCCCAGATACTGATGTCCTGATGTTAGTTATAGCTAACTATGACCTCATGCTGAAGAATACGTCGATTTCAATGGTCTCTGGAGTAATCGACATAGAGAAAATAAGGAGAGTCCTAGGGCTTTGCCAGCTTTCAATGCATTCACTGGAGCCGACAACACTGGACGATTCTCTCGTATAGGTAAAGCAACCTGGCTGCAAGCTTTCATAAAAGCAAACCCAGATGTGATCAGTTCTCTGCAGATGCTTTCAACAGAAGCAGAAGTGTCCGATACCATGTTGTCAAGTCTTGCTAGCTTCGTCTGCGTAGCTTATTGCCCCAAAGGTTCTACATCGACAATATCATCGAACTGCGATGGCATCTATTTTGCAAGCATATGGCAGAAACTGACAAGCTACCTCCCACACTAGGAGCTCTCAGACAGCATGTCCTCAGAGTCCACATCCAAGCCAGGGTGTGGGGACAGGCTAACATCGCTATGCAAGATCATCAGCTGGATCCCACGAAGAATGGCTATCACAAAGATTTGGATGGCCAGCTGAAACCAACCATGACAGATATTCTTCCAGCTCCAAAGCCAATAGCGTTATCATGCACCGATCTTTGCCAGTGCGGCAGTGAGTGTACAAATGATGAGGACACACAAACTCAATATGAAACTGATGATGACAATGACGACGATGAATTGTAAAGACTCTGTAGTTGCTATAAAATTAAAAATATTAAACCCTATGTTGTTGGTGTCAGGAAATTTGTATAAAAAGCCATTTGATATAAATCAACATAGTTTGTCACTTAATCTAGATCATTTATTTCGATACCATTGGATTCCCTAGTCCGGAAAATGCATGTTTATCTGTCAAAATTATATTTTTATGTTGTTTAGAAGCTCAGATATTAACAAAAATTGTTTTTACGTCAGCCATTTTGTAAAATCCAAGATGGCGCCCACGTAGGAGTCGTAGAAAATGGAAACATTGTTTTTCTTGTTTGTTGTACTATAAGCTTTCAGAAAATGTACACTTTTCATACTCTCCAACAATTTCCGGCGAAATTACATAGTGAACCTGACTATACTGTGAATTGCGTACTTTTTGTCACAATCAATGACAATAAGATTAAACTTGTAGTGCAATACGCTGTAGAGTGAGTGCAAGTTTTATTTTTTAAAATTTTAATTTTTTTCTTTTGTTTTTTAGTTGATAAATTTCATCAGCTTTGCTTCACCAATTTCAATTCCAACTAACAAGAGTAGGCTTTTGGAGAAGCATTCACCTGCTTTATGAAAATCAATTTAAAAAAAAAAAAAAAAAGAATTACGCTGTAAAATGTTAAATGAATTAGCTCCCTTTCCTTTGATGATACCCACCAAAAGCAAAGGCCCGGCCAAACTAGAAAGATAATATTTAATGAAAATTGGGTGTCTCTTTTTAAAAAGATGAGATGAATTTATCATCTTCTCTTCGAGTAATTTCAAGCCCGAACAATAGGAAGAAGTCTCAGTCCAGAGCGGTTACCTCTGGTACGAGGAGTTCGTGATTCGATCCCAGCCCACGATTCAAGTGTACAATATTACGTATTGCATAATTGGATTTCAAATTTTAGCAAGCTATAGCAGCGTAGTAAACTGATTTCTTACTCACAAGGGGCGTAGGCGAACCATGACAGCTAGATACTTATGAAAATTGGTACCCTGACTAATTGTGGATCGCTAATCATCGTGGTGATAGGCACTCGGTGGGGGAATGCATTGTTTACCCGCTACGTATAATACATATACCAAGCAGTAACTGGGTGTCTCTGCCGAATTATACCCCCGAAAACGCCGGAAAAACGAAGAAAATGAAAAATGTATGCAGGTAACCTGATACATACGGAAGCGCAACGCGTGACCAAGAACACGACAGTAGTGTCATACAAACAATGTTGCCATCCCAATACAAATTTATAGTTTTTCAGATAGAACGTATACCATTTTATGGCATTAAAACAATTGGCATAAAACGTGAAAGAAAATAAGCAAAAACTGAATTATCATTGTTGCCAAATAAGAGAGATATGAGGCTCTAAAGTCGAGAAATTATGGAGCCCGTACAGAGAGATGAACAATGTACAAGAAGAAGATTGCAGAAGGACCAAATGCATAGTAGGGAATAAACTACAGCATGCACAGCATCCAGTGACTAACGGGCTTGATACAGATTCACCCAAAAAGAACACATGGTAGAGTTGCAATAGAAAGAAGTTTCATGAGACATTATGCGGAAATGTGAACAACATGTCTTCCTGTAGCGCAGCAACTCCAATGGCGTTTGTGTGGAATCGATATTTCAAACCATTCTCAAAAGCTATAAAACGAACTGTCTTTGGGTTGCAACACTGTATAAAATCCTGCATGCCTTCCAAACCACAGAAACGAAGACATAGCACTTGAAAAGAATACCGAAAAGCTGTGGCAGAAAGATAACAAATCTGTTACAAGAAAGTACGTCAGAATCGATTACCAAAGATTAATGAACTGTGATAAGTGTCAGTTGAGACTATAGGAAACGTATAGTTAGCATGTGAGACATCGATGAAGACAACACACACTGCATTCAGGTTACCAGTAATATACAGATACAAAATATTTCAATATAATACACCAATACATACAACAGAAAGGCCACAGACAGTATCCAAAATACGTACATTTCTCGCCCTAGCAGTACACTCGACATGACGTATCAAGCCCGCTAGTCACTGGATGCTGTGGTTTACGCCCTACTATATATTTGGTCTTTCTGCAGTCTTGTTGTTGTTGTTCGTTTCATTGTACAGACCCCATAATTTCTCAACTTCAGAGCCTTATATCTCCCTTATTTGGCAATACTGATAACCCACTTTTTGCTTATTTTCTTTCACGTTTTATACCAATTGTTTTAATGCCATAAAAATGATATAAGCTCTATTTGAAAAACTATAAGTTTGTGTTGGGATGGCAACACTGTGTGACACTACTGCCGTATTTTTGGTCGCGTGTCTCCCTCCGGTAGGTATCAGGTTACCTGCATACATTTTTCATTTTCTGCGTTTTTGGGGTATAACTTGGCACAGCCTCACCCGGTCACTGCTTGGTATATGTATTATACGTAGCGAGTAAACAAGGTATTTCCGCACCGAGTGAATATCACCACGACGATTAGCGATCAACGATTAGCCAGGGTACCAATTTTCATAAGTATCGAGCTGTCACGTTTCTCATACGTCAATTGTCATGGGAAATTAACCACTCACTCATGATTAATTTTAAACTCAATTAGTGGAGATTCTAGAAACGCCTCGAATACAATAGACTGACCATATTGTATCAAAATTGTTTTTACGAAAGCATTGCTGAGATTAATTAAAGTCGAGGTCTTAGTCACAGTTTCGCCTACGACGCCTTATCACAGATGAGACCAACTTTTACGTTTCTGGTGAGATGAACAAATAATGTTCGCTACTGTCAGACACAAATTCCCATTGGTGTGAAGCATCTGCTAGTATTCCTGGAAAAGTGCTGGCGTGTGGTGTGGTGTCCGGGGACCAGTGTTGTGGATCCTTTGTTTATCAATGGTATTTTAACAGCAATTGAGTATCGTCGAACGTTGGAAGATGTCTTGCCATTTCTCTTATCTGAAAATGGGGTATTCCCTGTCTTCTACTAACACGATGGCGTCCTTTCGCATTATGGAAATTGTGCTTGTGAATATTTGGATGTGCAATTTCCCAACTCGTGGACCGGTAGACGTAGTGCTGTGGAGTGGCCACCACATTCTCCTGACCTCACTCTCCTAAATTTTTATCTTTGGGGACATCTCGAGTCTATTGTGTATTCAGTGAAAATTCGGGATATCGACAACCTAAAGGACTGCATAATACAAGCGTGTAGAAGCATACCTGAAAGCACTTTGACAAAGGTTTTGGATGAATGGGAAGAAGAATGACTAACAATTCAAAGGAATAGACAACACATCGAATATGTCTTTTAATCGGAAGAAATGTGTGGTATGTGACTAGCGTTGTGGAAACTAAAAAAACAAACATAACTTCGTTACGGTAAGTGATAAAGCAAAACCAAACTCAGCATTGAATTCTGAGAATATTTCAGATGAGAGCAAGGTATCACAACATATGATTTCCATTTAAGAAAATTAAAGTGAAATCAAGATGGCGGCCATTGACATCACATGTCCTGAAAGTTTCTTTCCCACCTGTACCAGTAACCTACAGTATTACTTTTGCAATTCTTTTAAAATTCTGCCTTTATTAAGGTGTTTCTACACTTTTGGACGATCTTGTAATAAAATTTGTAAAATCACCCCTAAAATGAAACAAAACTTACGGAAAGGTCGGTTTTTCGGGTGCGATCCAGACCCCCAGGTCCCACCTTTGTGTACGTTCCTGATACTTATGATGGTATGGCAGAACATCTATGATATCACGATAATCAGCATATGTCATTATAAGAACTATTATGATTATCAATTGTTCGCCATAAATTGAAAAACAAGATTTATTTTTTTTAAACAATACACTGCAATACATACTATTTTTCAGGTATTATGAACACTTACCTGCTTTCTGCACCAAACTATTTTAATCATCATACTGAATAACTGCACTTTACCTGCATAATTTAATTTAATGAATGACCGATTTTAATTCTAACAGCAGCTACGAGAGTTATTCCCGTCAGAAGGGATTTCTAATGAGACCACAACAGCATCAAAAAGTACGTGGAACAACTTTCTCAACCACTTTGACAGGTGCTCTCCTTGAGGGTCTCTCTAGAGTGGGTATAATGAGCTCGGAGATGGATTGCATTTTGCCTCCAGAAAGTTTGACTTCTGAGGACAATGGATCACGATTTGTTGGAACAGTCTTTCTTATACGCAATGCAGTTTATACGAGTATCTTGCTCTAGATTGGTTCTATATGAAGTAGTATTACACTGAAATATATTTATCATACATTTACGTATTCTGTTTCATTGATACTTTAGCTAATAAAGCCGAAAAGCAGATTACTGTTTAAAAA